>NC_081412.1:563922757-564522757 GCF_030272615.1 Cryptomeria japonica
AGTACTTGAAAGAACTACTTAAGAAATTTGGGATGGAGAACTCTAAACCAGTAAGCACACCTATGACTACAATGACAAATTATCTCAAAGGGATGAATCTACACCTGTTAATCCAACTAGATACAAATCTATGATAGGAGGTTTACTATATTTGACACAAACCAGACCTGATATTATGAATGTAGTATGTATAGTTTCTAGATTTCAGAGTAATCCTAGTGAAAATCATGAATCAGCAGTAAAAAGGATTTTTCGGTAATTACAAGGCAAAACAAATCTTGGATTATGGTATCCTAAAGATGAAGATTTTGATCTATATGCATACATAGATGCAAATTGGGCAGGAGATGTGGATGATAGAAAAAGCACCACTGGAGGAGCATTCTTTCTTGGAAAGAGATTAGTTTCTTGGTTAAGTAAGAAACAAAGTTGTACATCTTTATCAACAACAGAATCAGAGTATGTTGCAGCAGCAACAAACTGTACACAAGTACTTTGGCTTAAGCAAATGTTGAAAGACATAAAGGTAAAATGCAAGGAACCTATTACTATATATTGGGATAACACTACAGAAATTGATATATCTAAGAATCCATTATTACATTCTAAAAAAAAACATGTTTCTATCAAACTAAATTTTCTAAGGGAAAAAGTTGAAGAAAAGGAGATAAAACTGGTTTATGTGAATACTAAAGAATAGCTTGCAGATATTTTCACAAAACCTTTGCCTAAGGAAATTTTTGAGTATCTCAGAGATCAGCTTGGAGTCATACCTCCACCGGTAGAGACTTAGACAGTTGATGATTGTCATCAACTGGCATAATTAAATGGACAAATCTTTTATTCTAGTATTTGATGAGGAAGCTACTTCTCAGGGGGAGTAGTTGGTATTTTTGTATGTACTTCAAATTTTGTAGCTTTGGCATTTAGTGTCAAAGGGGGAGAGATATATGGAAAAACACATTATCAATTGAGGAGAGATATCTATGGTGAAAATTGGTACAGGATAACATAAAATAACTCATGTTGCTCTCAGGGGGAGAGATTGTCACTTTAGGGAGATTGTTGGTTTTACACTTGGCATTTCTGTTTTGGCACTTTGATGGTTTTTCCATCTTGTGCTGCCATCAATACCAAAGGGGGAGATTGTTGGTATTTTGGTATGGTTTTGTCATTGATATCAACACCTACTAAATACACCTACTTTGGAGATCCAACAACATTCACCGGCAAACAGTAAATTGTGCAACAGTTACCGGTATATGGTTAACCGACAGGATATAATGTTCACCAGTACCTGCAATGGCATGGAAGACACTTGGTAATGTCGAAGACATCATGTGGACACTTTATTTTGAAGTAATAATCATTGGTATATTCTTATTTGTATATTTTCTTTTACTGACAAGTAGGTCCAGGTTATCTATGGTTACACCGGCAGGTTTATCTTTTCCAGTTCAGCATGGCACACTATGGAGATGATTTATTATTGTTGTAAATACATTAAGTCGACATGTTCAATCGGTTATTGCACCGGATATTGTATTGTTTGTAAAATATTTTTATTGTAATATCTTGTAGAGCCGACCTACTAAAATTGGTCTTAGGGTATGGTATAAATGTAAGATCTTACTTGTAAGATCAAGTGTGGAATGCGAAAAAGATTTAAGGAAGGGTATATGTGAGATCAAGCAAGGATATACACGAAGACATCATTTGAAGTTGAAGTTAGGTTTTCGTAGAAGCATATCAACATTACATCGGTACTGAATCTAGCATATGAAGATGCTATTTTGTGCAGTACATTCTCATTGGATTTAACCATCCAACTGTAGTCAATGTGACTCCCATTTGTGATTGAGCAGTGAGCTCTAGGCTGTTGGCCTTTCTACATGTGTAGACCCCTTTTGTACACTTAGTAGTATCATCTGACTGTGGGTAAGGTTTCCCACCATGGTTTTTCCCCTTACAGGGTTTCCATGTACAAATATTGGTGTCATGTGTTGTGGATGACTTTGTGCTTATCTTTCATGCATTAATTCTTACTAGTACAACAATTTTCTGTTAACACTATTTACCAGCATACCTAATTGATTTACCAGTATTAAGCATTAAGTTGGTTAATAAGTTTTTGGTTTGAATTTATTTGACAACTGATTCACCCCCCGCCCCCTTCTTAGTTGTCTCTGGGACCTACAATTGTGTGTAGTTTCATGTGCAAAGTTGAAGGATTTGTGCTCTGGATTATAACAGAATATTAGAATAGAGCAGTGTTACAAAATTAAGTAAGATACAGTATTTTATGCTTAACCAGAACTGTTTTAGGAATTTGTAGATGTTACTTATCAGTCAGACATTCCAATTATTATGTATAATCATCTTGTAAGGTAGTTAGCCTTTCAGAGTTGTAGCTCTTATTTGTAATTGAGTAGTGAGCTATAGTTAGTGTGCCTAAATGCATGTGCATTCCCTTTATGTAGTATTTTTATACTTCTGACATAGTATATTGTGGGTTTAAGTCCCACCATGGTTTTTCCCTTAATTGGGTTACCACGTAAAAATTGTGGTGTTATGGAGTTGTTGATCTTTTCTTTGTGTTTCACACTTTACTTTTCTTCGTTTTCATTAAGTGGTTGAAAGAATAGGTTAATAAAGTTAAAAATTGCAGAACACTGATTCACCCCTCCTCTCAGTGTTCCTTGATTCCAACAATTGGTATTAGATCCTAGTTCCTCAGAAGAAGCCTAACAACTTGAGGTGGATTTGGGAAAGTGAATCGATGGATTTTGGTAGTCTTAGAAAGGAGTTGGTTGTTTCTCTTGAAGATCTTCATCATGCACAAGATGAGAACCAACAAGTGAAATAAAATAAAGATATTGAGGAATACATTGAAACATTGAAAGATTAGTTGAAAAAATCAAGGGAATAGACAAAGGAGCTTGTTGATCACCTTAAAAAGAAACAAAGTCAAAGCATTGATGAAGAAACCTTGAAGGAAAAGAATGAAGAATGTGACAGACTTGCTAGAGATAATAGAGTCCATAAGAATGAGATGGATGCTATTGTGATGAGATTGACAAAAGAGTTTGAGGAAAGGAAGAAGAATGAGGAGAATCTTGCTCAATCCTTTAAAGAAAAATTTGAAGAATGTTGCAGAATTGAGAGTGAGAATGGAAAACTGAAGCTTGACCTACAAGATTCTAGATAAAATTATGAAGATCTTGAAAGGCAAATCATTCTTATTAGATATGATCTTGATGTTGCAAATGGGTACATGAAAAAGTTTTGGATCAGCTCAGCCAAGCTTGATGAGACACTTGCCACTCAAAATAATCCTAATGACACACAAGGTCTTGGATTTGAGAAAGGTGAAAGATCCAAGTCAACATAGCATAACAAGAACTCAAGAAAGCCTCTGGTAAGGCAGCCTAATTATCATAAATTCAATGGTAACTATTTTGTTTGTAATAAATTTGGTCATATGGCTAGTAAGTGCAGAAATAGGATGAATAATAATGGTCCATCTTTTATCATTCAATGGTTCAAATTTAATAAGTATGGTCATAAGGAAAATGTATGGAGAAGTGTGATGAATAACTTTCAGAATAGGAGAAATGTCAGATGTTATGCATGTGGTACATTTGGACATGTTTCTATTCAATGCAGATCAAGACGAAATTAAATGAACTTCAAACCTAGGCAAGGAAATATTGTTTTTTATGCTTGCAACAAATCCAGTCACATTGATAAGTATTGTAGAAGTAGAAACGTGAATAGGAGAGGTCCAAAAGAAAAGAACAAGAATGTGAAGGCTGATGAGAAAGGCAAAGAAAAAGTTAAAGAGTTTAAAGAGTAGATAAAAAAGACTTGGGTCAAGAAAAATGATTTAGAGGTACGATGTGGGTTCGAACCTGATTTTGATGTTGGAACTACATCGGGCAACTAAGATAAGGCATCCAGCCTTAGGAGGAGGTTTTCATGAAAATCCTTCAAACCCCTTCTTTGAGATTTGTGCTTGATTCCGGCATGTTATAGAGGTATATATGATGATTGCAGATAGATCTAAAGGTCCACAGAAGATCTTTGTGAAATACAGAGTATCTGAATGAATTAGGACAAAGTGAATTTATTACAATGAAAAGTTAGGTATGTGAGGGATAAAAGGAGAATTAACCATTCATTTCTCAATTTTCATTCAAAGCAGCAGAGAAGAAGAGCATGGTGAAGGAGAACTAGCAGAGATTCTAAGTGATATCTAGATTTGGTATGCGATCTTGCATCCAGTTGAAATTTATTTAACAATGAAACCCGTTTCGGTTGAAGTTTGAAATTTGAATCTGATAAAATGGCTACATCTGGTACTGCAACTCCTTTGGTTGTTGAAATCATTGAGCATGCACATCCGAGCTTCAAGAATCATCCATTCATTTCAATGGTGGACGATCGTAAGAGTGTGTTTTCATTAGTGCCCTATGGAGTAATATATATTAAAGACATTAGGGTGTATACACACTACCCTATTAAGGAGTTGGGTATCTGGCAAATGTTGAATCTATACAATGATCAACTATCAGACAAGAGTTTGGTATTGAAAGCAAAATTTTAAGTATTGGAAAATCATGGTTTTAGGCAGTTCATTAGGTTTCTGATGTTCTATGAACAGGAATGGATCCAATTCATACTAAGCTGAGTACATGACAAATTCATATGGTTGGATACGCCCCACAAAATTACCAAGATAATAATTGAAGTCGTAATAGGAGTATGTGCATTAGGGGAACTGCCATCCTTGAAGGCAGTAATGAATGACATTATGGCCAATGCAATAGGGTCAAAATTTGATAAATGAGAAATGATAATTAATGATATCCTACAACACAATATCAGGTTTGCATTAATGGTCATTGGTTATAAAATCTATTATTCTAGTAGAGAAAATTCTATTTTGGTACCGCCATTTATACCGCATATTAGATATTGAGAGAGAGTTTAAGAAATATGATCTTTATTAGTTACTATGAAGTGAGCTTATCAAGAATATTCAGAAGATCAAAGAAAATAAGAAACATCCTTTCAAGTTCAGCACATTGCTTCTATGTTTGTTTTCCTACTTTTTGCAAGAGGTTCCAAGTATTGGGTAGGTACAATGGGCATTTGATAGACCTATAGGAGTTTAGATCCAAGAATTCCTATACAATTCCCGTGACTCCGAGGTTTGCAACAAGAATCTATGGGGTTATTTCAAGAACTTCTAGAAGGAAATGCACAAAAGGGAAAGAATCTCTAAAACTATTATAGAGAAATATCAGCACACCATCTATTTTATGGTAGATATTGACTAGTGTTTGATGGAAGCCATAGAGCCCTAGATGGTATGGATCATGCCAATGGGCTATGAGGTCGATGAATAATTTTTTGAATTATATGAACAACATTTGTTGAGTCAACTAGTGGATCCCAATGAAGAGAAGTTTTGCACATATAAAGAGAAAATCCTAAAATTACATTAATAGTTCAAGAAGCCTGTAATACAAAAGAAGGTGAGAAAAGAGGTTGGGGCTCTTACAAGGAGAATGGGGATATCTAAGGAAGTTGTCTTGAAATATAGAGAGGAAAATATTCTCTCTTAGGATTAGACTATGAAAAGTACATCAAAACCGAAAGTGCCTAAGCCTAAGCCCACGCAAGTTAGAAGTATATCTCACTTCTCTGGTCCTGCAAAGCCAACAAGAAATCCTAAATCTTCAATAAAGCCATTTGGCGGTGAAAAGAAGAGTAAGAAAGTCATATTTTTTATTGTGGATGATGAAGAGACTAAGTCTGATGAGGAGGTGAAGACCAAATCTCCTAAACCCACCAAAGTTTCAAAAGAAAAACCATCGGGTAGAAGTAAATTTGGTAATAAATCTAAGACATCTGAGTTTTATGAAGCACTGAAACAAGAAAAAATCACTATTGTACCTCCCATAACATTAGAATAGATTGTGAATGAATTTGTTAAGAATAGTAACCTGAAGCCACTATCTGAGTGGTATGACAAATTTGATGAATCTGGAAAGAGAACATTAGAAGAGGCTACTGTAAAATACCTAAATGTATATATTAAATCTCTAATTGATTTAATGATAGTCATACCAAAGAGCTTGAATGATAGTTTGGATGCTAGAAGGCAAATAATAAATAAAGAAGATAAGAGATTAAATGAGTATGTATTAGTCATCTTATGTTCAGTTATTTCTATATAGGAGATACATAGATTTCTTAAACTAGCAAAGAACAAATTTAGGAGTAATCACAAGGTAAATAAAATCATGTTAGGGAAGATAGATGAGGTTGCAAAGGAGATTAAAAAAAATAACAAAAAATTTGTTAGAGAATCAGTATGAGGTAGATGAGTCTAAAGGGAAAGAAGAACCTCATCTGAAAAGACATGACATCACTGTTCAATCTAGAAGTAGAGCAAATAAGGGATGATACTTCTATTTCAGAAGTCCAGATGAATGAATAGGTATAGGTCAATGTGCAAGAAGAAGATAGAGAAGAGGATACAGGGAAAGCAAAGGAAGGAAAGGAGAAGGTTGATAATCCTCTGGTTGTAGAAATCAATCATCCATCTCCTGGGAATACAGAAAAGGAGGCTATAGAACCTAAGGTTGAGGTTAAGATTGAGGCAAAAGACACTACTGAGATAGTGAAAGGAAAAAAAGTCATTGAGGATCGAGAGTTCATTCAAGGTCCAATTAACCTTGCCTCTTTGTCTACAATTAAAATATTCAACTTGCATCAAAACCTAGTGAGGATCTTTTTAAATATCATACAGAAGACAATATGTTGCTAACTTTGGAAAATGGTGTTTTTGAGAAATTAATGCCCTCATCTCACAAGGATATTTTAGATATCCCATATAGGAAATTAAAGAATTTGATTAATTTTGTAGATAAACATTTTGAATCTTTCGCAAACTATGCTGAGGAGAAAGTCCAAAATAAATTTAATGCCAAGAGGCTTCAAAATTTGAAAAGGATGATCGCCAAAGATAGAGTCACTTTAGATTCTTGTGTAAAGAGAATTAAAGATGCATCATCCAAAGGTGGCAACTTTAATAAATCATGCTTATCTCTGACCAAGTTCACTTCAGATATTAAGAAGAAGTCTAAGGTGAATGAGAATGAGATTGAATGCATATCTCAGACAGTTGATTCCTTGATAGTATCATTAAGAATTCATCTGAATCAGGTAATATCTCTACTTAAGAAAATCAGAATCCTTAACCATGACTGGGAGAGAATAATTGGGAGAGTTGGAGAAGTTAGGAGTCTCATTACTCGTAAGATAGATATTATGCTGAGTGCTCTCAAAGATACTCAAGATTCTCTGGCCTATAGTGATCTAGATGATGTAAAGGAGTTAGAGGTGCAATCTTGTTTAGTGACTTCATAACTGCGTTAGAGAATAAGCCAAAAAGATGGGACAACCACTTGGAATCATTGAAGAATTCTTATGCCGATATCTTCAAAAAAAATTGTGTGTGTAAGGACTGTGTAGATATGTAAATAATATTTTTTATTCCCAAAACCATACTTTTGTCATTGATGTCAAAGGGGGAGTGTATAGCAATGAAAAATGTTGATCCTAGGGGAAGTTACTTGATTCTTTGAAGACTGGTAGTTATTTTTTTTTGGTTGTAGTGTATATATCTTGGTTTTGGTCTAACACTTAGTCATTTTTTACTAAGTGTTGTCATCGATACAACAGGGAGAGATTGTTGGAAAGAGACACTACATTGACGATGAGATGTTGTCATTGATAGCAACTTGAGTTAGATATCTAGTCCACAGTTCATGATTCATTGATATCTAAAGATTGATTGAGGTCTGGTAAGGTTCGGTATGGTTCACTTAAAAGAACAGGTCATTCGGTAGAGTGAACAGTGTTGTGGTTGGTGATTCAGTTGTGTTGAGTATTTGTGGTTGGGGATCTCAGAGATGCATCAGGGTATGTGCAGGATCATGGTGGGCCAAACAGGTCCTTAAGTGGCAATGAAAATCTAAAAAATAAAGTTAGCAACTTGACGTAAAAAATTGAATAAGCTACAAACATTATTACAAAAATATGTAATAATATAATTTGTAGTAAATTTAATGCAGTTTCTAAGCTACTAGTTTTTTTCTAAAAAAAATTAAATCTATCTAACTAAAATTTTAAATTTCAATGTAGTAGTACTAAAATTTCAGGAAAAAGATAAGAAGTGGGTGTTTGTATGACCAACATAATCATAATCAAATAATAATATTTTTTTATAAGATTTTAGTTATAAGTAGAAGACTCATGCTCGGATGTGACACATATTGTTTTGTATTTTTTTTCAAATAAATAATAATTTATAATTTTTTTATGATAACTTTTTAAAAATATAAAAAACTTGTATGTCTAACCATCATAACTTGATCAAAAATTTATGAAATTCAATTTTTCTTCTTTTAATCCTATAGTATATGAAGCATAGAATGTGACGCATGTTTCAGAATCAAAAAATGTGATATCATTTGAAAGTTATAGATATTTTTCAGTCAGCCTATCAATCTGAACTTTAGTCGCAATATCACCACTTTTTGGCCCCTCATGATCCTACACATTCCCATCATGGATATGTAATATACCTTATTCCAGTTTTATGGCCTTCAGTGTTTTGAATTGGGCAATTTGGAAAATTTGGTAGACAGTTTTCTAGTAGAATAGTGTTTTGTGGCAGTATCATTTGAAGATTTTGTGTGTGGATCATGCAGAGTGATTTTTTTTGTTGTTTGCACAGTCGAGGTTGGTAAGACGACATGTGGGAAGTGTGTGGAAAATTTATTTTTGTCTCCTTCATTTTTTTGGATCGGATTGTGCCAAATTGGGTTACACTTTTCATTTTGCGTGTTATGTGTTTTTGGGTTGACGTCATGAAGACCTAATTTGATGTTGTAGGTATATAAGATCGATTGATTTGATCATTTGGTAGATCGATGTTTATGTGTGAAATGTGTATGAGCAATTATGCGTAGTTTCACATTTGCAATTGAAGGATTTGTTGCTATGGATTATATAATAATATCATAATAGAGGAGTGTTGTAGAATTGAGTAAGATAAAGTATTTTGTGCTTAACCGGAACTATTTCTGACAATTTTAGATGTTTCTTATCAATACCGATATTCCAATTATTATGTATAATCATCTTGTAAGGTAATGAGCCT
This sequence comes from Cryptomeria japonica, assembly GCF_030272615.1. Lineage (NCBI taxonomy): Eukaryota > Viridiplantae > Streptophyta > Pinopsida > Cupressales > Cupressaceae > Cryptomeria > Cryptomeria japonica. The sequence continues at coordinate 563,931,996 of NC_081412.1, forward strand.
TTCGGGGTTGTAGCCCTTACTTGCAATTGAGAAGTGAGCTCTAGGAAATGTGTTTGAATGCATGTGCATTCCCCTTATGTAATATTTTTATACTTCTGACAGAGTATACTAATATTGTGGGTTTTAATCTCACCATAGTTTTTCCCTTAACTGGGTTTCCACATAAAAATCTTGGTGTTACAGTGTTGCTGATCTTTGCTTTATGTTTCTACACTTTACCTTTCTTCATTTACATTAAGTGGTTGGAAAAATAGGTTAATAAAGAAAAATTACTGAACACTGATTCACCTGCCCCTCTCAGTGCTCCTTGATTCCAACAAAGGTGTCAAAGTTGGAAGCGAATATTGAGTGATAGGAAATAGTTATTAAATGGCTCTTCTCATAGTTTTATGTGGTCATATAATAGATAAACAAACTTGAAGTTATGGTGGAAGTGAGGGATAGGGCTAACAAATTGGGAATGGAGGAAAATGATTGATAGGATTTGGAAGGATGCTAGAGATATGGCTTGAAAATTAGAAAAATGGGATGAGGTCAAGGTGATGTTGAATGATCTTAATGAGAAGCTATCTCAAAGGGTTGAAATAAAAATAGTGAAAGAGCTAAAGGAAAGCCAAGCGGTCCTTAAAAGAAAATTGGAGGAAATATCTATGTTGAGCTAGGATATGGCTTAAAATAATTTAGCCTCCTTACTTTCTATTAAGGAAAAAATTTAACATAGAAAGGTGAAGCAGAAAAGATACACAAAGTCTCCATTTGCAATGATGGATCTCCTTGCATCTTTAGTTAGTGCTACCCTGGAATCTAGCACTCTGGTCTCTATAAAGTCCTAACAAAAATATTTCCTCTTTTAATAAAATTGTAGGTCTATGTAAGGATTGGTAAGAGGGTAATGCATTCATCTAGTAGACCATCCTTTTGTGCCTTTGGTGGGTGGTTGATTGGTTCTTGTCTTTTTTATTTTATTTTTGGTCTTTATCTAGTTTCTAGGATGTTCTGGTTGTCTATTTTTGTTTGGGTGCACATTCCTTGTACACCCTAGGTGTTGTTGTTCAATGGATATGTAAAGGTGATGCAACCATGACCCAGAGGCTCCTCAAAGAGAACAGTCTAGATCATGCAGCAAGAGTAACACAGTGGAAGCAACAACAGAGAACATAGAAAATGGAAAACATATATTTGCATCATCATATATTCATCATAGAACATTCGGTAATATATAGGTTACATACAAGCTAACATGCCTGGTTTGTTCTACATCCCAAAATAGAATTCATCAGGGCCTCCAAGAAGTGTCCAAATTGCAATTTATGAATCTAGATCATCATACTACTTCACTATATCTCAAAGGATCACATTTAACACTATATATACCATCTGAAACAAATTGAGGTTGGCCACAAAAAATTACATTTACCAAGGAAGTAAAATAAAATGTGTAAAATAGCTTGGCCCCAAAACATGAAGATGTCATCCATCAAGAACAAATATGAAGTGCAGACCACAAAGGAGGGTTGACCAAGGGCCCATGAACATTGGGCATGGTGCCAAATAAATACGCAATCCAAGAAATTACTCCACATGAGAAGAAAACTCCAACATAGACGGTAAGCCCAAAATTGCTCTGGAACCAAGAAACAAACACTCTGGAAGGAATAACTTGTTGGAAAATAATCCAAATGAACTAGAAATCTTGAATGATTAACAAGAACAAGCCTAGACACTGAAAATATGATTCGCAGCAAAAAAAAAAAAAACTACTAGAAAAAGCTAAAAGTAACACATAAACTGCAACAAGAACAAAACTAAAAGAAAATATTTTTGGTTGATACAAGATTGCTTATAGATCGGGATTCTCCTGCATCAGACATCCCACATAGAAAAACATGTTCCATGAGAGGAAATTCATGAACATCTAAAAGAATGCGGGATATAGATACCATGCTCTTTTTTTATACAAATGTCTTTTTTGTCTACAAACTTCTTCCTAACCTCTTTTGGAACCTCGACCAAATTTTCTAGCTTCTATTTCTCTTTATCTCCCTTTACTTGCTTCATACTTGCACACTATCTCTAACTATTACTCTATTTATTCTTCAACTTATATTTATTTCTACCACCATCACCTTCACTTTTCTGCCATTAGGTACCACCTTTCTATCAAACCTATCCACTAGATCCTTCAGCAAATGCATGCCACCATGTAGTGTATCCTCTGCAACCTACTTCTTAGCACTACAATTCTTCACAAGACTCAAATTCTTCACTACCTTCTCCGTCTCCTTCAAAGAAACCAAAGGAAACTTCTACACATCCTTCTAAATAGTGATAAGATTTCTTCTACAATCATAAATATCTCTTGTATCAAATTGTGATGGTCTACCCTACAAAACATGACAAGCACTCATAGGCAAAACGTCACACAAGACTTCATCCTTAAAAGGTCCAATATTAAAATTCACTAAGCACTTCTCTCTTACTTCCATGCTATGCTCATCTTGCAACCAAATCACTTGGTAAGGGCTAGGATTCTCAAGCTTCACTACCATCTCCTCTAATACCATATTACAAGTACTTTTAGTATCCACAATAAACTTACACCACTTACCACCTGATTTGCAAATAGTTTGGATAAGATTCTTCATTTGATTATATCTCATATCTTCATCATTCTACTCTATCAACTCTTCTGACAAAAAGGGGCTCTCCCTTCTTCAATTCTAAAACATTCTCTCCAGTAACTTTAGCTTCCTGATACTCATTTGCAATGCAATTCCTTACCATTCCCTTCTTACACTCAAAATATCTATGTTTGGTTTCTCCACACTTGAAACATTTACCCAAGAACTCCTTACTACTACCTCCTTTCCTTTGTGTCCCTACTCCATTTAGATTTTGGCTCCATAGAAGTCATCCTCTCCATACTGCCACTCCTATGCCCTCTATCTGCTACATATATTTATCTTCCCTTGGAGTTATTGTACTATCTTCATTTAACTTTATCCTCTACCTTTAATGCATATTGAAAAGGATCCTCAGTTGTAGAAATATTCAACATACTCATCTCATCCTTAATGTTAAATTGGAGTCCATTTATGTATCTAGTCACCTTCTCCCTATCCATCTCTCAATGACCAGATCTAATCATCACCTTGTAGAATTATTCAGTGTACTCTTTTACACTCATGTCCTCTTGCTTCAAATTCTGCAACATTTTGAACAACTCCAAATCATAGTCTCTCAGAATAAATTTAGCCTTCAATCTCGCAACCATCCATCTCCACCAGGTGATTCTCATCTCACAATTTCGTACTCTATATCTCTACAACTCTTTGCACCCTACAGTGTACCCTTTTAACTTAGTTTGTGCTAACTATACTCTCTATGGGTCCTTAACATGTTCAAACTCAAAATATTCCTCCAAATCTTTGATCCAGTCTATCAGGTCTTCAAGATTCAACGAACCCTAAAAGTTAGAAACCTCAACTTTATGAACTTTACTCACTTGTGCCCCCACTCTAAGAAATATTTATTCACCCTCATCTTTCGGTCGTTCTCCTTCTTTGGCCTCAATCTCTTCTCCTACCTCTTCATATTCATTGTCCAATTCAGGATTCCTCCGTAAACCAGCCAACATGTTTCAAATCTCATTCCTCATCGCATTCTTGAAATCCTCCATAATTTGCTCTACCCTCCTAGGATTCATCCTTCTTAGCAATATCTCCTACATTTTCTCTAGTCCAACTGCCTCAAATCAACGATCTGACTACAAGGTTTCAATTTCCTCTTAGTTGGTGATCTATTGAATATACAAGCAGCCTACCTCAATTCGATGATCTGTTCACCCAAAGAAATGCTTCAAGGTTCGCAACTAGCTCTGATACCATACAACACAACTATGACCTGGAGGATCCTCAAAGATAGCTGTCCAAATCATGTATCAAGAGTAATATAATGGAAGCAACAACACAAAAGATAGAAAATGGAAAATCAAATATCTACATAATCATGTATTCTATTGGCATTTGCATGAAGATTGCATTAATGATTTTTTATGTTGTCATTGATGTCAAATAAACTGCTAATGTTATAATGATACTATTGTAATGTTGTTTTGTAACCAATAGGGAGAGCTAAGTGAAAGGAACTATAACCGATAGGTAAGTTTGGGGAGTGAACGAGTATTGCTAAGTATTGGAGAGTTGAACCAGTAAACCCTATCTGTTGTTTTGATAAACCCTAACTGATTAAGTCTAGTGAATTGGCTATATTAGTTTAGGATTTGATAATGAGTGGTATTGATTATGAAACATATGCATATTATATGAAGAGAGTTTCAAATAGTTTTTGGCCCATTGAGTTATTTTTTTTTGTCTTGGGAATGTGCAAGTATATTGCATGTAATGTAAAGCATATGATGAGTTACTAAGATCAATGAAGCAGTGATCAAGGAGTGGTCGAGGCTTTCTTGAATGATGTGTATAGATTGTTATGTAATCTAGTGGTCATACTTGAAATAACTTGTTTGTAATCTTTATGTGAATTAGGTTTTGGTTGTGTTACCGACCTAGTTGATTTGTTTATAAGGTCGATGAGTTGTTTTAGCTGAATTGTTGGAAAAGTTGAATTGAGTCTGTGGTTGCAGAACTTGATGATGTATCTACAATTTTATTAAAGGAAGATAAGAGCATGAAAAGGATCTGATCAAGCATGTGAAGTGCTATTCAATCAGATCAGAAAATTTTTGTTGTTTTCTAACAATTACAATAGTTAAATCCCTTAACCAGGTAAGCTCTAACAAGCTTGGTGTTATTCAAATCCTCTAAGAAAGTGATCCATTATCTTGGATTCTAAATCCTTCACAAATTTTACACCTCATACGGTATTTCTTCTAACAAGGAATTATAGTCAATCCCTTAACTGAGTGGTCCCTAATAGGATCTGTTCTTAACAGGACTTTTTCTAAAAGCTTTAACAAGCTTGGTTCCTAACAGGGCAAACTTCAGAAGAGTTCAGATAATTATCTTGTGAGTCTCATCTCACTATGGTTTTTCCCATTTGGTTTTCCATGTCAAAAATATTGTTTCAAGTAGTGAATATTTTTGTGGTTATGTTTCTATGGTTGATTTTCTCAACTACTTATTTCACTTTGATAAGTTAACTAGTAACAATCTGAAATGAAGTTTTACTTATGTCAAGTAAAAGTATTTGGATGATTGTGAGTTTCATATTGTTTACTATTATCTATTGTGATAGTCATCTGATTTATCTTGATAAATTTATGTTGATAGAGTTATTGCATTTATAGTTCTAAGTTTACTTGAGAGGTTATTTCTGAGAAAAGTGAAAGTTTATTAGTTTTTCTATCTACTGATTCACTAGCCCCCCTCTTAGTAGTTGATTGTATCCTTATTTTTTCATCATACCATTAATTGGTATCAGAGCTCATCTAAGATCCAATAAAGTCTATGCCTAATAGCTTGAGGTAAAGATCTTGTAGAACATGATGAAGAAGGAAGGTACTAAGTTTAATAGAGAGAACTATAGGATATGGAGTGATAGAATGAAAATTTATATCAAGAGTCTTGGAAATCAATACCGAGAACATGTTAATACTCAATATGTTGTACCTAGTAGGATTGTGATTGATGATCAAAAGAAAGAGAAACAAGAAAACAATCAAGCACTGGAGGCTATTATTAGTTCTTTGTTTGATGTTGAATATGTTGATGTTCAATGTTTGGAGACTGCATATGAGGTATGGGAGAAACTTGAAAAGATTTATAGCGGTGATGAACATGTGGATATTGCTAAGGAAGAGAGTCTAAGAGGGAAGTTTGGTGACATACAGATGGCTGAAGGTGAGAATATCGAACAATATGATCAGAGGATAAAAGAGATAGTTGGTGAGATCAAGAATGTTGGTGGTAAAATGGATGATGCCACAATAGTTAGTAAGGTGTTGAGAACCCTGCTAGCAATCTATGCTATTCAAGTTGCAGCCATTCAGGAACTAAAATCTATTGATAAAACCAAGGTAACCCTTGAATCCATCATTGGTAAGCTTACTGCTTTTGAATTAAATGGCTATGATGGTAGTATTCAAAAAATTGAATTAACATTTAGAGCTTATGTTTCTAACCCATCTATGAGAAAAAGTAGATATGTTAGTCACTTTCATGAATCTAGATCCAGTAGAGAAATTCATGATGAAGACAGTTTGGTTGAGATTGAAGCATTGTTGGCCAAGCGGTTGCCCAAAGGTATTGGTAAATATAGAGGTAAATTACCTTTGAAAAGTTTTGCATGTAACAAGATTGGACATATAGCTGCTAACTGTCCTAATGGTGATAATGAGCACAAGCAAGAGAAGTTCAAGAAGTACAAGGGAAAAGGAAAAAGGGATTGTCTTATTGCAGTTGATGGTGGTATCACTGGTGAGGAATTTGATGGTGATACTAATGAAGACATTATCTTTGTAGCCATTAAAGAGGAGACAACTAATGAGAAAGCTTTAGTTTCTTGCATGGATAATTTTGATGATTGGATCATTTATAGTAGTTGCTCACATCACATGACTGGTGACTAGATTAAATTTATTTCTTTGAAGGAATTTGATGGTAGAGTTGTAAGATAATGACTCACCCTACATGGTTAAAGGTAAGGGAACTATTTCTCTTAATGGAAAGAGCAATGCAGATAATTTCTACTAGGTTGAAGGTCTAAAGTACAATCTCTTGAGTGTTGCCCAACTCAATGACAGAGGATACCCATTGGATTTTAAGAATGGTATGCAAAAAATCTATGGGAGAAAAGGTGAACTGATTGCAACCGGCAAGTAGCCTAAAGGTAACCTATTTCATCTAGATCCTAAAGACAACAACTATTTAATTGCTAAAGTAGATGATAGTTGGCTTTGGCATAGGAGATTTTGTCATTTGAATTTTGATAACATTGTTAAAGTGAGTAAGTCAAAGACAGTGAGAGGTTTTCCTCAGTTGGACAAACTCGTTAATTCTCTTTGTAAGGAATGTCAATTGGGAAAGATGACATCCTCAACTTTCAAGAGCAAGTCTTTTTCAACAAAGCATCTATTAGATTTGGTTCATACAGACCTATGTGGACCAATAAGGACTAAAAGTATTCAAGGTGATATATATTTCATGATCTTCACTGATGATTGCTCAAGGATGATGTGGGTCACATTCTTGAAAGATAAAATAGAGGCATTTGGTAAGTTCAAGACATTCAAGGACTTAGCTGAAAAGGAGATTGGAAAGAAGATAAAGTGTCTGGGGACAAATCAAGGCGGAGAATTCACTTCTAAGGAATTCACTAGATATTGTGAAGTAAATGGTATCAAATGACCACTTTCTGCACCAAGGACACCACAACAGAATGGTATTGCAGAGAGAAACAATTGATCAGTTGTTGAAGCTACTAGGATGATGTTGATATAAGGAGGTGTAGCAAAAAATTTCTAGAGAGAAGTTGTCAGCATAGTTGTCTACACAATGAATAGGATTTTGGTAAAAAGAGGTAAGGACAAGACTCCTTATGAATACTGGTATGGTAGATCATCTAACATTGGTTATTTCAAGATATTTGGTAGCAAATGTTTTATTAAAAGAGGTGACTATATTAGCAAGTTTGAGGCTAAAAGTGATGAAGGTATATTTCTTGGTTATTCCACCAAGAGTAAGGCATACCAATGCTATAACAACCAAACATAGAGAATTATTGAGAGTGTTGATGTTCAAGTGGATGAGTATCCTGAAGTCTCAGGAGAAACTAGTATGGAGAAAAAGGATGAAGTTCCTTGCATTTTGTTTTTTGGAAACAGAACCTATGAAACCTTAAACTAGTAAAGAGAATTTTGTTGTACCAGTTCAACCGGAACAGGTAGATTCAGAAGAAGATGATGATAATGAAGAAAATGAAATGAAGATAATGATCATTTTATTCTAAGGTATGTGAGATTCAATCACAATCGTGAATAGATTATTGGAGATAAGGATGTTGGAGTGCTAAACAAAAGAAGGATTAGAGAAAATTCTTACATGATCTCCACTATTGACTAGAACTGCTAAGGAAGCATTTGGTGATGATCATTAGATTAAAGTTATGGAGGAGGAACTTGAAAAATTTGAGAAGAACACCACATGGACTCTAGTACCCTAACCGATGAATAAAAATGTAATAGGGACTAAGTGGGTTCTTAGGAACAAGATGAATGAAGATGGTGTTGTAGTTCACAACAAAACTAGATTGGTTTGCAAAGGTTGTGCATAAGAAGAAGGAGAAGATTATGGTGAGACTTTTGCACCAGTGGCTAGACTGGAAGGTGTCATAACTTTAATGGCTTTTACAAATCATAAGGGATTCAAAGTATATCAGATGGATGTGAAATTTGCATTTTTGAATGGAATATAAGAAGAACAAGTATACATTGAGCAGCCAGATGGTTATGATTTAACTGATAAGAAGGAAATGGTATGTAAGTTGCACGAGGCACTATATGGATTAAAGCAAGCACCAAGAGGATGGTATGAAAGGCTTCATTCACACTTGATGAAGATAGGATTTCAAAGAACCAATGAAGATAGTAACATATGTCTCAGATTTGAAGGAGATAAGATAGTGGTTAGTGAAGTATTTGTGGATAATATCGTATTTGGAGGAAATGATGACATGAGAAATGACTTTGCAAATAAAATGAAAAGTGAGTTTGAAATGTCTCTAGTTGGAGAGATAAAAAATTTCGTAGGTTTGCAAATACAACAAATGAAGAGTGGTATTTTCATTACACAGTTTAATTATGTGAAAGAAATATTAAAGACATTTGGTATGAGTGACTGTAAACCAATTGGGACACCAATGGTTATAGGTTGTAAGTTGTCTAAGAAAGATGAGGCTACATCTGTTGATGAGAAGGAGTATAAGTCAATGATTGAGAAACTACACTATGTTGCACAGAGTAGACCGGATATCACTCATGCAGTTGATCTAGTTGCTAGATTTCAGAAGAATACAAAGGAAACACATTTGATAGCAACCAGGATTTTCAGATATTTGAAAGGTATTGTTGACTATGGATTATGCTATCCATATAAAGGAAACATTGAATTAAAGGTGTACACAGATGCAGACTAGGGAGGTAATGTTGATGACCGGAAAAGAACCACCAGTGGAGCATTCATTTTGGGTGGAAGACTTGTTTCATGGAGTATAAAAAAGCAGAGTTGTATTTCACAGTCTACTATTGAAGCTGAGTATGTTGTTGCTTATATGAATTGTACCCAGGCTATCTGGATGAGGCACATTTTGGAAGGTTTCAAGATTAAGTTTACTGAACATGTAAAGATCTTATGTGATAATACTAGTGTCATTCATATTTCAAAGAACCTTGTCTTGCACACACAAACCAAGCATATTGAATTTAAGTATCATTTCTTGAGGGAAAAAGTGTAGAGTAAAGATGTGACCTTAGAGCATATTTCTACCAAGGAGCAACTTGCAGATATCTTTGTTAAACCTCTACCTAAGACTACTTTTGAGTATCTTAGAAGTTAGCTAGGGTTTATACCCCTTCATGAGGTCAATTGAGCATGATGTAGATTACATCAGTCCTGGAGCTACTTGTAGAATTTTACAGTAGGATTGGTGTAGAGTGGAGTTATTCCACAAGGGCGGCATCAAGTTGAAGATTATTGATGTTGAATTGTGCATTTGACATTGCATATTTTACTTTCAATTTGGCATTGTTGTCAAAGGGGGAGAAGAACTATGTGATTATGTGGAAAAGAACCAGTGATAGAACTAGTGACAAACTGAAGACAAGGATAGTAGATAGTAAAATGTAAACCAGGATTCCTATTCACAATCACAACAATCAATGGTATTGATATTTGTATTGACATCAATGCCAAAGGGGGAGATTGTTGGCATTTGCATGAAGATTGCATTAATGATTTGTTATGTTGTCATTGATGTCAATTAAACTGGTAATGTTATAATGATATTGTTGTAATGTTTTTTTATAACCAATAGGAAGAGCTAAGTGAAAGGAACTATAACCGGTAGGTAAGTTTGGGGAGTGAACCAATATTGCTAAGTATTGGAGATTTTTACCGGTAAACCCTACCTGTTATTTTGATAAAACTTAACCGATTAAGTCTGGTGAATTGGTTATATTGGTTTTGATCTGATAATGATTACTAATGATTATGGCATGTATGCATATTGTATGAAGAGAGTTTTAAAGAGATTTTGGCACATTGAGTTAATTTTTTTTGTCTTGGGAATGAGCAAGTACATTGCATGTAATGCAAAGCATATGATGAGTTATTGAGATCGATGAAGCGGTGATCAAGGAATGGTTGAGGCTTTCTTGAATGATGTGTAGAGATTGTTATGTAATCCAACGGTCATACTTGAACTGACTTGTTTGTAATCTCTATGTGAATTAGGTTTTTGTTGTCTTACCGACCTAGTTGATTTGTTTATAAGGTTTTTAAGTTATTTTAGTTGAAGTTTTGGCAAAGTTGAATTGAGTGTGTGGTTTCCGAGCTGGATGATGTATATATAGTTTAAGTAAAGGTAGATAGGAGCATGAAAAGGATCTAAACAAGCAAGTGAAGTAATATTCAAATAGATCAACAAACTCTTGTTGTTTTCTAACAATTGCATCAGTTAAATCCCTTAACCGGGTAACCTTTGACAAGCTTGTTGTTATTCAAATCCTCTAACAAGGTGATCCATTAGCTTGGATTCTAAATCCTTTACAAAGGTTACTCCTAACAAGGTATTGCTTCTAAGAAGCCATTATAGTCAATCCCTTAACCGGGTCGTCCCTAACAGGATATGTCCTTAACATGACTTTTTGTAAAAGCTTTAACAAGCTTGCTCCTAACAAGGAAAACTTCAAAAGAGTTTAGATAGTTATCTTGTGACTCTCATCTCACCATGGTTTTTCCCATTTGGGTTTCCACGTCCAAAATATTGTGTCAAGTGGTGAATGTTTTTGTGGTTATGTTTCTATGGTTGATTTGCTCAACTACTTATTTCACTTTGATAAGTTATGTTAATAGGTAACAATCTGAAATGAAGTTTTAGTAATGTGAAGCAAAAGTATTTGGATGATTGTGAGTTTCAATTTGTTTATAGTTATCTATTGTGACAGTCAACCGGTTTATCTTGACAGAGTTATTGCATTTATAGTTCTAAGTTTACTTGAGAGGTTATTTATGAGAAGGTGAAAGTTTATCAGTTTTTCTATCTACTAATTCACCCCCCCCCCTCTCAGTAGTTGACTGGATCTTTTTTCTTTTATCATACCATCATATTCATCATAGAACATCTAGTAATATACAGGTTACATACAGTCTAACATTCTTGGTTCAAGTTACATCACAAAATACAATTCATCTAGACCTCCAAAAAGTGTTTGAATTATAATTTATGAATCTAGATTGTCATACTACTTTGTTATATCTCAAAGGATCAAATACAAAAATATATATACCATTGAGAACACATCCGGGTTGGCCACAAAAAAATACATTTACCAAGGAAGAAAAATGAAACATGTAAAATAGGTCAAATCCAAAATGTTGCAGTCACCGGTTTTACAGCTTCCTCGGCCGCTCGCATCAAAAGAGCAGCTGGTTCGGCCCCAGAATCTTGCCCCCTTTGTCCCCGCCGGCACATCCACCGTCCATGTCTGACCTTGGTCGAGCTGCTGCCCTCCTCCGGGTAATCCTGCCGCCCAAACCGTGTACCCGCACTGGTTCCTTAACTCAAACTTAACTGCTCCCGCCTCTGCAAGAAAACACACACATATTATTATTCTGAGCCTCGGATGCATATAGTATTCAACCTACAACTCTTATGTTCTAAATACAGCTTACCTTGCATATGAAGAGATATGGCCAGTCCTGCCACAAGAAGAAGCACAAGATCTGAAACTGTTGCCATTATAGCGTCTGGATTGAACGATTGAATGAAGATGGATAGATTGGGTATATGAGGAGGGATTATATAGACAACATCTCTCCGCAAGTTATGGCTCCAGAAGCCGTGTCTTACGAGAGTCCCCGTCAGCATTGAAATTCTCTCCTTGAAAACTTCTAGATTGAACTGTTTGAATAGTTTATTCTTCAAGATCATATTATGTGAGAAGTGAATGTTTTTAATTATATTTCAATATCGGAATGTAGGAATTCACGCACATGTTGGATCATTTCTATGATCAACTTCATAATCATATATTATAAATCCTGTCTCCCTACATCTTAGTGATAGATCTTTTATCTCCCTACTTCCTAAACATTGATGAAAAACATATTACCCAATCAGTTCCAAAATTTTAAAAAAAATCAATATTATGAACTCTAAAAAACTTAAATGTCTTTTAAGTTTTCAACCTTGCAATTTGTATTCTGATCATCTCTACATGACTGGACTGCTGACCCATTCAAGTGCTATCTTAACAAAAATATCAGATCATAATGACTTGAACGACTTCTTAAAACACAATGTCTTACCTAAACATCAGAATTAAATGGATTTTTTAATTAGTGCATCCTTATTCTCGAGACTTCATAACCTAATGGTCATCATCATTCAGAGCATGGCTATAATACAATATTAATTGAAGGTTTAAATCAGCTCTACTTAATTATATTCAAAATAATGAGTTGTTTCTTTAAGAGACTTAAATAATTGCTGTAAGATTTAAGTCAATTCTATTAGATTTAAAACTAATATATACAATTCTCTTAATATTTCGATTACTCCCATAGAATACATCTCCACATAACAATTATAAGTCCATTCTCAAAATTGATATTTCCCACCAACATCGTGACAGCTCCACGTAGGAAGGAAGCCAAGACCCGGCTTCAGAGCAGCCTATCTTATGAGAGCCCCAGTCTTTTAAAATTCGAATGGTCATCAACAATTAGACTTCTGTTATCTCAGGCTTGACATGTTCTGCAGTGATCTCTGATTTTCAATATCCTAAAGTTGCGTGAATTTCAAAAGCCTTGACTATGCATGTTAAATTTAGTTAATTATATTGACATATGTTTTATAATGAAAGGTATGGAGGATGAGGACTGAAACACCGTCTTAATTAGTAATAATATTTTGAACAAGGAATGTAAAGCTTAAAGTTTTTGAAGTTTTTGTCAAGTTATAGAAGATAAATATATAGAAAGCAAAAGATATCCACAAGTAGAGAGTACATTTTGATAATGAAACAGAATATTATCGGACAGGTTGAAAAAAATATTTCAAACTTAATTCTAATAATATAGACCACTCAAAGTTGATATTTTCCAGTACAGAATATTATCCCAAAGACTGAAAAAAATATTTCAAACTTAATTCTAATAATATAGACCGCTCAAAGTTGATATTTTCCAGTACAGAATATTATCCCAAAGATTGAAACAAATATTTTACACTTAATTCTAATAATATAGACCGCTCAAAGTTGATATTTTCTTGATATTTTGAAGAGATCTCCACATGTTACAGAGGAAGCGGGTAAATCAAGAACCGACTACAAAGCCTCCTATCCTATGCAAGTTGTCGATGAATGTAAGATTCAAATACAGCCTTTTATTCTAAGATAGTTAGTAATGACATTTTAAATATATTTATTTAATTTTAAATTGAATATTATTATTAATTATTAAATGAATTTATATATTTATTTATTAAAAAAATGATATATTTTATAAATATTATATTTAAGATTTAAATGATTTTTTGTGAATACACTCATACCATTATAATCTATTTTTCAAAATGTAAAAGAAATATTAATTTTTAAGAGATGTATTTCTTTAATTTTCTCATTGAAAATGGAATGTAAAAAGTTATGTCATTTTTACAATGTTCCCACAATTGTAAACTAATAAACAATCTTGAAAGGTACTATTCAGTTGTTGATGTGTACAAATATGTGTTCTCTCTCTCTCTCTCTCTCTCTCTCTCTCTCTCTCTCTTTACAAAAGTGACCAAAGCCACTGAAATATTTATAATAATATGAAAGTAAAGATTTACATAGTTTCTTAAAGCCCAAATTTTGAAATAGACTAAAATTTATATCAACAATTTTTTTTCAAGTATATTCATCCAACCAAATACTTATGTATTGTTACCGTAGCATGCTCAAATACACCATTGCTAAATAGGAAATAAGGATGATCACGAATCCTTAACTATCTAAGCAATTCAAACATAAAACCAATGGAATAAATGCAAAATGGAATTAAACTAAGCAAGATGAAACTCCCTATTATTCATCGTGGCTTCCATTGTCTTTCTTCTCTCTGTGGTATGACGGCTCTCAGATATTGCACTGGCAACCTGCAATTGACACAAAGATTCGAATATCATGATCTAGAATAAATTGTCCACGATTGAAGAGGAGTGAAAATGGAGATTGAATGCTCAATTTATAGATTTTTGGAGAAGATTGATTGAGAGGTGGAACAAAATGATCAAGAGGTGGAACTCAGGTGACCTCATATGCTGATTGATAGTTGAACTGCTGATTTAGAGGTGAAACAAAATAGATTGAATAGATTAATTGAGTCAACTGATTGAGAAAAAGCTAACTGAAAGAAGAAAAAGAATGATTGAAGTAAATAAAGAAGATGACAAAGAGAACTAGAAGATGGAAATAGAGACTAGAGAGATAAATGATTTAATTAATTAATTTAGCATGTGCTTGCAGTTTGATTTAGATTTTCAATTTAATCTTTGAATGAAATTTATTCAAATAATTGAATTTATTTTAATTCAATTTAGCATTTGAATATATTTAGAACTTGACTTTGATTTTCAATTTGGTTTTTGAAATCATGCACATGTATTTGAATTTGGAAGAATTTATAAGAATGTGAGATTAAATGAAATTAGAATTTGGGGATTTGGAAATGGAAGAATTAATTAGATAATTAAATAATTTAAAGAAACTATTTAATTATGCTAGAAATGGATTTTAATTAAATAATAAAGATTATTTGAATTAAGGGATTAAATTACAATTAATTAAATAATAAATATTTAATTAATATTTAGAAAAGGGTTGATGATTACATGATTAGAGATAGAAATTGTGAATTAATTTATTTAAATAATAAAGATTATTTAAACTAGGGAATTAATTAGAATTAATTAAATAATAAATATTTAATTAATATTTAGAAAATGATTAAAATGATTAAATGATGAAAGAATAAGAAATAGAATAATTAGTAAGATGACGAGGAAATATGAAATTAGAAGAATAAGATTAATTAACTTAATTAAATAATTAAAGAATTATTTAATCAATTAGATGAATAATTAGTACATGATCAATGAGACATTTTTAGGTGTCTACATTTGCTCCTCTTTGAGACAAAGTCAGAATGACATTGTTCAAAGAAAATGAAAAATTATGTCCCAGTATGCCTTGGTGATACTCAAGGTGTAATACCCCCTCGAGAGATTGTTTGTGCACTACAGACATGAATGATCTCTCAAAAAAAGAAGAATGTGAGATAAAATAATAGTTAGTTTATTAGAGATAGAAATAGGTGATGTGAAGATGATATTGAAATAGAATATGAGAGAATGAACCTTAGAATGAAATAGAATGAATTAGAAAAGAATATGATTTAGAAAGAGATGATGAGAAAAGAATCAACAAACTAGAAATAAGCAAATTTGATGAAATCAGAATGAAATTGAATGAATCATGAACCTATGTCATTATTTATTGTGCAATATATATCCATCACTTTGCCTTATTATTGAAAAATGGAGCTTAGCACATCAGGGTATAAGGAACCAAGATGTAAAGATATCTCATTGAAGAAACAAAGACGTAGTAGACAAGCAACAAACAAAGAAAAAGATAATGCCCATCATGGCTCCTCTAGTCACTTGTGGACATCCCTGAGTAGCGTAGGAACATAATCTGTCACCAAATGATAAAAGATAAATACTAACACGGACAAAATTCAGCAGCTATACTGACCTTGTGCCTTCGTTCTCAGTTGCTTGATGTGATGGTTGATAATGTCTGATCTCAGAAAGTTGCAGACCCCGTTTAAGACTGACCTGTCTGATTTCGAGTGTATCCTCTTTTGTTTAAGACAAGATAATGATCACTTTGATATGGATATGATAGGATTGATAAGACAGATTGAATAGTTGATTGTAGATGTTTGACTGGATAGTCTTATCCTTTGTTGACCTCGTGCGAAGCGTTTGCTGGATATCCACTAGGGTATTTGTTTCTCACGAGATATTTTATTGCAAGTTTTTCTGATTGATTGATTTTTCGGTTTTTAGTTCTTTCCAAGAGCTTTTTCGATGTTTTTGGATTATGTAGATCGATATTTGAATGTTTTTGATTGATTTTTTCAGGATATTTTGTAGATGTTTTTGGTTGATTTTTTAAAGACATTATATGGATCTTTTTGGATTTTATGGTTTTCACTGTTTTTGGATTGTAAGTTTTTCAATGTTTTGAATGTTTTTCGATTGACTTTTTTCAATGTTTTTGGATTTTAAGGTTTTCAATGTTTTTGGATTTTAAGTTTTTCAATGTTTTTGGACTTTTTTCAGGATCATACTTTTAGGATGTTTTCGAAGGACATTATATGATATTTTTTGCATTTTTTCAGGACTTTATACGATTTTTTGGATTTTCTCAGTTATGCCTCCAGTGAGCAGGCCTATGACATGATGATCTGTAGAATGCATGTGGAGACAATGATTTTTTTACATGACCTATGTTAATGCAATATGCATGATGAAGATGCATTTCCTATTTAAACAAGGTTAACTGTGTTTGTTTTAGCATTTGTAATACACCAATTGAAATGGAGGTGCAAAATATTTCATAGATAAGTAGTCAATCGATCTCTAAGGCCTTTTGGAACATTCAACTCAACACACTTAGTGACTAGGAGTTACAAATGGAGACACGAAAAACTTCTCCATTAGTTCTTGAAACTTTGATCTTCTTTTGCCCATGTGTGTGCAGATGAGTTAATTCCTTCTCTTGTGTTCACTAAAGATCCTTAGCATCCTATATGACTTGCTACATGGATTATCCTAACTTCAAAAGCATCCTGAATAGAGCCTCGCTGCCAGCAGACTTTTAGAGCTCCGACGAGGTTATAGACTGTAATTTCTCAAATATTGCTCCATTGCTAGTAGGCATCTGGAGTTACTCGCATGTTCCTATAGTAAAGCTTTTTGTTGCACTTGCATGCATGATGTTTCAGTTATATATCATTTATCTTTTTCCTTGAGATGGATATTTGGAATAGCTCTTTTTCTTTTTACTTTCTTGACTTGACTTGTAAGTAGTGAAACCTACTTGGTTGTGATAATAAAAACAACACTGAATTAGAATTTTAGATTTTTCACTAGTCATATGATAAACTAGGTGTCTAGAATGAATTAGAGATCTTCTTAATATGTTTGAGATATAGCGATTGATAGATTTTGGGTTAACAAGTCTCAAATAGTGAAATCACTACCCAACCATAAGTAAAGCATCATCATAGGGTAATGCTGAAGATGAATGACCTTAGGACCTCAAAGAATTCATGTCTGAATATCTAAGAAAGGAGATTATCCTTGTTTCTCTTGAATGTAAACGAATGATAAACTTGAACAATTACCTTGTTTTATTGGTGTTGCTATATATAAATGCAGAAACTATATGCCAAGAAATCTGTGAATATGATGTGTTTGGAAAAGAAGCTATATGTGATGCGGTGGTTCGAATAAAATGAGATGCAATGTGGAAAGTAAAAACCTAAACTAACCTAGCCCTTAGATGTAATATCGTTTAAGGTGCATGTTGTTCACAGGGTTAGAGAGTTTTGTGTAGGTAGTTCATTGGTCTTTGTTTGATGAGTCAGATAAAGATGTCTTTTTCAATAGGATATAAGGACTCAGCTAAGTGTACACATTCAACATCTCCATTGTTGATTTCTTTAGTTTTTGGATTTTGTGGATCATCGGAGGGAAATCCATCTCTAGAACACTTAGCTATAGCGTTATCATTTTCAATTCAATCCATCTATGGTATATTCTCTTTCCACCAGTCTATCAAGTATGGGTGTATGAGACAAATTGATTTTATTTTTGAAGTTACGACATGAGCAGGTGTTATGTTTGTTTTTATTGATGCACTTGAAGAGGATGATGATGTCAACCAGGTGTTGATCTTATTAGCTGGTGTTATGCTTGTTTTTGTAACTACATTAGTATTTGATGATGGCATACATATAATTGTTGACAAGTTTCTCTGTATAGTATGATCTAGATTGGTGATTTCATTGATTCATGAACATCTTATATAGAGGGATTAGGATCATTAGGATGACTAGGAGAAATGGTAAGTTCATTTGAGAGGGAATATTATGAGGAACATGGAGGATTATGACATGGAGATGAAGGGATGGAGGGATCTTGATCAGGATTTGGAGAAATAATGGGATATTGTTTATGATATGAAGGTAAAGGTATGCTTTGATCTTGGTTTGTAAAGGGATTATTAGGGAGGATGGAAGGGATGTCTTGATCTTTTTTAAGAGGTGGATGTTGGATGGGACTTGAAAGGAAACTTTTTTCTTGAGATGGAAGGGTTTGATTATGAATGGAATAGAAAAGAGTGAGGGGATCATCATAAGATTCTTGGTCAGTGGGATCTTAATCAAAAATTGGGTAGGATGGAAGTGGTTGTTCTTGATCTTTATTTGTTTCAGGACTCATTTCTTCTAATTTTGGGTCATCCTCTTGACACGGGGAAGGAGTTTGGAAATGCATGGGATATTGTTGGAATGTTTCAACATTTTGGCTTGATGAAGAAGGATTTTGAATGAGAACCTCTGAATCATGACTTGAATTAGATTGGGTTTGTATGATGGATAGCGATTGGGAGGTTGTGTTATTAGATAGAGATTGAGTTGACCAGCTTGTTTGAGTTGAGGTTGAGTGTGATTGATCCTCTGATTGTGTTTTGGATTTTTGGGGTATGAATTTCTAGGATGATTATGCAAATGACAATGGACTAAGACAGACATATATGAGGATGATAATGAAAACTATATAAGGACTATGCAAGGACTATGCAAGGACTTAGGACAATAATGAAGACTATGTAAGGAATTAGGATGATAATGAGGACTATAAATGAAGACTTTGCAAGGACTTAGGATGATAATAGGGATGTAAATGAGGACTATGCAAGGACTTCCTATGGTCACATGTGTGTAAAACTTTGAGTTT
The DNA here is from genome assembly GCF_030272615.1 of Cryptomeria japonica. Taxonomy (NCBI): domain Eukaryota; kingdom Viridiplantae; phylum Streptophyta; class Pinopsida; order Cupressales; family Cupressaceae; genus Cryptomeria; species Cryptomeria japonica. Next base: position 563,951,310 of record NC_081412.1, read on the forward strand.
GCAGGACTATCTAATGTTTCAAAATGGACTTCGTTCTCAGTAATTTTTTGTGTAGGACAAGTTTTGTGGTTTTTCCAAGTCCGAGAACAATTGTTTGGAGGTAGATATAATTGACTGAACTATTTTTTCAAACAATCTCAGAGAATTCAGAGATAGGCAGGATAGGGCCTGAAATAGCCCAAATGAATGACTCAATACTGGTCTGATACAATGATGCATCTAAAGACACAGAAGCTAAGCTTAGGCTAGAAATTGGAAACCCTTCAAATGAGGCCCTTATGAAATTCTGAAACAAAACGAACAAATAGAGTCTGGCAGCACTGGCTCCACTCCATGACACACACTTCTAAAGTATGTCAGTCTCTCTTATCTTGAAGATCCAAAGATCTTATAGCTGAGGGATTCTTGTATCATAGTGTAAGGTACATGAAGGGTATCTATGGGGTATGATCCACACTCTCAGAATCACTAAATGTAGGGTTTTGGGATACTAAGTTGGTTCTTATTGTAAGGTTTTGAGGGGTCCTGATCCAATGATGAATTCTCAGAGCAAGCCACTTAAGACTTTAGTTGAGCTTATCAGTATAGGGAAGGCCCCCACATATGTCGAATTAACTCAAAAATCTAGCCACTTGACCACTATATTTATATAGCATCTCAAAAAACTTGCTCGAGAGTATGCTATGAGAGATGATATCCCCAACACTTCCCAATTTGAAGTACCTCTGTGGGGTGATGAAATCCCCAGTCAAAGATACCCCTCGCTACGTGGAATAAAATAAAATTGTCCGATGTCGTTGTGACCTCCTTCCTTTCTCCCAAGACCCCGAAGGTGGGTGGAAAGTTAGTTAATGCAACAGTACGTCCACCCCAAACACGATAAAAATTTTTTACCTTAAGAAAACCAAATGTGATTTAATCTAGTGTAGCCTGATTCACATTCATTTTATAGCCCAAATTGAGGTGTTGAAAACGCATGTACATGTCCATTTTAAACACCAACTTGAAATATGAAGGCATGCATGTCAATTTTAACCGTTGCTGATTTTAAGCCCAAATAAAAGTGTTATACGTGCATGTCAATTTTAACCAATGTTAATTTTAAGCACCAATAGATGAAGTGTGAGATTGTGCATGCATGTCCATTTTAACCATTATTGATTTTAAGCACCAAAATATGAAGTGTGAGATTACGAGTGTAATTGATCTAATATTAATCTGATCCTTTTTGTAAATTCACCACAGGCTGCAAACAAATGATTAGCAGTAAAATCAAATCAACAGAAAATAGAAAATTAAAAATTGACAGAAATGAATGCGTGATTGCATGACATTGACAGAGCCAATGCATGAACATAACATAATGAATGCGTAATCCTGAGAGATTGGATGCCTGACAATAACAGATCGACTGCGTAATTAAAATAGAATGATTGCATGGTAGAAAGGCAGATAACACAAAAAAATAAATTAAACTAAACCCGATCAAAAACCTGCAAAACCAATTGTGAGGCCCTAGCTAAATCTCTCATCATCCATTCAATATTAATTAGATCATATTTAACTTGATATGAGAGAACTAAGCTATCATATCTATCAAAGGTTGGTTGATCTTCCCAATCTTGTATAGGCTTTTCTGCTTGGAGAACCCTTTGATAGCGTTTGGCCTGTCTTCTTTGTTCCTTTGTCCTTCTAGCACCTAAAATCCTAAATTGTACCTTTCAAGCCATAAAATTATAATAATATCATGCAAAATAATCTGTTTCTAGATTTACTCAACTTTAGACAAAATTAAACATATCAGAGAACATAAAGGATATGAGAATAGAAACAATCAAACAAAAATTTTCCCTGTGAATGCGTGATCTAGAAAGGGCAATTACGTGACCTTGTCTGGTTGAATGCATGACCCCAAAGGGTTGAATGTGTAATGTTGTCTATGAAATTGTGTGATTAAAAATCTATTCTCAAAATCCATGCAAATCTGTAAAAAATGAAATAAATTGTACAATCTGAAAAATTACACAGAAAACAGAGAAGGTAAATTAGTTGTTCTTCACTTTGGGTTCACCAAAATGTAGCATGCTCAAATACACCATTGCCAAATAGGAAATAAGGATGATCACGAATCCTTAACTATCTAAGCAATTCAAACATAAAACCAATGGAATAAATACAAAATGGAATTAAACTAAGCAATATAAAACTCCCTATTATGCATCGTGGTTTCCATTGTCCTTCTTCTCTCTATGGTATGACGACTCTTAGATATTATAATAGCAACCTACAATTGACACAAAGATTCGAAGTTCATGATCTACAATAAATTGTCCAAGATTGAAGAGGAGTGAAAATGGAGATTGAATGCTCAATTTATAGATTTTTGGAGAAGATTGATTGAAAAGTGGAACATAATGATCAAGAGGTGGAACTCAGGTGAGCTCACATGCTGATTGATAGTTGAACTGCTGATTTAGAGGTGAAATAGAATAGATTGAATCGATTAATTGAGTCAATTGATTGAGAAAAAGCTAACTGAAAGAAGAAAAAGAATGATTGGAGGAAATAAAGAAGATGACAAAGGGAACAAGAAGATGGAAATAGAGACTGGAAAGATAAATGATTTAATTAATTAATTGATTGAATTAATTAATTTAGCATGTACTTGCACTTTGAATTATATTTTCAATTTAATCTTTGAATGAAATTTATTCAAATAATTGAATTTTTTTTAATTCAATTTAGTATTTGAATATATTTAGAACTTGACTTTGATTTTTAATTTGGTTTTTGAAATCATGCACATATACTTGAATTTGGAAGAAATTAGAAGAATATGAAATTAAATGAAATTAGAATTTGGGGATTTGGAAATGGAAGAATTAATTAGTTAATTAAATAATTTAAAGAAACTATTTAATTATGCTAGAAATGGACTTTAATTAAACAATAAAGATTATTTGAATTAAAGGATTAAATTATAATTAATTAAATAATAAATATTCAATTAATATTTAGAAAATGGTTGATGATTAGATGATTAGAGATAGAAATTGAGAATTAATTTATTTAAATAATAAAGATTATTTAAATTGGGGAATTAATCAAAATTAATTAAATAATAAATATTTAATTAATATTTAGAAAATAATTAAAATGATTAAATCATGAAAGAATAAGAAATAGAATAATTAGTAAGATGATGAGGAAATATGAAATTAGAAGAATAAGATTAATTAACTTAATTAAATAATTAAAGAATTATTTAATCAATTAGAGGAATAATTAGTACATGATCAATGAGACATTTTTAGGTGTCTATAGTTACAATGGACATAAACATTTATGTTTTAGTCATTTGATAATACATTTACATGATATTACTAGTTTTCAAGAATTTTATGAGTGTCTCACTTTAAAAACAAACTGTTGATATAATAAGAACGAAACAACCTTGAAGATATTTCCATGCATTATTGATGTTTTACAAAGATATTACACAATAAATATCACAATAGACAACTATCAATTATTTTAATATTGATTATTTCTTAAATATAATTAATTCATTGTTAGGTCTTCATCCTATTATACATCCTAATTATTCCTAATTTTCCTTAAGTTCTAATCCATTTTCCCTAGGTCCTAACACAAATTCTGAAATCCCAATTCCAATTTAATGTTCCCATCCACATAAAATCCAACAAATAAAATTGATTAAAAGTCCCCACATAAGCACCAAAATAAATATAAAAGAACTGAAAATTATTTTATTCCTCTCGACTCATTTCATAACCACTATATAACTATCCCTCGAAATCATTTAAAAATCCTAATTATCCTCCACCATTTACCTCATAATCACTTTAAAAACTCGATCTTGATTCTTGATATCTTATTAGATCTCCATTATTGATCAAGCATCCTACATCTTTATAAATAGATTCTTTAGGGAAAACTACAATGTTGTGCTATTGGTTTGAGAAACCATGTTATCATTTTTTATAAAATCCACCCTCATCATACAAGAAAGGTTTCTAGGGTAAAATGCATTATTTTTATTTATTATTTGTCAATTTCTATGATTAAATGAACACTACATAAAATGTTGAGGATGATTTTATCATTTATCTTTCAAATATTTTTTGTTTTCACATTTTTAGGTACACATTTTTGGTATGCTTGTTGGAACACTTGTCCCTCTTCAATATTTATCTTTGCAATTTTTGGTAACCAATATTTTAAAATTTAAAACATGTAGAAATTTGAATATAAATTTTATTTTAGGAAAGTTGAAGAAGTTTGAATAATATCTATGTTGGAACTGAAACTGTTTTTAAAATACTTGTTAGAGGTGTTTCTAAATGATACGAATGGAGCTATGAAATAAAAAATTCTTGGATTTTTTTAGCTTATTTTTTGGAAAGAAAAGGGATCATTTTTTACATATTGATTAGGAGTCGGAAAGACTCGATTCCCTTTATTAATCATTTTTTATTCTTTATCACATCTATGGTAAAATGTTATATCAAAACATACTTTGTGTACCTGATCAGATCAATCGAGTCCTGTAGTAACAAGTTTCAAATCTTTCAGTCTCTTGGGATGCCTCGGCTGTATGCATCACTACACTTCCACTTGACACCTATCATCTACTAAATAGTTCATCTCACCATGACCTTATGAGAGCACTCATCTTGAGGTGGGATTCTTTCTTAGAGGTGTTCAATAATTATATGCTCTGCACTTGGCTACCCAGTGTCAATTGACGGCATGATAAATGGTACACCAGAGGTGCATCCTTCTCTATCCTCTTGTACTAAGGAAAAGTCCTCTCAATGCTCTAATGCCTACATTGGATATCGATTGAAATATCTCATGATGTTCTGAACCTAGCTCACTTACCACTTTAATGGGTGAAAAACCCAACCCTTGGAATATAATACCACCCCAGGTGATGAAGAGATGACATCAAGGTGCCAAACCTTCAATCGATGTGAACTCTTGGGGAAGATTAGCCTACTATCCCTAGAGTAACTTTTATCCATTGAGTGATGACCCTTCCACTCAGCACTATCGGATCACTAGGGCAAACTTTCATCCCTACTCGATGGGTTGGTCTTGTAGTCAAGCTCCCTTCCGCCTTTACACTCGAGGATTGATTTCCGATCGGCTTGAGAAAAACTTTCAATGCCTCAATTACCTTTTGGGAGACCTACGCCTCATAGAAACTATCTACCTAAGGCTATCCCTTGGACAGTAGGTTTAGTCACAAGGTTAGACTTTTGGCTCTTCTATACTGTTATCCCATTAATGGCTCATGCACCCCCGGAAGAGGGCCTTCTTTGCCTTCCACCTAAGCTGCACAACAAGAGCCCAAAGTCAATCCAAGGGAACAATAAAGCTTCATAGGGTCTTTCTATTCAAGTGCAGGTAGTCTGCATCTTCACAGACATGTCTATTTCATCGAGTCTCTCTCTGAGACAATACCCAGATTATTATGCCTTTCGTGCTGGTCAAAACTTACCTGACAAGGAATTTAGCTACCTTAGGACCATTATAGTTACAATCATCGTTCAACAGGGCTTTAGTCGCTAGCTTTCTTGTCATCGGGTCACCAACTTCCTTAACGTTCTGGCACTAGGTACGCGTCAGCCCCCATACATCATCTTACAACTTTGTAGAGACCTATGTTTTTGGTAAATAGTCACCCGGGCTTAGTCACTGCGACCTCCTTTGTACAAGGAGGCACCCCTTCTCCTGAAGTTATAGAGCTTTTTTTGTCAAGTTCCATAGAGAGAGTTGTCACGTGCCCCTATGTATTCTCTACCTACCTACTTGTGTTAATTTTAGGTACAGGTACCCATTTGTTGAAGGGTCGTTTGAGATTTTCCTTCGAGTATGACGTAGGTTACCCAGCATGGAAACATGCTATAATTCATCGGACATCGGCTCGAGGTATTTTCTCTATCCTGTTCTAACCCCGCTTTTTCGGGGTCACCTTCGTACCTTGAACCACAAACAAGATGAAGAAGGCTAACTTAGCCTACTCCATCCTTCAGGACCAACAAAGGGTAGTAAAGGAATATTAACTTGTTTTCCATCAACTACGCCTTTCATCCCGATCTTAGGCCCTGATCTACCCTCCGTGGATGAACCTCGTGAAGTAATCCTTAGTTTTTTGGGGAATTGGATTCTCACCAATGTTTGCATTACTTAAGCCGACATTATCTCTTCTGCTTCATCTGCATCTACTCATGCAGACACTTCCCTCTGAGGCAGAACACTCCCCTACCGATGTATTTTTTATTACATCCCACAACTTTGGCAGATCACTTAGTCCCGATCATCTTTGGTGTAAGAGCGCTCGAGCAGTAAGAATAGTTAGAAAATTAAAAGAAAATGAATGATAAACAATGAGAAAATGACCTATCACCTCCTAAGAGATGCCAATATGGATTTTCTCTTAGATCTGGATAAGCAATCCAGTGACTTGACTACACCTAGACGGAGGATTTGAAATGATAATGATATGCAAGCTAGATGAGATTGATTATGCTAAATTGATCCAAGAGACTATTTAAGCTAATGATATGCATGATTTAAGCTATGATGAGTATACAATTAAGCTAGAAAAGAGATTGATTAAGCTACATGATTAAATAATTATGCTAGAAAAGATCAAATTAAACTAGATCTAAGATGCTATTGCCCATAATAAAAATGCTAAAATTATATGATAGAATGGATATGCCTATAGTAACAATTCCTAAATTGATATGAGATGGGATCCTTTGTGCTCCAAAATGGGATATTTATAGGTTTTTCAAGGCTAGGGGTGAGGTGGTAGGAATCAATGGTCAAGATTGAGTCTGAAGATATCAAGGGTGAAATTGGAGGAGGTTTGAGAAGATGTTGGAGGAAGGGACACTTGTCAGCTCTGGGGTTACAAGTGTCAAGGAGCCTTGCTCATAATAGGGAAAGTGTCCTAGAGAGGAGACATGTGGCCAAAGTACCATGTGTCTCAAGGGAAGAATATACACACCATAGGAGGTTAGGATAAAGAGGTTATGATATGCAAGATAGGATAGGGTTACTTAAACACAAGGCTAGGTGGAATTGGTTAGGTTAGAGGGATGGTTAGGTTAGGTGGTTAGAGATTAGGAGGCATGTGGGTAATTTGAATTTACAAATTTAAATAATAGGAAAAGACTAATTAATTTTCAACCACTCATAAATTGATTTGTTTTAATTAATTAAGAGATTAGAAGAAATGAATTAGATGGGGGGAGGATTAATTAATTTGAATTAATTAATCAAAGGGAAATATTCAAATGAACCTATTAAATAAATCCATAGATTTATTAATAAGTAGATGAAAGGGATAATCTAATCAAATTTCTAATGAATTCAATTAAATTAGGAAGGGGGATTAATTAAATAATTTCTTATTTAATTAATTATCTTCAGATCATTTTTAGGTGTATACATTTTGCCCCTCTTTGAAGCGAGGTGTGATGACGCGTTGATTCAAAGAATAATGTCATTTTGATGATGTTGATGTGATATTGGTTTGATAGGATGTCCCAGACATTGATTGATAACTTGCGGTACGATGATGCCCCCTCAAGAGATAAATTAAGATCATTAACTTTTGGAGTGTGTGAATTGTTATGAAATTGATGCCCCAATTAGAAATGATTTGATTTCTACAACTTTGGTTGATGAAAGTGCAAGTTATTTGATCATGATGATGGGGTTCTCGGTGTGATGATCCATAAAGCTTGATTGATTAGATTCATAAGATCAAGATTTAGGCTAGTTTCACGAATGACACCTCCTGTATAAGACAAAGATGATTAAAGCGTCTGGTTTCAAGAACAATATATCCTATATAAGACTTGATGAGAAAGTCTGGATCCAAGAAAGATACATCCTGTACAAGACATGATATAATAGATTTGATGTGATCGATTGATAGAATTGATAAGGTTGATTGGATAAAGAACTAACATTTTGTTGATATCAGGTTTCAGGAAGAATCAGATATGCTGATGTTGGTTTTGTTGAGGGGGTAACATAAGATTTTCACTGGGTCGACAATATCTAGAGAGAGATGAGTCATCAGTCTAATTGTGTATACACTTATGATGATGCTTTGATGATTCCTATGATAGATTTAACCTTAGATAAGATGAGCTTGTGGGATCCCATGCAAGAATGAAATGCAAGCTAAATTCAAGATAAATGCAAATGCAAAGCTATGATCAGACCAGTCACTGGGTTATTGTGTTTTGTCATCATTGAGATTTTTCTTTTAAAATGTGCGAAGTGAGTGCAAAAATCGATAGTACAATCAAACCAAGATGACCTGAGCACTACTTTCTTAGATTTTGATATTGCAAGTTAGCACAAGAATCAAGATATAATTGAACCAAGATGACTTGAGTGTTGCTTGCGTAAAATAGGGAGTATTAACCATTTTTATACACAAATTGGAAATGTCTTTGATGATATCCTGATAATCATGTCCTGAGACAAATTTGCACACATTAATGATTAATTTAAAGATAGCAGACAAGAAAAATATCATGTTCCTTCCTTGTTCCTCTAGTCAGAGACATCATGGAGTCACTTAGAAATCAAGATAGAAAAGTTGAACAATGATGTTAAAATCATTATGCAAAAGATATCATCCATTGAAAAGTGTGTGATATGCTTAGACAGACATGTGATAGTTTGATGGTTGACAATTTGATCTCGTGTTCAACTTTGGATGTGTCTCAGTTTTTGCTTGACAAGAGTTACCTAAGTATTGTTCTTCCTAATTTATTAAGCTCAAAATGATCAAAAATTTTGCCCCCAGCTAGGTGCAGGATTTTACCCCAAGCCTAGAAACAAAGTCATTATGATATACCTAATGATCCAAACCATGGTGATAAATCACCTGCCATACCCGCACATATACAAAGGTTCTTATTATGGATATGAACAACGCTAATGGAAAATGAATGCAAGTGGAAGGATGCATGAACTAATAGATGGTAGATCTAGTTGACAGATACTACATGTTTGCTAGGCTTTCACCATCTATTTTTATTGCACCTTTTTTTTTTTTTTTTGCTTATTTTTCACCGTTTTTTGTTGTTTTTGTAATTTTATGTTTTTCCATTGTTTTTGGATTTTCTTCTTTTTGCACTGTTTATGGATTTTTCTTCTTTTTCAAACATAAAACTTCTTTAGATGCATGCTATTGATGGGTTCCTCAAGCTGATCCCTGTCCTGTGTTGATAGATGATATGCTCCTGACCCAAATACTGCTAGACCACAAATGGTCCTAACCGGTTTGGTTCAAACTTCCCTTTCTTTTCTTGATCTATCTAGTTGCATGGATTTTCTTTTAGTACTAGTTCCCAAACTTGAAATACTTTCAGTTTAACCTTATGATTGTAACTGCAACATATTCTTTGCTGATATACCTTCAAATGATCAAAGACATGTTGTCTTCGATCATGAATCAATTCTAACTCTTGCAATCTAGATACTCATTGTTCTTCATCTGGGATAAGGCCTTTTAATGATACTCGTAGAGAAGGTATCTCTACTTCTATTGGAAATATTGCTTCTAATCCATAGACACAAACACTCAAACACAAACACTAAATAGATCATTACAAGCATGGTTGGAAAATTAAAAGGAAATGAAAGATAAACCATGACAAAGCAACCTATCGCCTCCTAAGAGATGCGAGTATGGATTTTTTTATCAGATCTCGAAAAGCAATCCCAGTGACTTGACTACACATAGACGTAGGATTTGAAATGATAATGATATGCAAGCTAGATGATATTGATTATGTTAAATTGATCCAAGAGACTAATTAAGCTAATGATATGCATGATTTAAGCTACGATGATGAGGCAATTAAGCTAGAAAAGAGATTGATTAAGTTACATGATTGAACAATTATGCTAGAAAAGATCAAATTAAACTAGATCTAAGATGCAATTGCCTATAATAACAATGCTCAAATGATATGATAGAATGGATATGCCTATAGTAACAATGCCTAAACTAATATGAGATGGGATCCTTTGTGCTCCAAAATTGGGGATATTTATAGGATTTTCAAGGTGAGGGGTGAGGTGGCAGGAATCAATGGTCAAGATTGATCCTGAAGATATGAAGGGTGAAATTGGAGGAGGTTAGAGAAGATGTTGGAGGAAGGAACACATATCATCTCTGGGGTGACAAGTGTCAAGGAGCCTTGCTCATAAGATGACAAGTGTCCAAGAAAGGAGACATGTACCATGCTTTTAATTAGGGGACTAGAAGAAATGAATTAGATGGGAGGAGGATTAATTAATTTGAATTAATTAATCAAAGGGAGCTATTGAAATGGACCTATCAAATAAATCCTTAGATTTATTAATAAGTAGATGAAAGGGAGAATTTAATCAAAATGCTAATGAATTCAATTAAATTAGGAAGGGAGATTAATTAAATAATTGCTTATTTAATTAATTATCTTCAGACCATTTTTTCGGTGTATACAATTTTCACCCTTATGTGATATAATTATTATTGTTGGTATTCTCATGTTTTTATGTGTATTTATGTGAGCACAATTATGATGCAAGTATATTTTATGTTTGGTGGGAGTAAATAATTATTAAATAAATAAAATGTATTTTTGGTGGGAGTTGGTTGTAATTTATGGAATTAGCTGATAAATTATTGAAATTCATTTATTTTTTCCCTTGATTTTGGGGGAGAGTTTTTGGCTGCAACCTTTTGTTGGAAATTTTGGAGGAGAGTTGTGGTGTGAAATTTGGGTGAACTCTTGCAATTTTGGGCTATATTTCACCCAAAATATAGAGAATAGAGTTCACATATGAATATATGTTTTAGGTTTCTATAAAAATTCTCCTATCATGTTCAATTCTAATGATATTGATTTTTATTGTCACATTGTCTATGTTTTTTCCATCAAGCTAATATTATTTGAAAAATACCTTGATAGCCAAAAAGATTCAAACATGGAGATGAATTCTCTAATTATGCTAGGTGATTGCAATATGCTAGGATGATGGTGAGTAGCTATGCCACATTCCTTGTTTGATTTCATAATATTAGTGCAAACACAAATTTATTAGCCAATGCTAAGAAATAAAAAATTGTTGCTATTTGATAATTATAATAAATAAAACTTCTTTTAGTACATTAACATGAAATAAATTTTTGAATATTTGGGCAAAGTTGATATAGGACCAAAGTGTAAGATTGGCAAAACGAGCTAAAAATTTGGTTTCTATCTTCCAATTAAAAAGGATAAAGATTGAAAATATGAGAACAAGAAAACATTTATGAACATGACCTACATTAGACAATCAAACTAGATCTATGTTTGGAATAATTTGATAATGGATAAGGGTTGTCATAATGATTATAATCAGTTCGAAAATCCATTAAAATAAGATTAAATGGGTACATAGTTAGTCAAAATTTGCATCTAAAAAATTATAACAATAATTCAAAATAATAATATAAATATTTCATAAGACTTATTGTGAGATTTTTCCAAGATCAAGAGCTCAATGAAAAGTAAAATAGAGAGAGACAAAATAGATGATAGGAATAAACTATATTCTATCAAGATGAAAATACTCATCAACTGGATCATCAAATGTTACATACAATGAATATGAGCTTCCTTCTATAGGAAAGGCTATATGGATATGCAAGTACACAAAAATGACATGTGGCTCAATGAGAAACAAGGGTAGGTAGGAAAGAGGTGTGGTAGGAAGGAGAAATAATAAAATAGTCCACATGAGGTGGATCACCCATTGAATGTGGAATGTAACAACAAGACCACAAAAGGTAGAAATTATCCTACACATACTATCCCACTATGTCATAAGCAACCAAGTGTCTCATACCCAAACTACTATGATATGCATGTCCTAAGTAGACTTAAGTAAGGTGTAATAATATGCAACATGAATAAATAATTACACCAACACCCCTCCTTAAGTGCAACTTAGCGGAATGCACTTAAGTCTATAATGAAACTAGGAAATGCAATATAGGTCTTGGCTACAAGGCCATGTTAGTTACCCATGTACAAATAAAAAATGCATGTAAACCAATGCAATGAAATCTCTCACAAAGTGGGGAAAGAGAGAAAAACCCAATGGGAAAAACCCTCCCCCAAAAGAAAGATGAAAACTATACAAGAGAACTCTCATAGAAGTGTGAGAGGAATAAAATCCCATGTGAGGAAAAAGTCCCCCCATATGAGAGAAGAAGACAGACTAGGTAGCCCCCCCTCAATTTAGAATCTGAACCAATGATAGAAGCTTGATGATGAATGTAGAAACTTCTCCATGAACGTCGAACACCATTCCTCCACTTGGGAAGGAATAAAACCAAATGTGTATCCATGAAGTCTCCCCAATCATGAAGGGAAGATGTAGGAAAAAAAGTCATGATGAATGAAGTCTCTGAAAAATGCTCAAGTGTCCCCATATCGATGCTAAAAGTTACCCCCTCCAAAGGTGGTGAACTTCTCCACACTACTGAAAAAGGAACTCCAAGATCTAGTGAGATGAATGTAGAACAATATCCAAAGACTCACATGTCTCCTCTAAAGATAAAGTGACCACATCCAACTATTGTACAAAAGTATCCACAATCGTATCAACTTCAAAAGAATGGTCATGTAGAGAGTGCACAAGAGGGTCAGAGTGTTCCCTCACAACAATCAAAGAAGGATAATCTTCATCAAAGAGAAGATAAATGTCATCAAAGATCTGTCTCCCAAATATGTAATGTAGGACTCCACAAATAAACCTGCAATGTCTATCAAGTAGTCATCCCAATCAACTGAAGATGGAAGACAAGAAATATCCCGCTGCACTAAATCACAAGGCAAAACTGTCACTCAAGAATAGGGTCACATGTGAGAATCCCCAAGTTCAAGTACCCAAGAACAGGGTCACATGTGAGAATCCAAGAAATATCAAGAGGAGGAGATGAAGTGCAAGACTCAAGAACAGGGTCACATGTGAGAATCCCCAAGTTCAAGTACCCAAAGTTCTCCTCAAAATCTGAATCATCATGTGAAGAATCAACCTCGTCAATAGGACCAAAATGTGAAAAGGAGTACAACCAAGATGCATGATCAACCACCCCAATCACAATTATAGCTCTAGTCTCCAAGTCTCTAATGATAACTGAATCAGGTGTGAACTCCACATTTTCTCAGTTGCCCCATGTGTGATTTGATAGATGGAAAGAAGATTGTTTGTCAAATGGGGTACACACAACACATCATTGAAGGATTTATCCCCAATGGAAATAGATCCTTTCCCAATCACATACATGTAGGTATGATTGCCCATCAAAATCTATGGCATGTGGGATGACTCAAATGAAGAGAACATAGACTGCGAAGATGCCATATGATGAGAAGCCCCTGAATATAGAAGTCATCTCTCTTAATAATAAATTGTAGTAGCACAAAGATCTTGTCCCTTTCCTTTATCTGTCCCAAAAGCATGATCCTTTCCTTTATCATTGGAAGAAGAAGCCAATGTAGACATTCTAGAAGGTAGGTTGATTTTGTTCTTTTCAAGAAGATTCTTCAACTCATCAATATCCTTCTTGTAACAATGATGTTCATCATGTTATAACTTCTTGTAATATACACAAAAAATATTGTCCTTATATGATTTCCTATTAGGTGATTCACCTTGTTTTGGAGAGGAGGATTGTGCTCCATCTTGTTGTGGTTTTGACTTAGGTTGCTTTTGATTCTTTCCTTTTCCTTGAGTGGCTTGATTCCCCTTATTAGTGACCAAAACTTGTGACTTTAAAGATTTGAGAATCCCCATCTTGGTCAAATTAGATTGCTCAAGTATCAAAATCTCCATGAATGAATCATATGAGGGAGAAGTGTATGAGGAACCTTGAGCTAACCTATGGGTGTGAAAGCTAGATACAAAGGCTGCATACTCTGATGGAAGCTTGTCCAACAAGTTATAAACCAATTGAGCATCCTTTTTGTCAATTCCACAATCCTTTATCTTTTCTCTTAGATCATTTTCTTTTGTGATAAAATCTTTGATTGTATCAAAATCCTTGGGATCCAACATTGTGAGTTTACTATAAAGCTTGTATCCCTTAAGCTCATCAACTTGTCCATACAATTTATCATAAATATCCCAAGCCTCTTTAATTGTAGTACACTTATCAATGTAAAAAATGAGATCATCTGATACATATTTTTTGAGAGTTCCAAGTGCCATAGCATTCTTAGTGATCCATTCAATTTGAACATTAGGATAAACCATAGGATTAGGTGGTGTTGTTATAGTTCCATTAACATAATGAATGTATCCTTTTTCATTAGTTTACTCCATGCCTTTATCTTCCATGATGCATAATTATGAGGAGTTAAAAGTGGAAATTTAGGAGAACCCATAGCACGAAAATGAAAAAACACAAGATAGAGAGAGGCACAATCACACAAGACATTCCCCCAAAATGGTGATTTGGCACTTTATACATAGTGCATATACAATGGGCCACTTGCAAAACAAGGCAAGGTGAACTTCTGATTTCAATCTTACAACTGCCTCAAATAGGCTATAAGTGACTTCAAAAAATATTGCAAGTGATCTAAACTGAGATCCAAGCAAAATGCAAGTACCAAATAGGCTAAAAATGACCATATACTAAAAGTACAATTTATACTCAAAATCACTACAAATAATGGCAGATTATGAAAGTAGACAAAAAATTATGCATTTTAAAAAAAAATAGCACCTAAAAAGGAGGTATTATGACCCCAAACGAAGCCTCTAAAGTTGCAAAATAGGGGATTAGACAGGTATAGTCATGAGAATATGCAAATTATGAAACATTCATACATCAAGATCATAAAATTACTCTACCACTATGAAGAGCACAAAATTCTAGACCATTTAAAAAAATATTGCACCAAAAAAGAAGCAAAAATGACCAAGATATGGCCATTTGATGTTGGATTGCAAAACTGAAAAGCTCAATAAGAGAGGGTCTTCAAATTTTCAAAAAATGTTGATGCAGGCTGACATCAGCAACCTATGATCTTAAAATTAATGACCATATGACCGTCAAAATGGTTGTCATACCTCTTGCCCAGGCTGTACAGATATGACATGTGGCAATTTTTAATAGGATTTGAACTGTATGGACATATGATATGGCACCTATGTGGCCGAATCTAGGAACTAAATGTGGCACTATCATACTGCTAAATTTTTGTATGGGTATTGGTCACGGGCTAATGGCCGCCTGCCACATGGTGGAAGTTGGCTCTCTGAGTTTTTTATTTGGATTGTTGTCGAGAAGCAGGGTGGCTAAGAGGGCTGGGAAAATAGGGGTCGGAGCCTGGAACAAACGACGACATAAATGCATGGTTGGCATTATACACTCAAATGAGAATAGTTGATGTTGTTATTGATGGCAACCAACTGGTAACATGGTTCACATGTTACACTAGCAATAGACATCATTTATCAGCATCGGCGGGCACAACAAGGTTATTCTTATTGGTATCCATTATACACCGATAGAAGATATTACCGACACTTTGAGCCGACATGGAAACTATATTGTTTTTTTTTTTGTATTTATATTGTATAGCTGACATGATGTATTGTAAAGACTCATATATTTATGAGATCTTATAGGTCATTTGGTAAGTGAAATACAATTAGGTAATGAATATAAGTGGTATACGAGAATGAATATCTTTATATGAATTATGATGTAATTATTCTATGAGTGAATAAGAGAACATCAGAGTGAAGAAAGGTTTATGGAAGAGGTATTTGACAGATCTTAAACCGACATTGAATCCAACATTGCAAATGATATTTTGAGTAGTACATTGTCATTAGATTTAATCGTCTAATTTTGTAGTCAGTGTGACTTCTTTTTGTGACTGAGCAGTAAGCTCTAGGCTATTGGCCTTCCTGCATGTGCAGGCCCTTATTGTATAAGTAATATTTACTAATATTGGCCATTGAGTAAATATTGTGGGTCACAAATCCCACTGAGGTTTTTCCCGTACTAGGTTTCCTCACCAAAAATATTCGTGTTATGGTGTGCATTGATGGTTATACTGTAGTCAGTGTGACTTCTTTTTGTGACTGAGCAGTAAGCTCTAGGCTATTGGCCTTCCTGCATGTGCAGGCCCTTATTGTATAAGTAATATTTATTAATATTGGCCATTGAGTAAATATTGTGGGTCACAAATCCCACTGAGGTTTTTCCCTTACTGGGTTTCCTCACCAAAAATATTCGTGTTATGGTGTGCATTGATGGTTATACTGTTATTTCTCTTTATTGCATTATTATTTGTTTACTGGTATATTAGTTTGGGTTATAAAATTGCAAACAAGTTTAAATCTTTTATCTACCGATTAGACATTGATTCACCCCCCCTCATAGTGTCTTTGGGACTGATCAAGTATCTAACAATTTGTATCAGAGCCTAGTCCTCTATTTGTAGAAGCTTAACATCTTGAGGAAGATTCTAAGAATGGTACCGATGGAAAGTTTGAGACAATAGTTGGAAGGAGCTTTTAAATATTTTGATGCAGAAAAATTGAAGAATATCAAACTGGAAGATGAACTCAGAACTGCTTGGGAATTTATCAAAGAACTTCAAGATAACTTGGTTATAGCGAAGAATAAGAGAAAAGAATTACATGTGCAATTGCAAAATCAAGATGATGAAGAAAAATAAACTCTTAGGGATATTGCACAAAAATTGAGACAAGAGAACAGTAACATGAAGAATGAGATGTAAGATTTAACCATGAGACTATGCAAAGATATTGAAGATAGAAAGAGGAATGAAGAGGATTTGGCTAGAAGATTAAATGAAAGATCAGATGAATCTCAAAGGCTTAGTTATGAAAATCATATGCTTAAAACTGATTTGATTCACATGCAACATGACAAAGAGGAACTTTTGACAAAATTTAGCACTTTGGATAGTGAGTTGGTCACTACAAATGAATACAAAGACAAATTCAAGAAGAGTTCAGATAATCTTGTTGATATGTTGAAAAGTTAGAAACCTAATGGAGAAACAATTGGACTTGGATTTGAACATGAAGAAAGTTTTAGGACTACAAATAATCATGATCACAACAAACTGGTAAGGAAACCTAATGCTTATAAATTTAATGGGAAATGTTTTAATTGCAACAAATTTGGTCATAGAGAAAATCAGTGCAGATTTAGGAATAATCAGAATAGAAACTTACCCACTGGTCAATGTTTCAAATGCAATAAAAATGGTCATAACTCAGACAATTGCATAATGAATGTGAAATTCTATGTTTGTGGTAGATTTGGACATTTATCTTATCGATACAGAAGTCATACCAGTCAAGGTTATGGAAAGGCTATTCAAAGAAACAATGTAACTTGTTATGCATGTAACAAGATTGGGCATATTGCAAAATTTGGTAGAAGTAAGAATGTACAGGCGAACAATAAAGGATCCAATAACAAAGGCAAATAAAAGGTAACTTAAATCAAGCAAGAAGTTTCAAAACAATGGATTAGGAAGAGAGATTAGAGAAGTGATGAATCTATCACTGCACCAGCAGGACAAGGTAATTCTACACCGGTAGGAGATTATTCATCTAACTAAGGAATAATCCTTAGGGGTAACGCAACAAATTGAAAATCATGCATTTACCCTTGGTTGGTGGTAAGAAGTTATATTTCTTCTTTACCGATGGATATGTGGAGTTTTCACTTCACCGACAAAGCATTTATTGTGGTTGTAAGTTAGGTTTTGGTTATAAAGGCATTGTAACTTCTCATTTCAATTCACCAAGCATCCAGGCATTCGAAGAGAGAAAAATTGAGCATAGGAATTCTAAAAGCAAAGCAACAAAGGTCTTTTTAGAGCATTCAAGGATTTCATAGTTAAAAAGGTTCATGGAGAATTTATGTGGTTGGACTTAGTATTTAAGATTACCAAGGAAGATATCAGGGCTGTTATTGGTTTACCCTCCACCAGTTCTAGATGTGACAAGAAGAAGAAAATCCCTAACAAAGAGGTTATGAGCTTAGCCAGAGCTACATTTGACAACCAGTCACTTAGGGTCAATGATATAAAGGATAAAAATGTTAATTTTGCTAGCATCATCATTGGATATAAAGTTGGTCATACAAATAGGTTTAATTATGTATCTAGTTCATGCAGTCATAGTGCACATGAGATGATATTGAACAATGCAAAGATTGATATTTGTGAATGGTTAAAGGATGAACTGTTAGAGAATTTGCATAAGATCAAAGGTGATAAGAAAGGAACCTTCAAATTTGGAAGTCTGTTAGTAAGTTTAATGCTTTACTTTTCAAAAGAGATCCCCGGTATAGGACATAAGGATTTTGCCTATGATATTTTTGTTGGAAAACAGATAAAGGAGGCAATTACTAGTATGGGAGCTAACAGTGATGAGTTGGTGAAAGAGTATTTAAAAAATTTCCAAACCAAGATGAAACATAGGGAAAGGATTTCTTAGAGCATCGTAGATAAATAAGACAAACAAATATGCTTTGTAGTGAAGAGAGATAAAATCTGGATGAAAGCAGTTAGACCCAAAACTATATGGATTACTGAAATGGGATATGAGGTGGAGTCTCACATCTTGGACTCATATGCTAAAATACTCCTAGATGCTCCACGAGAACCATCAGAGAAAATATTTGGTAATTCTGAAACCATTGAAAGTGATGTTGCTATGATGAAGCAGAGGAAGAAAAGATATAAATTTATGAAAGATGCTTCTAAAATGGTAAAAGATGTTACAAAAGGGTTGATGAATCTTAGTGATATTACTGCTAGTGTGACAAAAATTCAATCATAGTAGATACTGGTAGCTCACATTTCCCTTGTGGCTACATCATTTGATGTTGATGATGACAAGGCAACTGAATTCAAGAGAGTGGACAGGAAGAAAAGAAAACCCTCACCGGCACCTAGTCCATCTCCCAAGAAATCAAGGACTCAAAGGAACAAACAATAGGCTGTAAGAGATCCCATTGGTCAGAAGAAGAAAGTGACTCCAAAGAAGAAATAAGAACCTAAGGAACTGAATACTCTTACACTAGAAGAGTTGATCAATGAAATCACACAAGAAGATAACCTTAGTAATGTCAATAAATTTTATCATTCTTTCAAAGATTCGGATAAGGATAACATAGAGGAAAGCATTATTTTTCACCTTGATATCTACAACAAAGTTCTTATTGAAATCATAGATGATCTACCTAATGATTTATACTTGAGGTTAGAGACTAAGAGAATGTCGATAATGGAATTAGACAAGAAATTGAATGTAGAGGCTCTACTTGTTGTGCATCCTATTAATTCCAAATAGGAAATAGATGACTTAAGATTAGAAGAAAATAGAACAATTTTTGTGAGTGGTCACCAACAGGTTAGCCTTATGGTAGGCAAAGTAAAGCAAATTGCAGATGAAATGACAGACAAATGAGATATATTTTTTGTGAAAAAAGAGAAGAAAGAAGAAAAGGATATACAAAAAATGGATGTGTCTTTTGCAAAGGTATATCAAAAGGATAAGGGTAAAGGAAAAATTGGTAGTGTACCTAATATCATGGTCAAGGATAACCTTCCTCGACTGGCACATGGAACCACACCAATAACTACAGATGCATTGATACAACCTAACAATCAACCAGAAGAGAAGGCAAAGGAAATGACACAAGATATCACTAATCCGGAGTCAAACATTCTTTTTACCATGAATATGGACACTCGGGACTTCAACATTGTCATGGATAAGGAAACCAGAGAGGTAAAGAAAATTGAAGCTACAAATATTGAGATCTTTGAGTCACTGGTCAACACTGTTGACTCTCAAAACATTGAGATACTAGCTGACGTTAAGAAGCCTGATACCATCCTTGATGATACTCAACCTAACATTGAGAAACTAGTAGAAATAGAAATAGAAGCAAAAAATTGAAGCAGAAAAAGGACAAGAACAAAGTGTAGCTAAATTGGCAGTCAACAAGGCAGAAAGTAAGGATGATGGTAAGGACGAAAACAAAGTTGTAAAATAGAGTGAGCAAAAGGAAAAAATAGTGAATAAAGAAGAGGTCAATGATGGAAACAAGATAGCACAAGTGGTTAAGGAATCTAGAGATGAGAAGAAACCAACTGCAGAACCTCACACTCCATCTAGCACTTCCACTATGGATTACAAACCTACAAATGTGACAGATGTACTTGGATTCCATAAACAGGATCACAGATTGCAACACCTTAGCATTTAAGGCGATTCATGATACTTTACCTATTTTACAAATGATTGCACTGACATGTAAAGTTGATCATATTGATGGATCTTTAGGTAAATTGGACACATTATCCAAATTCAATGCTTCAAATATTCTAACTGTAGATAAAACTAATGAAGAGATTTTTAAGGAAAGGGTGAAAAAGGAGAAAGGTGAATTGTTTGATAAGACTATTAAGGATTGTACTGAGCATATTGATTCTTTGTTACCAGCACTTAATTCCACTATTCTGGAATATAAAAAATTATATAAGGAAGCATGCAAGCCTCACCACCTAATAGAGGACATTGATGAAGAGATAAAGAAAATACAAAAAGAGATTGATGATATAGAAGACCACATGATAGGTTCTTTCAAACTTACCTCTGTTTTTTATCAAGAAATGGTAGTTTTTGGGGGAAAGATTGAAAAATTAAAAAAAGAAAAAGCAAGGATAAGAATGAAGGCATGGGAGCTGAAAAATAAATTTGTTCCTAGATTGGACAACCTTTTAACTCAGTGGATTGAGCTATCTAAAGAAAAAATTCAAGGAGAAACATCATCGGAGAAAAAGATGCATTGTCTGACCAGGATGATCCAATAGACTAAACCCATTATTTCTGATAGCACTAAATGCATGTAGAGTCTTAATCTGATTTTGGTGGATATATTTTAGATTGTACACAACCAGTTACATGCTATGAGGTAGAATTTTGAACTCTTTGATTCTTTTTTTTGACATCCTTTGTCATTGATGTTGAAGGGGGAGTAGTAGTGTGAACAAAAATGTATAGAAGGGATCATTTTCTCAAGGGGAGCACTCTTATTTTTGGGAAGGGATCATTTGCTTAGGGGGAGCACTCTTATTTTTGGATCAGTTTTGGACTTCATTTTTGGATATCAGTTTTTGGTTTTTTCTCATTAGTTTTGCCATCAATGTCAAAGGGGGAGATTGTTGGCATTATACACTCAGATGAGAATAGTTGATGTTGTCATTGATGGCAACCAACTAGTAACATGGTTCATAGGTTACACCAGCAACAGACATCTTTTACCAAAACGACAGGCACAATAAGGTTATTGTCACCGACATCCATTCTACACTAACATAAGATCTTACCAACACTTTGAGCCAACATGGAAACTATATTGTTTTGTTTTGTATTTATATTGTATAGCCGACATGATGTATTGTAAACACTCATATATGTATGAGATCTTAAAGGTCATTTTGTAAGTAAGTGAAATGTAATTAGGTAATGAATATAAGTGGTATATAAGAGCGAATATCTGTATATGCATTATGATGTAATTATTTTATGAGAGAATAAGAGCATAGCAGAGAGAATAAAGGTTTGTGGCAGAGGTATATGATAGAGATTAAACCAGTACTGAATCCAGCATTGAAGATGCTATTTTGAGTAGTACATTATCATTGGATTTAATCATCCAATTTTTTAGTCAGTGTGACTAATTTCTATGATTGAGCAGTGAAATCTAGGCTGTTGGCCTTCCAACATGTGCAGGCCCCTATTGTATAAGTAATATTTATTCATATTGGCTAGCGAGTAAATATTGTGATATGAATAAATATTGTGGGTCACAAATCCCACCGAGGTTTTTCCCCTACCGGGTTTCCCTGCCAAAAATATCTATGTTATGGTGTTCATTCATGGTTATACTCTCATTTCTCTTTATTGCATTATTACTTATTTACCAGTATATTAATTTGGGTTATAAAGTTGCAAAAATTTTAAAATATTTTGTCGACTGGTTGGACACTGATTCACCCCCCCCTCTCAGTGTCTTTGGGACTAATCAAGTATCTAACATACACATTGGCTGGTGAACAAATGTCGACGGCAGACAATAGAGATAGATGCTGGTGTTGAAAGCACAGGAAGGAGGAGGGCCCTCTAGTGAAGGAGGTCACCGGTGAGGGAAGCTGCAGTAGGTGGAAGGAGGAAGATCATTTTTGGCTGGGAGCAATGGATCCTAGAGGGAGTATGGTTTCCAACGGGTCAAACAGTGTCGGGGAACACACAAGGGGTCATCAGAGTAGCGAGAGCAAAGACCGTTGTGGAGATCCAGAGAGGGAGGTGGTAGATGGTACGACATCGACGCAAAGGACATTGGAGGGAGACACAGGTGGTACTGTGCTACAAACTGTGCAACGTACGACCCCTACAAAAAGATTTAGCAGTATTTAAAAAATTTCCAAACCAAGATGAAACATAGGGAAAGGATTTCTCAGAGCATCGTAGATAAATAAGACAAACAAATATGCTTTGTAGTGAAGAGAGATAAAATCTGGATGAAAGCAGTTAGACCCAAAACTATATGGATTACTAAAATGGGATATGAGGTGGAGTCTCACATCTTGGACTCATATGCTAAAATACTCCTAGATGCTCCACGAGAACCATCAGAGAAAATATTTGGTAATTCTGAAACCATTGAAAGTGATGTTGCTATGATGAAGCAGAGGAAGAAAAGATATAAATTTATGAAAGATGCTTCTAAAATGGTAAAAGATGTTACAAAAGGGTTGATGAATCTTAGTGATATTACTGCTAGTGTGACAAAAATTCAATCATAGTAGATACTGGTAGCTCACATTTCCCTTGTGGCTACTTCATTTGATGTTGATGATGACAAGGCAACTGAATTCAAGAGAGTGGACAGGAAGAAAAGAAAACCCTCACCGGCACCTAGTCCATCTCCCAAGAAATCAAGGACTCAAAGGAACAAACAATAGGCTGTAAGAGATCCCATTGGTCAGAAGAAGAAAGTGACTCCAAAGAAGAAATAAGAACCTAAGGAACTGAATACTCTTACACCAGAAGAGTTGATCAATGAAATCACACAAGAAGATAACCTTAGTAATGTCAATAAATTTTATCATTCTTTCAAAGATTCGGATAAGGATAACATAGACGAAAGCATTATTTTTCACCTTGATATCTACAACAAAGTTCTTATTGAAGTCATAGATGATCTACCTAATGATTTATACTTGAGGTTAGAGGCTAAGAGAATGTCGATAATGGAATTAGACAAGAAATTGAATGTAGAGGCTCTACTTGTTGTGCATCCTATTAATTCCAAATAGGAAATTGATGACTTAAGATTAGAAGAAAATAGAACAATTTTTGTGAGTGGTCACCAACAGGTTATCCTTATGGTAGGCAAAGTAAAGCAAATTGCAGATGAAATGACAGACAAATGAGATATATTTTTTGTGAAAAAAGAGAAGAAAGAAGAAAAGGATATACAAAAAATGGATGTGTCTTTTGCAAAGGTATATCAAAAGGATAAGGGTAAAGGAAAAATTGGTAGTGTACCTAATATCATGGTGAAGGATAACCTTCCTTGACCGGCACATGGAACCCCACTAATAACTATAGAGGCATTGATACAACCTGACAATCAACTAGAAGAGAAGGCAAAGGAAATGACACAAGATATCACTAATCCGGAGTCAAACATTCTTTTTACCATGAATATGGACACTCGGGACTTCAACATTGTCATGGATAAGGAAACCAGAGAGGTAAAGCAAATTGAAGCTACAAATATTGAGATCTCTGAGTCACTGGTCAACACTGTTGACTCTCAGAACATTGAGATACCAGCTAACGTTAAGAAGCCTGAGACCATCCTTGATGATACTCAACCTAACATTGAGAAACTAGTAGAAATAGAAATAGAAGCAAAAAATTGAAGCAGAAAAAGGACAAGAACAAAGTGTAGCTAAATTGGCAGTCAGCAAGGCAGAAAGTAAGGATGATGGTAAGGACGAAAACAAAGTTGTAAAATAGAGTGAGCAAAAGGAAGAAATAGTGAATAAAGAAGAGGTCAATGATGGAAACAAGATAGCACAAGTGGTTAAGGAATCCAGAGATGAGAAGAAACCAACTGCAGAACCTCACACTCCATCTAGCACTTCCACTATGGATTACAAACCTACAAATGTGACAGATGTACTTGGATTCCATAAACAGGATCATAGATTGCAACACCTTAGCATTTTAGGCGATTCATGATACTTTACCTATTTTACAAATGATTGCACTGACATGTAAAGTTGATCATATTGATGGATCTTTAGGTAAATTGGACACATTATCCAAATTCAATGCTTCAAATATTCTAACTGTAGATAAAACTAATGAAGAGATTTTTAAGGAAAGGGTGAAAAAGGAGAAAGGTGAATTGTTTGATAAGACTATTAAGGATTGTACTGAGCATATTGATTCTTTGTTACTAGCACTTAATTCCACTATTCTGGAATATAAAAAATTATATAAGGAAGTATGCAAGCCTCACCACCTAATAGAGGACATTGATGAAGAGATAAAGAAAATACAAAAAGAGATTGATGATATAGAAGACCACATGATAGGTTCTTTCAAACTTACCTCTGTTTTTTATCAAGAAATGGTAGTTTTTGGGGGAAAGATTGAAAAATTAAAAAAAGAAAAAGCAAGGATAAGAATGAAGGCATGGGAGCTGAAAAATAAATTTGTTCCTAGATTGGACAACCTTTTAACTCAGTGGATTCAGCTATCTAAAGAAAAAATTCAAGGAGAAAGATCATCGGAGAAAAAGATGCATTGTCTGACTAGGATGATCCAATAGACTGAACCCATTATTTCTGATAGCACTAAATGCATGTAGAGTCTTAATCTGATTTTGGTGGATATATTTTAGATTGTACACAACCAGTTACATGCTATGAGGTAGAATTTTGAACTCTTTGATTCTTTTTTTTGACATCCTTTGTCATTGATGTTGAAGGGGGAGTAGTAGTGTGAACAAAAATGTATAGAAGGGATCATTTTCTCAAGGGGAGCACTCTTATTTTTGGGAAGGGATCATTTGCTTAGGGGGAGCACTCTTATTTTTGGATCAGTTTTGGACTTCATTTTTGGATATCAGTTTTTGGTTTTTTCTCATTAGTTTTGCCATCAATGTCAAAGGGGGAGATTGTTCGCATTATACACTCAGATGAGAATAGTTGATGTTGTCATTGATGGCAACCAACTAGTAACATGGTTCATAGGTTACACTAGCAACAGACATCTTTTACCAAGAGCGACAGGCACAATAAGGTTATTGTCACCGACATCCATTCTACACTAACATAAGATCTTACCAAGACTTTGAGCCAACATGGAAACTATATTGTTTTGTTTTGTATTTATATTGTATAGCCGACATGATGTATTGTAAACACTCATATATGTATGAGATCTTAAAGGTCATTTTGTAAGTAAGTGAAATGTAATTAGGTAATGAATATAAGTGGTATATAAGAGCGAATATCTTTATATGCATTATGATGTAATTATTTTATGAGAGAATAAGAGCATAGCAGAGAGAATAAAGGTTTGTGGCAGAGGTATCTGATAGAGATTAAACCAGTACTGAATCCAGCATTGAAGATGCTATTTTGAGTAGTACATTATCATTGGATTTAATCATCCAATTTTTTAGTCAGTGTGACTAATTTCTGTGATTGAGCAGTGAAATCTAGGCTGTCAGCCTTCCAGCATGTGCAAGCCCTATTGTATAAGTAATATTTATTCATATTGGCTAGCGAGTAAATATTGTGATATGAATAAATATTGTGGGTCACAAATCCCACTGAGGTTTTTCCCCTACCGTGTTTCCCTACCAAAAATATCTATGTTATGGTGTGCATTCATGGTTATACTCTCATTTCACTTTATTGCATTATTACTTATTTACCAGTATATTAATTTGGGTTATAAAGTTGCAAAAATTTTAAAATATTTTGTCGACTGGTTGGACACTGATTCACCCCCCCCTCTCAGTGTCTTTGGGACTAATCAAGTATCTAACATACACATTGGCTGGTGAACAAATGTCGATGACAGACAATAGAGATAGATGCTGGTGTCGAAAGCACAGGAAGGAGGAGGGCCCTCTAGTGAGGGAGGTCACCGGTGAGGGAAGCTGCAGTAGGTGGAAGGAGGAATATCATTTTTGGCTGGGAGCAGTGGATCCTAGAGGGAGTATTGTTTCCAGTAGGTCAAACAGTGTCGGGGAACACACAAGGGGTCACCGGAGTAGCGAGAGCAAAGGCCGTTGTGGAGATCCAAAGAGGGAGGTGGTAGATGGTACGACATCGACGCAAAGGACATTGGACAGAGACACAGGTGGTACGGTGCTACAAACTATGCAACGTACGACCCCTACAAAAAGATTTAGCAGTATGGGTTTGGGGGAGGGGGAACCCCCTGAAAAAAATATTTTGATTTTTTTTAATAAAATAAAACTAGTCCGCCCTAATAAAAAAAATTATTTTTTGTGGAATACAAATAATAGAAAAATTATTTTCATAGAAAATTAATTGAATTTTTTTTTGCAAAATCCATACAAAATATAGCAAAATTGGCGAAATTTTTTTCCCTCACCAAAATAGGCCAACTTTATAGTCAATATTCATGGAAATGACCTCCTAGACTCAACTGTGATGTCCAAATCACTGTAGGACACATCCAATGATATCACCTCCCCAGATCCAAAAATTGAAGCCTCCAAAAAATGACTAATCAAAGAAGACCTTTAGGCTCTGATACCATGTGAAATTTTGCCACGATCAAGAGCTCAATTAAAAGTGAAATAGAGAGACAAAATAAATGATAGGAATAAACTTTATTCTATCAAGATGAAAATACTGATCAACTGGATCATCAAGCATTACATACAATGAATATGAGCATTATTATATACACAAGGCTATATGGATATGTGAGCACACAAACATGACATGTGGCTCAATGAGAAACAAGGGTAGGTAGGAAATAGGTGTGGTAGGTAGGAGAAATAATAAAATATTCCACATGAGGTGGATCACCCACCGAATGTGGAATGTAACAGCAAGACCACAAAAGGTGGAAATTCTCCTACACACACTATCCCAAAGTGGCACAAACACCCAAGTGTCTCATATCTAAACTACTATGATATGCATGTACCTAAGTAAACTTAAGTAAGGTGTAATAATATCCAACATGAATAAATAATTACACCAACACTTATAAATTCTTTATTTTGAGATTCTTGTTAGCGAATGAGATTTTAATTTTTGAGTCAATTGAATAGAAAAAATTCATACTCAAAGACTTTTGGAAACAAGTTATTCATTAAAGAGACTCAAATACCCATAGATTTATTCAAGAGAGAGTGAAGTCAATTACATTGTTTTGTTAAACTTTAATTGAGTCTATTTAAAAGATTAAATCACTATTTTGAATTTCAAGATGGGAACATATTATTAACACCCAATAATATTGTTGTTGTTCTTTTTGACAACTATTGGTGCTACTGATGGCAGTCTTATTACAGAAATGTCTATCCAACATTATATTTAGCATGAGTTACGAAGGAGAAACTTAGAATTTTTTTTGAAAAGGCCTTTGTAACCTATGCTAAATATAATGTTGGGTAGACATAGGTTCTTATTATTTCCTTTTCTTGTATTATTCTGTTAGTCATGTATTATTTCAATTTAAAAAACATCCCATAATTGAACACCCTAATTTTGAGTTGACTAAAGACTTAATAATTAAACACCTTAACTTTGAGCTGACAAAAATTTAAAAAGAGAAAGGACTAAGTATTAAAATATGAAATTAACCAATAGTTGCCTTGCCACAAGCTACTCGATGATCTTCAAGAACCAGTGCCCTCAAGTCTATAGTTATGCCAAGGATGATAATTCCAACACTTTCGCTTGCCCTTCTGGTAGCACTAACTATAGTGTTGAATTTTGTCCCTAGATATATATAAGAATATTATGCTCATTAACCACGAAATAATCAGCTAAGGCCTTTATTTAGCCCCTCCACCATTCCACCCCACGCCTTTATATATTATATATATGGAGTATTATCATCTTGTATCTGCACTATTGGTGTAATCACATAGGTATTTGTGAGTGTCTATGTACCAGTTTAAGTGTCACCATGTGCTATCAATATCTATAAAGTAATTTTAAAGCTACATCTATGTATCAACTTAAGTCTCATCATGTATTGCCAATATCTATAAAGTAATTTTAAAGCTACATCTATGTACCATTTTAAATATCTATATATACTAGCACTTGCACCAAAACAAGGTGCAAGGGTTACACCGATAGTAAAATATACTTTAAATAATATATTAGAGGATAAAAAATCACATAATGTAAAAACTACATTATAATTGATAAATACATTATAATTACTTCATTAACCAAAGTAGAGAGAATAACTTAGTAGAGTATCACAATGTAAAGATAAAAAAAATAGCAAACCAATTAATGCTTAGTGAGATTTATGGGAAAACCGCACATGTAGGGGATGATTGTAAAGGTTGTACCATTCAAATTCAATTGTATCTTCTCAAAAGTTTGTAAAGCCTTTTCATTGAACCAAAACTATAACCTTAATTAAATTCTAACCATAATTGAACCCCAACCCTTATCTTATTTGAAATCCAAATCTAATCATAATATTATTTTTATCATAGAACTTGAACCCTAACCCTAATTAAACCCTTGTTGAAATAAAAAAATTTATATTCACTATTGTGGAACCTGGAGGTGTCCTCGCCGAAGAGAGACTTTTCCTCCAGTGTGTACGACCCACTCACAAGGTAGAAACACAAACAAAGTTAACACAGTTGGGGACTCTAACTCAAGACCATGGAGAGCATAGCCACACCTTAAGTTGCGATCCATGACCTTATATTGAACCCTAACCCTAACATTAATTTTAACTCTAATCTTAATCATTGTCATAATTGAACCCTAATTTAATCGTAGTATCCCTATATCAATAGTTAGATCCTCCTCATCAATCACCTATAATTCTTTATTGTATATTGTAATGATATAATAAAACAATTAACTTATGAGATAGATTACATTGATAAATTTAATCTTTTGATCATTAATATCTCTTCTTATTTTTTATATTTCTTCTTATTACTCTAATTAAAAAACTATTTAAATTTATAACTTTTAAATTTTTTTTTTATTATTTATATATATGTTTATGATATATTAATATTTAAGAATTAAATGTTACTTGTGCAATTCATTTAAATAAAATAAAATACATGAATGTACACCATGTAAAAGTATGAGAGAATGAATACAACACAAAATTAAAAGAAATGTTGCTATACAAATTTTAACATTAAAATAATTATTTAAAAAATATCAAATCCAAACTAAAATAATATAGAAAAATTCCTACTCAGTAAACTATATATATATCCTCATTCTATAATAGATACTATGCTCATTCAAAAAATAATTTTAGTTTATTTATTTAGTACAAGAAATAAAAAATAATTAAATAGATATTTTGACCCTAATAAAAGAACAACATGCTTACTTATCGTAAATATCTATTGGTATTCCATTTTAATAACTTTCTTTAATTTAATAAAAGTAAATTATTTTTGAATTTTAAATCTTCCAATTGTAAAAATAAAGTACTTAAGCTACTTATAAATAATAGATTTGCAAATAGATTTGACCAACCTACTTTTAATCCTCAAATCTATTTATAAATAATAGATTTGCAAATTGAAGTGTTCCTTAACCGATTAATTACATTTGATGTCTAACCCGTGATTAATTTGTAGTTTACCTAATTTCGTTGCATAGATTAAGCTTTTATATATATATATATATATATATATATATATATATATATATATATATATATATATATATATATATATATATATATATATTCAAAACATTTCCTCGTAACTTTTTTATTTACTTATTAATAAAACATTCGCAATATGGAATATACTCTATGCTCCAACTATGAATGCTTTCCCATTATTTTTAGTTGCTGCCTCTTAATTTTTTTTAATCGTTTTTCTTTTGTTTGCTATGAGAATTGTTATCATCATGTATGTGTAAAGGAATATATATCTCAAAAAACTCTTCTCACAAAAACATAGCGACTGCACAAAGATAGTTCTCTAATGAAAGTGCAAAAATAATTCAAAACTTGTTTTTTAGATAGATATATCTAAATGACAACATGTCAACCTTAATAAAAGTAAAAAATCTAATCAAAATTTTTCATTATGAAAGAGTCATATGCTAAATAAAATAGCTTTTAATTGATATGAAAGAGTCATATGTTATTATCATGAAAATAAAAATAAAAATATAACAATTATGTATCAAAATGACTAAAAGAATAACTATAAAATAACTCTTAAAGAAACAAAAATAGCTCTTCAAATGAGAGTGAAATAATAATTCTTAAATAAATTAATTAAATCTTAAGTTACAAAAATAATTAAAAAAATCACGTTTCTTGGTTTTTTTTATATAGATATATTTAAATGAAAACAAGTCAACCTAAGGGTCATAACTCTAATTGTAATGCCCCGCCAGAAACCCTAAAGGAAAATAGTACATCTAGGCCACTAAAAGGGTGTAATAATATTTTTTTTAAAGATTAAGTTCATAATCATATCAATAGCATGTTTAACAACACAACGTAAGTCTAATGTATGATGTCCTAAGGGTTACCAACGAAGATTACTTCATAGACTTTATTGATGACACAGTTAATCCTATTGTACAACTAATTAGGAAAATTAAATGCTTAAGATAAAATCTACACATACATCTAAATTCCATAGTGAAAGAATCAAAGTACTCCAATGCATTCATTTCCTATAGAACATATATACAAAAGATTAAAGCAACTGAATTAACATACATTCCAATGATTCCCTTTTTACAATATCCATAAATACATGGTCTCCAATAATACCACGGATAATAAAGTCACAATATCAAGGTTACATAAAAGTTGATACAATGACCACAAGGTCTCAACTGAACAATGATCACAAACATGAGCTGGTACATGAACCACGAATCCAGAAACACCAACGAAGCCCTTCCTTGCCTGAAGATACATTCCAGAACATCTGATGGGAAGTGGCACTACCACCCGACCATATGATCCTGAAATGGAACCACCCCACCATGCTAGGAGATAGTAGAAAACCCTCAAGCAAGGAAAGTAAGACAAGTACGAAAGACGTACAAGACTCTGTAAACATCCATGTGACTCAACTCACAAACACTAGTGACTCTAAGGAGAGAGTGTCATCTCATAGCTTAAGATGGATACCATGGTACAACCTCCATAGGTCTTAGCCCCCATCCTGGGTTATCCTCGTAACCTCTCCCGAACCTCTGATTCCAACTAAGTCTCATGCGGACCCTACCAATCCTTTCGTTACGACAAGGTGGTAAGTTTGCCATTCCAGGCCTACTCGTAACATTATGAGCCCTGTACTAGAACTCATGTATGCACGAGGTACATTATCTTAATTAATATTTATCTCACCCATCCCAAATCAATTATTAGGTTATCACTTTTTAACTGACTTTCAATGGGTTATCCTGTCATCCACTTCGGGCACGACCCCCGCTCGAAAGCCACTCTCTCTCATAGGACACTGTTGGAAAGGATTATCTATGAGAACTCTATGGCGACACAAACAACCATACCTAATCTTGACATACCACAGGTGAGGGATACACAATCACTAACCCAAGATTGACCATTTGGACAGAACACACAATGGCTCACATCAATAAGGTTTTACCAAGGAGATATAATAACATAGGACACAATGACAACTCAACTAGAATTGCAACGAAATTTAAACTTGACTGAAAACATCATTTACACAAGATCCTAATACAGGCAATCTTTCCTTAAAACAGCCAAAATGCATAAATAGCTTTCAATTTAAGACTTCCAAAAAATAAGAATTACAACTATATTAATACACAATTTAATAAGTCATAAACCTAATGTTTCATCTTCTCGTAGTTCAATTTTAGAGTTTCTCTCTGTATCCTCTGACTCTATTTCTAAAGGATTGAGTGATCTAATTTTCTAGTAGTTTCACTAAGTTTAATCTACCAACTTTCATGAAATATATCATTAATGCATCTATACTTGCATGATCGTAATAAATTGATTGATATTGTGACTGTAACTATTTCATTAATATAAATCTAGATCATTCTTAATCTCTTAAATCCTTTCAACAAAACATACTAGATTTGAGTCTACCTCAAGAAATGTGATCCATGACTATTACAATCCTTGATAACTTCAAAATGTCTGCAATACCTCCAGGTTCCAACACTTTCCACCTAGGCACTCTTCTATCTCACGAGATCTCTATTCTGAGTCCTTACCCTTTCTATATTTTGAGAATTTCTCTGATAATAATAAAGTAATTAACACTCATTCAAGAGTGTAACCCCTAAGTTCGACACTAAATTGGAGATGATCATCATTGATCTTTTACGACTTGATCGTAAACACATCAAAATCTCCACTATTCCATTCTCCCTAATCTCTTGTCAGTCTTCTATGTTCTTGCTCTCTTTTTCTTTATTTCTCTCTACTCCAACTTGCTATTTGCTATCTTCCTCTATATCTTTTCCTACCTTCTCTTCTTCATTCCATTCTCTAATCCTTTGTTGCCTCTCACCTCCTCCTTCTCTTCCAACTCAATGGTCTATATATAGTGTTGTTATCTACCCACTTTCCTACTTTCAGGCTATCTTTACTAGAGGTGGATTGATTCTAAGTGACACTACTCTAGATCTAATTGTATCATAACAATCCTAATCGTATTTGAACACTTATGTGTTCACCATGCAAATTATTTATTATCTATTTTGTGACACCAAACCTCTAAAGTTGTTAAGTTCATAATTATAGATTATCCATGAGTCTTTTAACTCCAAGACTAAGTCGATGTTACTAAAAATAACTTCGTAAAAACATGCAAGTTAAATAACTATCTTATACATGTTGATCATGGTGGATACGGGTGGGTTTACTTGGGCTGGTGAACCACGTTACTTTCCAAGTTAATCCCTACATTAATTCCTACCCCTTCATTAATCCCTACCACCATATATCTTAATGGACCTGGTTGCATAACGATCGGTGCCTCCCACCGTATTCGCTACAACGTGGGATATGTATATTACGAAGGGAGGCGGGTGGTCGGTGGTAATACTGACCCCTCCCTTTAATTAAGGGGGTTGGTCGATATTACTATCGGCCACCCTAGTTATTGTTTAAATAACTTTCTTTAAACCCACCACTTTATTTTTATTTCAAATTTTTAGTTTTTTTTAATTTTAATTTTTATTATATTTTTAATATATAGTTAATGACCCTTTCATTAATATATATATATATTTAAACATTAAGCTTTATTTAACAATTTAAGTATACATATATATATATATATATATATATATATATAAAATTAAAACAATATTCATAATTTATATAATGCAAATATTCATAAATACGTTCTATGGATAATCATGTTTGTAGCACAAGATGATGATCGTATAAACTTAATTTAATTATTCTCCTCAAAACATATACGTATTTATGTGTATTTGATACAATCAGAGTTATTAACTACCATGTATATCTAACTTGCATCAATATGTAAACAAAATGATCCTTAATAAAGATGCATTTCTTTTTGTAGAAAGACAATAACCATTCGATATATAGTACGTTAGGTCATAAAATCCAAATTATTCAACTTATCATAAATCATATTAAATAATCAATATAATTACTCATAAATTATATTCACCTTCGAATATATATATAAGTTTATAATTGATTCCTAATATTTAAAGTACATACAACTATAGTATAATTTTCAAAACCAAACAAAGAACATAGTTTTGATAATTCACCTACTTCTACACGAAGGATGTTAAATCATAGAGTCACTATTTAATTCACATTATTAACAAATTTTCACCCTTCCAAGACACATAAAACATAACATGCAATAAATAAAATCACTAACACACAAACTGAGCAAACCTCAAGCAACTACTCATAAAAGATCAAACAAAAAAATACGAAGGCCAAACAAACTAATAGGACGGCCTACTGACGACACTCACACGAGTCAAACTGAGTAAAATAGGGTCAACTACTATCTCCTCCACTTCCATCAGAAAATATAAGGCACGCTCAGACCTATGAAGCAAAGTGGAGACGATACCCCGTACCTACCCGGTACTTGTACCTGCAATATCCTGCATCACCAAACCACACATGCATATACAATATAGAAAACATGACATACACACCGATGAAGGAGAATCACGATGTTCCCCGTCTCACAAAAATGGGTGAAGGAAAATCTTCACCTTGCATCCAATACACTCGCAGACACACAACATATAATTCCACAATGCATATCTAAAGTAAAGTGTCAGTACGTAGCAATAATCCATAAAATGCCATAAATCACAACTACTGAAATACTGCAAATAAATAATGCATCTCATATCCAGATAAAGCATGAAACAATGTCATATAAGTCTGAATACAAATCATGGTAATGTATCCACTGAAAACAACCAATAAAATATGAGTCCAATGAGTTCAAACAAGTAGGGGTACTACATTCTCCCCCCCAAAACTAGGCTTACTCCTAGAAGCCTAAAATAAGTAAGAATGCAACTCTCTTATCTTCGCTGCATCCTGAATGCGCAATTGATGATATCTAAATTTAAGGTCAATCTTAAAAACACCTTGGCTCCCTTTACCTGATCGAAAAGATCATCTATACGAGGCAATAGATATTGATTCCGGATGGTTACCTTATTCAGTTGTTGGTAATCAATTCATAACTGAAGAGAACCATCCTTCTTCTTCACGAAGATAATAGGCACACCCCAAGGAGAGACACTAGGACCAATGAATCCCTTGGCTAACAATTCCTCTAGCTGCAACTTCAACTCACTCAATCCTGAGTAGTCATACGATATGGGGCTCTTGAAATAGGCTCTGCACTAGGAACAAAATCAATGTGAAAGTCTATGTCTTGCTTCGGAGGAATACCAGGAATATCCAACGGAAACACATCAACATACTCTCGAAGAATAGGGTGACTATCAAGAGTGATTTCTCGACTCTCTGACTCATCCACGTCCTCAAGAGTAACTGCAAAAAGTGGACACCCTCTATGCATGCACCACTTAAGTTTCATAGTGGAGATCATACGTAGGGATATTGGTCTCTTAACTCCAACAATCTCCACTTTATTACCAAGGTCATCTAAACACTCCACTGTCTTCTTGCAATAGTCTATGCAATCACTGTGGAAAGATATCCAATCCATTCCCAACACAATTCTATAAGCACCCAAAGGAATGACTCAAAGGTCAATTGAAACAACTATGGTTCCTAGGTCCAACTCACAACTGGGAACAAAGGCATCTACAGAAACACGAACACCTATAGCCAACTCTACTGGCCACCTCCCCTAGTTTTGTTAGCCATGACCTAGCACTACAAAGAGAAAACAGTTTAGATCTATGGCAAGGATAAACAAGGGAAACTCAAACATTAAGACCTAAGAAAAAAGGTCAAGTTGAATAGGCACACTACAAACCTAGAGTACTGAGTGTTGAAACTTAGGCTCTGATATCAAATGTAATGCCCCGATAGAAACCCTAAAGGAAAATAGTACATCTAGGCCAATAAAAGGGCGTAAAAATTATTTTTTAAAGATTAAGTGCACAATCATATCAATAGCATGTTTAACGACACAGCGGAAGTCTAACGTATTATCTCCTAAGGGTTACCAATGAAGATTACTTCATAGAATTTATTGACATCACAATTAATCCTACTGTATAGCTAATTAGGAAAATTAAATGCTTAAGATAAAATCTACACATACATCTAAATTCCATAGTGAAACAATCAAAGTACTCCAATGCATTCATTTCCTATAGAACATATATACAAAAGATTAAAGCAACTAAATTAACATACATTCCAATGATTCGCTTTTTAAAATATCCATAAATACATGGTCTCCAATAATACCATGGATTACAAAGTTACAATATCAAGGTTGCATAAAAGTTGATACAATGACCACAAGGTCTCAACTGAACAATGATCACGAACATGAGCTAGTACATGAACCATGAACCCAAAAACACCAGCAAAGCCCTTCCTCGCCTGAAGATACATTCCAAACCATCCGATGGGAAGTGGCACTACCACCCGACCATGTGATCTTGAAATGGAACCACCCCACCGTGCTAGGAGATAGTAGAAAACCCTCAAGCAAGCAAAGTAAGACAAGTACGAAAGAACTACAAGACTCCACAAACATCCATGTGACTCAACTCACAAACATTAGTGACTCTAAGGAGAGAGTGTCATCACATAGCATAAGATGGATACCATGGTACAATGTCCATAGGTCCTGGCCCCCATCCTAGGTTATCTTGGTAACCTCTCCTGAATCTCCGGTTCCAAATAAGTCTCATGTGGACCCTACAAATCCCTTCGTGATGACAAGGTGATAAGTTTTCCATTCTGGGCCTACTCGTAACATTATGAGCCTTGTACTAGCACTCACCTATGCATGAGGTACATTATCTTAATTAATATTTATCTCACCCATCCCAAATCAATTACTAGGTTATCACTTTTTAACTGACTTTCGACGGGTTATCCTGTCATCCACTTTGAGCATAGCCCCCACTCGAAAGCCACTCGCTCTCATAGGACACTATAGGAAAGGTCTCTCTACGAGAACTCTATGGTGACACAGACAACCATACTTAATGCTGACATACCATAGGTGAAGGATACATAATCACTAACCCAAGATTGACCATATGGACAAAACACACAATGGCTCACATCAATAAGGTTTGACTAAGGAGATATAATAACATAGGACACAATGACAACTCAACCAGAATTGCAACAAAATTTAAACTTGACTGAAAATACTATTTACACAAGATCCCAATACAGGCAATCTTTCCTTAAAACAGTCAAAATGCATAAATAGCTTTCAATTTAAGACTTCCAGAAATTAAGAATTACAGCTATATTAATACACTATTTAATAAGTCATAAACCTAATGTTTCATCTTCTCCTAGTTTAATTTTACAGTTTCTCTCTCTATCCTCTAACACTATTTCTAAAGAATTGGGTGATCTAATTTTCTAATAGTTTCACTAATTTTAAACTACCAACTTTCATGAAATATATCATTAATGCATCTATACTTACATGATTGTAATAAATTGATTGATATTGTGACTCTAAATATTTCATAAATATAAATCTAGATCATTCTTAATCTCTTAAATCCTTTCAACAAAACATACTAGATTTGAGCTTACCTCAAGAAACACGATCCATGGCTATTATGATCTTTGATAACTTCAAATTGTTTGCAATACGTCTGGTTCCAATACTTTACACCTCGGCGCTCTGCTATCTCAAAAGATCTCTATTCTGAGTCCTTACCCTTTCTATATTTTGAGAATTTCTCTGATAATAATAAAGTAATTAACACTCATTCAAGAGTGTAACCCCTAAGTTTGACACTAAATCAGAGATGATCATTGTTGATCTTTTACAACTTGATCGTAAACACATCAAAATATCCACTATTCCATTCTCCCTAATCTCTTGTCACTCTTCTACGTTCTTGCTCTCCTCTATCTTGCTCTCTTTTTCTTTATTTCTCTCTACTCCAACTTTCTATTTGATATCTTCCTCTATATCTTTTCCTACCTTCTCTTCTTCATTCCATTCTCTAATCCTTTTTTGCCTCTCACCTCCTCCTTCTCTTCCAACTCAATGGTCTATATATAGTGTTGTCATCTACCCACTTTCCTACTTTCGGGCTATCTCTACTAGATGATACCAATTCAGATCTAATTGTATCATAACAATCCTAATTATATTTGAACACTTATGTGTTCACCATGAAAATTATTTATTATCTATTTTGTGACACCAAACCTTTAAAGTTGTTAAGTCCATAATTATAGATTATCCATGAGGCTTTCAACTCCAAGACTAAGTCGAGTTTACTAAAAATAACTTCCTAAAAACATGCAAGTTAAATAAATATCTTATACATGTTGATCATGGTGGATACGGGTGGGTTTACATGGGTTGGGGAACCACGTCACTTTCCAAGTTAATCCCTACATTAATTCGTACCCCTACATTAATCCCTACCACCACATATCTTAATGAACATGGTTGCATAATGATTGGTGCCTCCCACCGCGTTCGCTGCAACGTGGGGTATGTATATTAAAAAGGGAGGAGGGTGGTCGGTGGTAATACTGACCCCTCCCTTTAATTAAGGGAGGTGGTCGATATTACTATCGGCCACCCTAGTTATTGTCTAAATAACTTTCTTTAAACCCACCATTTTATTTTTCTTTCAACTTTTTAGTTTTTTTTTAATTTCATTTTTATTATATTTTTAATATATAGTTAATGATCCTTTCATTAATATATATATCTAAACATTAATCTTTATTTAACAATTTAAGTATATATATTTTATTTTTTTTATTAAAATAATATTCATAATTTATATAATGCGAATATTCATAAATACATTCTATGGATAATCATGTTTGTAGCATAAGATGATGATCGCATAAACTTAATTTAATTATTCTCCTCAAAACATATACGTATTTATGTGTATTTGATACAATCAGAGTTATTAACTACCATGTATATCTAACTTGCATCAATACAAAAACAAAATGATCCTTAATAAAGATGCATTTCTTTTTGTACAAAAGACAATAACCATTCGATATATAGTACGTTAGGTTGTAAAATCCAAATTATTCAACTTATCATAAATCATATTAAATAATCAATATAATTAGTCATAAACTATATTCACCTTCGAATA
Source organism: Cryptomeria japonica (assembly GCF_030272615.1). Lineage (NCBI taxonomy): Eukaryota > Viridiplantae > Streptophyta > Pinopsida > Cupressales > Cupressaceae > Cryptomeria > Cryptomeria japonica. Next base: position 563,990,546 of record NC_081412.1, read on the forward strand.
TATATATATAAGTTTATAATTGATTCCTAAAATTTAAAATACGTACAACTATAGTATAATTTTGAAAACCAAACATAGAATATAGTTTCTATAATTCACATACTTCTACACGAAGGACGTTAAATCATAGAGTCACTATTTAATTCACATTATTAACAATTTTTCACCCTTCCAAGACAAATAAAACGTAACATGCAATAATTAAAATCACTAAACACACAAACTGAGCAAACCTCAAGCAACTACTCATAAAATATCAAACAACAAAATATGAAGGCCGAACAAACTGACAGGATGACCAACCGATGATAGTCACACGAGTGTAACCGAGTAAAATAGGGTCAACTACTATCTCCTCTACTTCCATCAGAAAATATAAGGCACGCTCAGACCTGTGAAGCTAGGTGGAGACGATACCCCGTACCTACCCAATATTTGTACCTACAATATCTTGCATCACCAAACCACACATGCATATATACAATATAGAAAACATGGCATACACACCAATGAAGGAGAATCATAACGTTCCCTGTCTCACCAAAATGAGTGAAGGAAAATAGTCCCCTTGCATCCAATACACTCGCAGACACACAACATATAATTCCACAATGCATAGCTAAAGTAAAGTGTCAGTACATAGCAATAATCCATAAAATGCCATAAATCACAAGTACTGAAATACTACAAAAAAAATATGCATCTCATATCAAGATAAAACATGAAATAATGTCATATAAGTCTGAATACAAATCATGGTAATGTATCCACTAAAAACAACCAATAAAATATGAGTCCAATGAGTTCAAATGAGTAGGGATACTACACTAATCATTATCTTCTCATGTTCTTTAGCATGTAAATATCATCAATATCTATTATTTCATGATGCACACATTTTGTTGTTAACTATATTCATGTATGGTCTTTCAATGAACAAGATTTTGTTGCAAAGGCGGAGATTTGCTGCTACTTTTAGAGAAATGTCTTGATATTTTGTAATTTGCATCTATTCATTTTATTTTATTCAATCATTTTTGAGAAATTTTTTTGTATGGTTATTTCTTTGTTAGAACTTGGATCAATTAAAATGAGAATATATATATGGTAAAATATCCTTTACAATTTGTCACTCACATTGATTTTCTTGACATATCATTATTTTTATTATAATATTGACTCAGATTCTAGGGTCAACCATCACATCACAATATCATGTACCATTGATTCCCAAATGCATATATAATAGTTTATAATACTTGTCATATTTGATTCTTTCATTATTAACATGGACGTTAAATACTTCAATAAAACTAATATAATTAGTTATGAAGATTTGTTCAAACACATCCACTTGATTACATTAATAATGTGTATACATGTAGGAAAGGGTTCGATGTTGATTTTGAGATTTACATTAAATCAAGAATAGGTCACTTATTCTTATTTGTATTTATTTTCTCATCACGGTGTTAGAGAAAATAATATTTAGATCCAATGAATTGTGAGAAATCCCACAAAAAGGTATAGAGAATTTTAAAAAATATCTATGTCAATAAAATTCAAATTAAATTCTTTAGAAAGCAAAAAGGTTTGTAGAAGGTAATAAGAATTTGAAGAAATGTTTAGATAAAGGGAACCTGAAGGAGGCATTATAGTAAACTTCATAGGTTATTTTCTATGCCTGGTTTGTTACATGATTTAAAGGAATATTTGTTGGGTGTAGATGTTGAGATAAAGGGAATTTAAGTTTCAACAAAGATGCCTTAAATTAATGAAAATTTGTAGGTGATAAATGAATTGTTTAAGGGAATACAAAGATGTTGTAGAGTACCAAGTGTACATAGAGTATCTTCAAACAAAGTACTAAAATTTTTGAATGTGATTGAAGAGTTTCTAGCATGCAAAAAGTCATAATAATCTTACCACATTCCTCAAAATATAGTGTAATAAAATTATGATTTTGGTTATGTATAATACATTTTTTAAGAGTTTTATTATCAGTGATTGTAACACCTCTCTAACCCTAACACAATAAAGCAAGTATTATGACACTGAACCTACACTTAGATGCAAATGAAGTAAATATTGAAATGATAATCAATGTACATAGAGATATTTGTTACCTCTAGTGGTCACTATGATGCTAATGCTTATACTCATATAGTTAATTATTTAAAGTAGCATGGTTATGTTTCTATAGATGTTAGATGGGAAATGGATGATATCATATCATTTGAATACATGAGAATGTATGTGATGTTAAAATTCCCTTCCAGTGAATTTAATATTTGGCTATTTATATGTATATGAGGATGCCTAGGTTTAATGTGAAAATATCATAATTTTGCTAATTAGGAGATGGTAATTTGATGATAATGATGTGATGTGTAGTTGACAAGTGGGTTTTATAACCATGTTTTATAAGTGATCCCTTTTGGGGGAATGAATAATGATCTTTGGTAACATCGTCCTTATTCGTAAATCTTAATTATGTTTCTTTTGGACTTATGTTGACTTTATTTGCATGTTATCTATTAGGATTAGACATACTTATTTGATCTATTGAAGGTTGTTTATGCATAATGACCATATTTTAGGACATAAAAATATTATGATGATTTATATATTTAAGGACCTATTGGTGGTATTAGGGTTTATGGTTATAATTATGATTTCCTAATGGTTTTGAGATGATGAGAATGTATTATTATGATGTACTAACTTGGGTTTCAAGTGACTTCAAATAGAGATTAATTAGGACTATTGATGTTTCAAATTTTATGTTAGAAGTATATGTATATGTACGCATAGCTATTGTATATTTTGGTTGATGTAGGTACAAGGCACTAACTCCACCTAGCTTCACAGGTTTCAAAATGCCTATACAATCCTTGATGGTGGCTTACATGTAGATAGAATTAAGGTCCATTTGACCTAAGCCTAGCCATCATCCCAAATTAAGGTGATAATCTTGTTCTTGGAGTGAACCTTCTCGGGTAGCCATGAAGGAAAATTTGTGTATCCTATGTTAATAATATTTGTTGGCATTCTACACTCAGATGAGAATAGTTGATGTTGTCATTTATGGAAACCAAATGTTAATATGGTTCATAGCATACACCGGCAAAAAACATCATCTCCCGGCACCAACAGGGACAACAAGATTATTCACACTGACACCCAGTCTACACTGGTAGAAGATCTTACGGGCACCCCAACCGACATGGAAATTATATTGTTTTGTATTGTAATTATATTGTATAGCCAAAATGATGTATTGTAAAGACTCATATATGTATGAGATCATATAGGTCATTTTAAAGTGACATAGGTATGTGAAAACTGTGTTAGGTATGCAAAATATGTATAGGTGATTAATGCAAGTGGATTATGAGAGTGAATATTTGTATATACATTTTGATGTAATAATTTTGATGATCGAATAAAAGAAGAGTAGAGCGAGGAAATGTTTATGATAGAGGTATTTTATAGAGCTTAAACTGGTACTGAATCAAGCATTGTAGATGCTATTTTGAGCAGTACATTGCCATTGGATTTAATCATCCAATTTTGTAGTCAGTGTGACTCCTTTTTGTGATTGAGCAGTGAGTTCTAGGTTGTTGGCCTTCCTACATGTGCAGACCCCTATTGTATCATTAATATCTATTCATATTGGCCAGTGAGTAAATATTGTGAGTCACAAATCCCACCAAGGTTTTTCCCCTACCAGGTTTCCTCGCCAAAATATCTTGTGTTATGGTGTGCATTGATGTTGTCTCTCTTATTTCTCTTTATTGCTTTATTGCTTGTTTACCAGTACATTAATTTGGGTTGTAAAGTTGCAAACAAGGTTAAATATTTCATATACTGGTTAGACACTGATTCACCCTCCCCACTCAGTGTCTTTGGGACTGATCAAGTATCTAACAAGTGGTATTAGAGCCTAGTCCTCTATTGGCAAAAGCCTAACATCTTGAGGAAGATTCTGAAACCGGTATCAATGGAAAGCTTGAGACAATAATTGGAAGGAGCTCTCGAAGATTTTGATGTAGAGAAATTGAAGAATATCAAACTGGAAGATCAACTCAGAACTGCTCGGGAATTTATCAGAGCACTTCAAGATAACTTGGTTATAGCAAAGAACAAGAGAAAAAATTTACATGCACAATTCCAAAATCAAGATGATGAAGAAAAATAAACTCTTAGAGATATTGCAAAAAAATTGAGACAAGAGAACAGTAACATGAAGAATGAAATTCAAGATTTAACCATAAGACTATGCAAAGATATTGAAGATAGAAAGACGAATGAGGAAGATTTGGCCAGAAGACTAAATGAAAGATCAGATGAATCTCAAAGGGTTAGTTATAAAAATGATATGCTCAAAACTGATTTGATCCACATGCAACATGACAAATATGAACTTTTGAGACAAGTTAGCACTTTGGAAAGTGAGTTGGTCACTGCAAATGAATACAAAGACAAATTTAAGAAAAGTTTAGATAATCTTGATGATATGTTGAGAAATCAAAAACCTGATGGAGAAACAATTGGAGTTGGATTTGAACATGGAGAAAGCTCAGGGACTGCAAACAATCATGATCACAACAAAATGGTAAGGCAACCTAAGCCTTATAAATTTAATGGGAAATGTTTTAATTGCAGCAAATTTGGTCATAGAGAAAATTAGTGCAGATTTAGGAATAATCAAAATATGTTCATTGGTTAATGTTCCAAATGCAATAAAAATGGTCATAACTTAGACAATTGTAGAATAAATGTGAAATGCTATATTTATGGTAGATTTGGTCATTTATCTAATCAATGCAAAACTCAAACCAGTCAAAGTTATGGAAAGGCTATTCAGAGAAACAATGTAACTTATTATGCATGTAACAAAATTGGGCATATTGCAAAATTTTGTAGAAGCCAAAATTCACCAATGTACAATAAAGGATCTAGTAACAAAGGCGAACAGAAGGTGATTGAAATCAAGCATGAATTTTCAAAACAATGGATTAGGAAGAGAGATTAGAAAGGTGATGAATTTGTCACTGCACCGATAGAACAGGGTAATCCTGCACTAGTAGGAGATTCTTCATCCAACTAAGGAATAATCCTTAGGGATAAGGCAACAAATTGAAAACCATGCATTTACCCTCGGTTGATGGTAAGAAGTTGTATTTCTTCTTTACCGACAGATATGTGGATTTTTTCACTTCATCGGCGAGCATTTATTGCGGTTGTAAGTCAAAATTTTGGTTATAAAGGCATTGTAACCTTTCATTTCAACTCACCAAGCATCCAAGCATTCTAAGAGAGAGAAATTGAGAAAAGGAATTCCAAAGGCAAAGTAGCATATATGTTTTTCAGGGCATCCAAGGATTTCATAGTTAAGAGGTATTTATCTTTCACAATGGCATCTTCGTCTTTTGTTCCTGAATTCGTAGAAAACCCTATCATTGTGGAAAAAATTAAGTGACCTAGACCTATTTTCAAGGTCATTCCCAAGATAGAAAAACAATATATTCTATTGGTACATTTTCCAAAATCCTGAAGGGAGTTACGTTCACTGAAGACCCTAGGGCATACATACATTGCAACATAGAAAGTTTAGGATCTGAAGATTTGATGAACATGTACATGAATGAAATAACTGACAAGGATGGGATAGTGAAACTGAAACATAAGGTAGTTGAGGATTTAGGTTTCATAGACATCCTCCATATGCCATAATTCTCAGATGAAGTCATCCGCTATGTCCTTAGCAGAGTTCATGGATAATTTATGTGGTTCGACTCAATATTCAAGATTACCAACGAAGCTATCAAAGTTGTTACTGGTTTACCCTCCACCGGTTCTAGACCTGACAAGAAGAAGAAAATCCCTAACAAAGAAGTTATGAGCTTAACCGGAGCTATATATGACAATCGGTCACTTAGGGTTAATGACATATAGGATAAAAATATTAAATTTGCTAGCATAATAATTGGATATAAAGTTGGTCACACAAATAGATTGAATTGTGTGTCAATTTCATGCATTCATAGTGCAGATGAGATTATTGTAAATAATGAAAAGATTGATATTTGTGAATGGTTGAAGGATGAATTGCTAGAAAATTTGGATAAGATAAAAGTTGACAAGAAAGGAACATTCAAATTTGGAAATCTGTTGGTATGTTTAATGCTTTACCTTTCTAAGGAGATCCCTAACATAGGTCATAAGGATTTTGCCTATGATATTTCTATTGGAAAATAGATAAAAGAAGCAATCACCAGTATGGGAGCTAACAGTGATGAGTTGGTCAAAGATTACTTAAAAAAAATTCAAACTAGAATGAAACAGAGAGAAAGGATTTCCCAAAGCATCATAGACAAATATTATAAACAAATATGCTTTGTAGTAAAGAGAGATGAAATCTGGATGGAAGCAGTCAGACCCAAAACAGTATGGATTAATGAAATGGGATATGAGGTGGATTCTCACATCTTGGAATCATATGAAAAAATACTCCTAGATGCTCCACTGGGGCCATCAGAGAAAATATTTGGTAGTGTTGAAACAGTTGAAAGTGATGTAGCCATGATGAAAGAAAGAAAGAAAAGAGACAAATTCAAGAAAGATGCTTCTAAAATGGTAAAAGAAGTTACAGAAAGGTTGATGAGTCTTGGTGGTATTGCTACTGAAGTAAAAAGTTAGTCAGAGCAGACACCGGTAGCTCATGTTTCCCCGATTGTTACTTCTTCTGAGATAGAAAGTGATAAAGCAGCTGAATTTAAAAGAGTTGAAAGGAAAAAAAGAAAACCTTCATTGGCACCTACCCCATCTCCAAAGAAGTCAAGGACACAAAGAAAGAAGAAACAAGTTGTAAGAGAGCTGAGTGGTCCCAAGAAGAAGGTAACTCCTAAGAATAAATCAAAACCTAAGGCACCGGACACTCTTACACTAGAGGAACTGATAAATGAAATCACACAAGAAGGTAACCTTAGAAATATAAATAAACTCTATTATTCTTTCAAGGATGTAGATAAAAACACTATAGAGGAAAGCATTATATTACATCTAGATATCTACAAGAAAGTTCTAATTGAAGTTGTAGATGATCTACCCAATGATTTGTATTTGAGGTTAGAAGCTAAAAGGATGTCAATTATGGAATTAGATAAGAAATTAAAAGTTGAAGCATTGCTGGTGGTTCGCCTTGTTAACTCCAAATAGGAGATTGATGAATTACTTGCAGAAGCCAACTAGTCAGTTTTTGTAAGTGGTCACTGGCAGGTTAGCCTTATGGCAGGCCAACTTAAGGAAATTGCAGATGAAACAGTAGACAAGTGGGACATATTCTTTGTGGAAAGAGAAAAGAAAGAAGAAAAGGATAGACAGAAAATGGTTAAGTCTTTTATAAAGGTATATCAAAAGGATAAAGGTAAAGGTAAAATTGGTAGTGTACCTAATATAAAGGTCAAGGATAACCTTCCTCCATCGATACAGGACACCCCACCAATAAGTGCAGAGGCACCGGTACAAACTGACAGTCAATCGGAAGAGAAGTTAGAGGAAATAACAAGAGATGACACCAATCTGGAATCTAAAGTTCTTTTTACCATGAATCTGGACACACAAGACTTCAACATTGTCATGGACAAAGAGACTGCAAAGGTAAAACAAATTGATGCTACAAATATTGAAATCTCTGAGTCATCAGTCAACACTGTTGATTCTCCGAATATTGAGATACCAGCACAAGTCGAGAAACGTGATACCATCCCAGATGCTACTCAGCATAACATTGAGAAACTAGCAGAAGCAAAAGTAGAAGAAGAGGTAAAAACACAAACTTAACTTAAAAATGTCAACAATTAGCAGAAGGTAGAGAAACTGACAGAGAAAGAACCTGAACAGAGCATAGCTGAACCGATAGTCACCAAGACAGAGAATAAGGAAGACAGTAAGATTGAAAGCAAAATTGAAATACAAAATGAGCAAAAAGTATAAATAGTGAATAAAGAAGAGGTCAATGATGGAAATAAGGAAGAAGTGGTTAAGGCAATTGGAAAAGTGTCTGAAGAAAAGAAAGTTATAGCCAAGCCTAGTGTAATACCCCGCCAGAAACTCTAAAGGAAAACCACACTACAAGGAAACTAAAGGGTGCACCAATTTTTTTTTAAAAATAGTAAGTACAAACATTATAACATTGCACATATAATAACACAAGTGGAAGTCCAACAATGACATCCTAAAGGTTTACCAACGAAGATTACTTCAAATTAAAACTACATCACAATGTTAATCCAATTATCCATCTAAATTAGGGAAATTCAATTACGATTAACTAACTCAATCTCAAAAACTGATTCCAAATAGATAGGTTTAGAGATTTACAATATTTATACTTCCAATGATTCATTTATACATAAGATGAAGGATAATTGAAATAACATACATCCCACTAAACTTTAAATTATAACATTACATAAATTACAGCGCTTCAATAGAACAATAAAAGTACATAGGTTACAAAGTTATTGATACAATGACCTCATGGATCTCAAAGGTACAATATCAAGAATGTGAGCTGATACTAGAATCACAAACCAAGAACCACCAACAAAGCCAATCCTCACAAGAAGGTAAGAACCAAGCTATCCGATGGGAAGTGGCACTAGCACTCGACCATGTGATCCCATAATGGAACCACCCCACCTTGCTAGGAGATAGTAGAAGACCCTCAAGCAAGCAATATGACAAGTACAACAGTACACATGACTCCGTAGAACTCAAGTGACTCAACTCACAAAACACTAGTGACCCTAAAGAGAGAGTGTCATCACATGGCTTAAGATGGTTACCCTAGGTAGGTCTCCATAGGTCTTGGCCCCCATCTTGGGTTATCCTACTAACCTTTCCCAAACCCCCAGCTCCATCTAAGCATCATGTGGACCTTACCAACCTTTCGTGAAGACAAGGTGGTAGGTTTTTCGTTCCATGCCTTCCCACACACCTTGAGCCTATACAAGCACTCAATCGTGTGCGGGGTACAATATCTTAATTAATTTAATAACTACCCACCCCCTAATCAATTCTTCGGTTATCACTTATTATTTGACTTTCGAGTGGTTATCCTACCATCCACTTCAGGTGCGGCCCCCACTTGAAAGCCACTCTCTCTTCTAGGACACTAACAGGAAAGCTACCTCTCTATGAGAACTCTATGGCAAAATTGACAGCCATAAATAATCCTGACATAACACAGGTGAAGGGTTCACAATCACTAAACTAGGATTGACCATTTCGAAACATGACACACAATGGCACACATCCACCAAGTTAAAACAACAACACCTTACTAAGGGAGTAAACTTCATACGACATAAAGACAACTCACCAAAATTGCAACATGTAAACTTGACTACAATTATTATTAACACCAGATCCTAAACAGGCAATATTTTCTTAAAGCAGTCCAAAAAGCATAAAATACTTGCAATAAAGATTTTCCAGAAATAAAGAAATTACATCTATATTAATATGAGGGAAAAAAAATAAGTCACATGCCTAATAAGGTTAAATAAACCTACATTTAAAGTTTAATTCTCCAATCATTTGATTATGACTAAATTATAGTTTACCCAAACTGACTAAAGCCATAATCTACATTTAATTCCAATTTTACATATATATAATAATATAAAATAATCATAATATAATATATATTTAATGAATATAATATTATATGACTATATTATATTAAAATATAATATCTAATTTAAAAAAATTGCATTTGTATCCAAAAAAAACTTTTTGCCAAACCATTTTAATTTTTCTTTCAAATATAAAAATCAAATAAAAAACTAAAAATAATATATACATATATATATATTATAATTATTATTAATTAATATTATATTAATTAACATTTATATATATTTTTAAAACTTTCTAAAAAAAGTAATAATAAAAAAAAAAAGAAAAACAAGCAGGGAGTGGTGGGGCCCATGGCCCACTGCAGTAGCAGCTGCTGCTACCCCATATGAATGGTAGCAGCAACTGCTACTCCATGTATGAAGTAGAAGCACTACTCCTAACCCTTGAATGGGGGAGCAGCGAGCTGCCAAAGGGGTGTGTGGATGGGTTGAGCCTAGCTCCCCGCCACCGCCCTCAACCAGATTTTTTTATTAATTCTTTTTTTCTTCTCCAATTTAAATTAAATTTCTTTATTTTTTAAAACTCAATTCATGTTCCATGAATTGACAAATATAAAAATCTCTCTTAAAAAACCCACTCTGAGACAATAGAGTATAATAAAACAACTTCGATTTAATTTAATAAAAAAAATTTTAAAAAAAGAACAAAATTGATAAATCAAATTTTATAAGTGGTAATGAAATTTTACCAGCAAGAAAAATCTCTGAGACAAAACAGAGATAAGAATTAGTTTCCCAAAACAAACAAATTCATTCCCAAATTCAAATTGGCTGGGAAATAAATTGATTGCCATCCCCCAATTGGAATTTTTTTGCCACAACAAGAATGGGACAAGAAGAATTTAACTCGGAATTTTTCCCCAATTTTGAAAATTACCAGGAAGAATTTATTTTTTTACAATTGAAGACATAAGGGGAATTTCTTGGCAAAGTTTTACCAGCATGACTCTACCCAAAATCACAAAAATAAAAACTACAATCACTAGGAAATGAAATTCCTTTGCATAATCAAAGTGAAGAATGGATTTTTAAACCAAAACTTTTCATGAAATTGATTTGGGAGAGTTTGAAGTTGCATTTTAATAACAAAATTGATTAGGATTTTTCAATAAACCTCATAGCCAACAAAATCCATAACACAACACTCATTTAATCAAACTTTTAACAACACCCAGAAGAAGGGAAAGAAGCATATATTTTTAAAACAAAAAAGTAGAAACCATCCAACCTGTGGAGCTTCTTGGAAGAAATTTGTGAGCTTCTATCCTTCAACAAATTAATAGGCCAAAACCAAAATCTTCCTTCCAAAACATTTTTTCCAAAATTTTCCTCCTCCCAAAAACAAGCATCATCTTCCAAAAATATTTACAGGGATAAATAGGAAAAATACTTTAACCTAAACTTTTAGGTTGAAATATTTTTCTCATGAAAAACATTTTTTAAAAAATTGACTTTTTCTATTTTCCTTCCAAAGTAAATGGAAATTTTCTTATTTTGAAAATAATACATTTCTCACATAATGAAATTTAATTAACTTTTCAACAAAAGTGAAAATCAATAATTTAACTCTATTTTTATTTTTATTTTTTTTAAATCTAAAAGCAATAAAATTAACTTTATTTAGTTTACTTTTTCCATTTGATTTAAGCATGGTTACCTTTCCAAAATAAAACAACTATAGATTTAAATCTAATAAATTAACCAAATAAGCTAAGTTCAAGACATAAAGGCATAATAATGTATAAATTGCTTATACCAACAATAAAATGATGACTTAAACTTAAATAAATAATAGAACCCACTATGGCACACAAACCAAAGAAAATACAAGAAGACTCGAAGGCCGGACAAAAGGAACAGATGACCGACTGATGACACTCACAAGGGTAGACTGAGGGTAAGAATTAGGGTCAACAGCTATCTCCTCCACTCCCATCGGACATATAAGGCACGCTCAGACCTATGAAGCCAGGTGGAGATGATACCCTATACCTATCTGGTACTTGTACCTGCAATATCCTGTATCATCGAATCACACATGCATGTATATAAATATAGAATAGATGACACATACATCGATGAAGGGGAATCATGACGTTGCTTGTCTCACTGAAGTGAGTGAAGGAAAATCGTCTCCTTGCATCCAATACAATCACAGACACACAACATATATATGACACATCTCATAGATAAAGTAAAGTGTCAGTACAATGCAATAATCTATAAATGCTACAATCACAAGTACTGAAATACTGAAAATAACTCATACATCTCATATCTAGATAGACATGAAATAATATCCAATACGTCTGAATAATGTTTAGCAGTAATGTATCAACTGAAAAGTAAACTGCAACCAAAATATCAGTCTAATAAGTCCGATTGAGAAGGGGTACTACATTCTACCCCCCAAAACTAGGCTTACTCTTGGAAGCCTAAAATAGATAAGAATAGAGCTCTCTCATCTTCACTGCATTCTCCCAAGTCATCGAGGTCTCATCATTTGGGTCCCATAGGACCCTTACCTGGTCGATGGTGTGACCCCTGAGGGTCAAATCTTGACGCTGAAGAATTCGCACAGGCTCCATGGAAAGTTGACCGTCCTTGACCTGCAAGGAACTCCAATCAAGAACATGTGTCACATTAGGGTGATAAGGTCGAAGAACTAAAACATGAAAGACACCGTGGATGCGGGATAGACTCGGTGGTAAGGCAAGATGGTAGGAAAGAGGTCCTATCCTCTCAAGGATCTCAAAAGGACCAACAAAATGAGGTGCCAACTTAGAACCCTTTCCATAACGGATCAGACTCCTCTGCGGATGCACTCTCAAGAACACATGGTCACCAACAAAAAACTAAAGATCTACCCTATGAGCATCTGCATACTTCTTCTACCTATCCTGTGCAGCTACCAAATGCTCACGAATCCACTCTACCTACTACTCCATCTCTCGAAGAATATCCAGTCCTATAAGCATCCGATCCTCTAACTGATCCCAACTCAAAGGAGTACGAAAAGGATGACCATACAATGCCTAAAAAGGAGACATACCTATGGAGCTATGATATCCATTGTTATAAGCAAACTCCACTAGATAAACATAATCCTCCGAATGTGACTGCTAGTCCATAACATACATGCAAAGCATGTCCTCTAAAACCTGATTCACATGCTCAGTCTAACCATTTGTCTCTGGATGATAAGTTCAACTAAAGTTCAACTAAGTTCCCAAAGCATGCTAAAGTGAGGTCCACAATGCTAAGGTAAAGACAATATCTCTATCAAAAATGATCTACCTTGGAATTCGATGCAATCTCACTACATCTTCCAAGAACACACAAGCCACCATTTCTGCCATATAGGAAGCTTGAATAGGAACAAAATGAGCAACCTTCATCAACCTGTCAACAATGAACATGATGGCATCATGACGACGTGAAGAAATAGGAAACCCAACAATGAAATCCATGGAAATGATGTCCCATTTCCAATCTGGTACTATATTAGGTTGTAAAAGCCCTGCCAGGTGCTGATGCTCTGCCTTCACTCGCTGACATTCCAAACACTTCGACACAAAATAAGCAATGTCACATTTCATGCCAGCCCAGTGATAAATTTGTCTAAGATATGCGTGCATCTTCTTGACAGCTGGATGTGCTGAATAAAGTGCACGATAGGCCTCAGTCATGATCAAAGTGCGAAGACCCTCCAAAGGAGGTCTGTAGATCTGGCCAAGATGATGAAGAAGACCATCTACCTCAAGACTATAACTAGAGAATCTACCCTCTAAAGGCCTTCTGGACTCCAACATGGCTCTAACATCCTGGTACCAAGAATCCTGAGGAAGAACTCCAAGAATTCTCTGTCTCAAGTCCACTCCAAGGGACACTACTGAAACTTCATGCCACTTACAACTCAAAGCATTAGCCACTACATTCTCCTTCCCCTAAATATATCAAACCTCAAAATCATACTCGCAGAGGAATTCCATCCACCTTCACTGTCAAGCATTCAAGTTTGATTACGTGAAGATATACTACAAACTACGATGATCACTATGCAGCTCAAACCGATGCCCTAACAGAAAGTGACACCATCTAACCAATGCATGCACTATAGCTGCCAACTCCAAATCATGAACTGGATAGTTTAGCTTGTGGTCCTTGAGTTTTCAAGACTCATAAGCAACCACATGTCCATCCTACATAAGCACTGCACCTATACCTTCTAAAGAGGCATCTATGCATACCATTAAATCTCTGGATGGATCGAGGACTGCCAAAATTGGAGCACTGACAGGGAGTTCCTTCAAGGCCTGAAACACTAACTCACACTACTATGAACAAACAAACTTCTTCCCTTTCCTTTGAAGAGAAGTAATCAAGTGACCTATCTAAGAAAAACCCTGAACAAAGTGACGGTAGTATCTGGCAAAACCCATAAAACTCCGAACCTCTGAAACATTGGTCGGCACTAGCCAATCCACTATGGCTTGGATCTTTGAAGGATCCATAGATACACCCTCTCCTGATACCACATGACCAAGATAGTTCACCTCAGTCTAGAAGAAATCACACCTCACCAAATTGGCATAAAGCTTGTTCTCCCTCAAGCACTGCAATACCTATCGTAAGTGACCCTCATGCTGTTCCATAGATCTAGAATAAAGCAATATTTCATCCAAGAACACAAGGACAAAATGATCAAGGTAGGTGCAAAAAACCCCATTCATGAGGCACATGAAAACTGAAGGCGTGTTTGTCAACCCGAATGGCACCACTATGAACTCATAGTGACCATAACAAGTATGAAACATCATCTTATGAATGTCTGTATCATGAATGTGCAACTAATGATACCCAGATTTCAGCTCAATCTTAGAGAACACTTTGGCTCCCTTCACCTGATCGAAAAGATAATCTATACAAGGCAATGAATATCGATTTTGGATGGTTACCTTATTCAGCTATCGATAATCAATGCATAACCAAAGAGAACCATCCTTCATCTTAATGATGATAAAAGGCGCACCCCAAGGAGAGACACCAGGATGAATGAATCCCTTGGTCAACAATTCCTCCATCTGCAACTTCAACTCACACAGCTCCTAAGTAGTCATTTGATATGGAGCTCTCGAAATAGGTTCTGCACCAGGAACTAGGTCAATGCAAAAGTCTATGTCTCGCTTCGAAGGCATACCAAGAATCTCCAATGGAAACACATCGGCATACTCTCAAAGAATAGGGTGACCATCAAGAGCAATTTCTCGACTCTCTCCCTCATCCATATCCTCAAGAGTTACTACAAAAACATGACATCCTCTACACATACACCACTTAAGTTGCATAGCAAAAATCATATGTAAGGATGTCAATCTCTGAACTCCAACAATCCCCACTTTCCTACCATGGTCATCTAAACACTCTTCTATCTTCTGACGATAGTCCACATGAGCACTATGAGATGATAACCAATCCATCCCCAACACAACTCCATAAGATCCCAAAGGAATGACCCGAAGGTCAACAAAAGTCACAAAGAGTCCTAGATCCAACTCACAACTAGGAACAAAGGCATCTACGGACACACACACCCTTATAGCCAACTCTACTTGCCACCTATCAGCCTGCTTAGCAGACACAAGTCCACACCACTCCACAAGGGATGAAGAAATAAAGGAATCCAAAGCACCAGAGTCAAAAAGCACTGAGATAGGGATATCACACAACACACCTGCGGTCTCAATAAGAGTCCCCTAATGCTCAGCCTGGCGGTCTCAATAACAGTCCCCTACTATAGGTTTTGATGCACCTGGCCTCTGACTTCCCATCTAGTGGGAACGCTGAGGGCATTCTGCAGCAATATGGCCGAACTGCCCACAGGGGTAGCAAGCTCCTCTACCTAGTCCTCTACCTCCAGTCGGCCCATTGGATTGCTGAAAGCTTCCCCTGCTAGGGGCCTGAGATGCACACTAAGAAGACTATCCTGGAAAACCCTGTCTGCTCCTCTGCCAGTTCCTGTTCCTTCTATGATGAGGGTTGCCACTCTACTAGCCTTGGGACTATTTTGGTCTCTACGGCTACTGTTGCTGCTACTGCAGCTACTGCTATCCACCCTTAATGGGTGCTTGAGGAGTCCTAAATGCTAAAGCTGACTAAGACTGATTCCCATGAGCTCTATTCCCACTAAAAGGAACACTCCCTATCTATACCCCCGATTGTCCACCATGTGCACGGCTGAGGTTTTGCTCAACCAACCCAGTTTTCACCACGACTACTTCAACTGAAGCTGGCTTGAAAACTCTAACCCCTCTACTGATACGATCATTAAGACCTCTCAAGAAATGTTGCACAAGCATAGCCTCATTATTACCAATCCTAACATACTATTTCAGCTCATAAAATATATGCTCAAACTGGTCAACTGACATACCAAACTACCGCAAAGTGTAGAACTTGTCTGCCTGAGTCTACCTCCACTGCGGTGAGAGAAACCATGCCCTGAATCTCTCTAAGAATATCTCCCAAGAAATGGTGTTGATACTCAAACCGATCTCCTCCTCTAACCTCCACAAGATCAAAGAAAAATCATTGAGATGCATGATGGCACATCTCGCTCTAGTGTTGCTACTGTATGGAAACATAGTGAAACACCTATCCAAACTAATCAGCCAAGTCTCTGCCTCGAGACCTATGCCTCGACCATTGAAGAAGGGAGGATTGGTTCTCATCAAATCCTTAATGTGACTCAAGGGAGCCGGGTCATGGCCAACTAGGACCTCCCTCCTTCTAGGAGACCTCTCTCTCTCTCTCTCCTCTAGAACAAGTTGATGCGACTCCCCAACTTAAGCATGGATGGGCTGCTCACCCTCAAGCCTAGGGCCTAGCCTAGCTACAACCTCCTAAAACATCTGTCTCGGCTCTTCCCTTTTGGGAACCTTCTCTTCAGCATGCGGTGAATCCTGATGAACTGACTGTTCCTGCTCCACACTCACATGAGCAGGTGGTGGTGAAGGACTATGGTGGTCTGAACCTCGACCCCATCCCCCACCTCTTCCTCTATTGTGGCCACCAACATGACCAACTCCCTTATCTTTCCTAACCATGACAAATACTGCAAAAGAGAAAATAGTACAGATGTATGACAAGGATAAAGCAAGGGAAATTCAAACACCAAGACCTACACAAAAGGCCAAGATGAATGGGCTCACTACATCCCAGAGTACCTAGTGTTGAAACATGGGCTCTAATACCAAATGTAATTCCCCGCCCGAAACCCTAAAGGAAAACCACATGACAAGGAAACAAAAGGGTGCAACAATTTTTTTTTAAAAGATTAAGTACAAACATTATAACATTGCACGTATAATAACACAAGCGGAAGTCTAACAATGACATCCTAAAGGGTTACCAATGAAGATTACTTCAAATTAAAACTACATCATAATGTTAATCCAATTATCCATCTAAATTAGGGAAATTCAATTACGATTAACTAACTCAATCTCAAAAACTGATTCCAAATAGATAGGTTTAAAGAGTTACAATATTTATACTTCCAATGATTCATTTATACATAAGATGAAGGATAATTGAAATAACATACATCCCGCTGAACTTTAAATTACAACATTCCATAAATTACAGGGCTTCAATAGAATAATAAAAGTACATAGGTTACAAAGTTATTGATACAATGACCTCACAGGTCTCAAAGGTACAATATCAAGAACATGAGCTGACACTAAAATCATGAACCAAGAACCACCAATGAAGCCAATCCTCGCAAGAAGGTAAGAACCAAGATATCCAATGGGAAGTAGCACTACCACCCGACCATGTGATTCCATAATGGAACCACCCCACTATGATAGGAGATAGAAGAAGACCCTCAAGCAAGCAATACGACAAGTACAATAGTACACATGACTTTGCAGAACTCAAGTGAATCAACTCACAAAACACTAGTGACCCTAAAGAGAGAGTGTCATCACATGGCTTAAGATGGTTACCCTAGGTAGGTCTCCATAGGTCCCAGCCCCCATACTGGGTTATCCTGGTAACCTTTCCCGAACTCCCAGCTCCATCTAAACATCACGTGGACCCTACCAACCTTTCATGAAGACAAGGTGGTAGGTTTGCCATTCCAGGCCTTCCCACACACCTTGAGCCTATACAAGCACTCAACCATGTGTGGGGTACAATATCTTAATTAATTTAATAACTACCCACCCCCTAATCAATTGTTAGGTTATCACTTATTATCTGACTTCTGAGGGGTCATCTCTCCATCCACTTCGGGTGCAACGCCCACTTGAAAGCCACTCTCTCTTCTAGGACACTAACAAGAAAGATACCTCTCTATGAGAACTCTATGGCAAAACTGACAACCATAAATAATCCTGACATGACACAGGTGAAGGGCTCACAATTACTAACCCAGGATTGACCATTTGGAAACATGACACACAATGGTACACATCCATCGGGTTAGAACAACGACACCTAACTAAGGGAGTAAACTTCATACGACATAAAGACAACTCACCAAAATTGCAACGACATTTAAACTTGATAGCAATAAGGTTAAATAAACCTACATTTAAAGTTTAATTCTCCAATCATTTGATTATGACTAAATTATAATTTACCCAAACTAACTAAAGCCATAATCTATATTTAATTCCAATTTTACATATCTATAATAATATAAAATAATCTCAATATAATAGATATTTAATGAATATAATATTATATGACTATATTATATTAAAATATAATATCTAATTTAAAAAAATCACATTTGTATCCAAAATTTTTTTTTTGCCAAACCCTGTTTATTTTATTTTAAAATATACAAATAAAAACCAAACACTAAAAATAATATATATATATATATATATAATAATTATTATTAATTAATATTTATATTAATTAACATTTATTTATTTTTTTAAAACTTTCTTAAAAAAAATGAAAAACAAGCAAGGAGCTGTGGGGCCCATGGCCCACTACTGCAATAGCAGCCTGCTACCGCGTGTATGTGGTACTACTGGCTGTATGAGGTAGCACTGCTACTGTGTGTATGGGGTAGCAGCACCTGCTACCACATACACGCGGTAGCAGGCTGCTGCTACAGCAATGGGCCATGGGCCCCACCGCTCCTTGCTTGTTTTTCATTTTGCTACCCCATGAATGGGGGAGCAGTGAGCTACCAAAGGGGTGTGTGGTTGGGTTGAGCCAAGCTCCCTGCCACCGCCCTCAACCAAATTTTTTTATTAAATTTTTTTTCTTCTCTAATTTAAATTAAATTTCTTTTTTTTTTCAAACTCAATTCATGTTCCATGAATTGACAAAGATAAAAATCTCTCTTAAAAAACCCACTCTGAGACAATAGAGTATAATAAAACAACTTCGATTTAATTTAATAAAAAAAATTTTAAAAAAAGAACAAAATTGATAAATCAAATTTTATAAGTGGTAATGAAATTTTACCAGCAAGAAAAATCTCTGAGACAAAAGAGAGATAAGAAATAGTTTCCCAAAACAAACAAATTCATTCCCAAATTCAAATTGGCTGGGAAATAAATTGATTGCCATCCGCGAATTGAAATTTTTTTGCCAAAACAAGAATGGGACAAGAAGAATTTAACTCAGAATTTTTCCCCAATTTTGGAAATTACCAGGAAGAATTTTTTTTTTACAATTGAAGATATAAGGGGAATTTCTTGGCAAAATTTTTCTAGCATGACTCTACCCAAAATCACAAAAATAAAAACTACAATCACCAAGAAATGAAATTCCTTTGCATAATCAAAGTGAAGAATGGATTTTTAAACCAAAACTTCTAATGAAATTGATTTGGAAAAGTTTGAAGTTGCATTTTAATAACAAAATTGACTGGGATTTTTCAATAAGGCTCATAGCCAACAAAATCCATAACTCAACACTCATTTAATCAAATTTTTAACAACACCTAGAAGAAGGGAAATAAGGATATATTTTTAAAACAACAAAGTAGAAACCATCCAACCTGTGGAGCTTCCTGGAAGAAATTTGTGAGCTTCTATCCTTCAACAAATTCACAGGCCAAAACCAAAATCTTCCTTCCAAAACAATTTTTCCAGAATTTTCCTCCTCCCCAAAACAAGCATCCTCTTCCAAAAATATTTACAGGGATAAATAGGAAAAATACTTTAACCTAAACTTTTAGGTGGAAATATTTTTCTCATGAAAAAAATTTAATAAACAAATTGACTTTTTCTATTTTCCTTCCAAAGTAAATGGAAATTTCCTTATTTTGAAAAAAATACATTTCTCCCCTAATGAAATTTAATTAACTTTTCAACAAAAGTGAAAATCAATAATTTAACTCTATTTTTATTTTTATTTTTTTTAAATCTAAAAGCAATAGAATTAGCTTTATTTATTTTACTTTTTCCATTTGATTTAAGCATGGCTACTTTTCCAAAATAAAACAACTATAGATTTAAATCTAATAAATTAACCAAATAAGCTAAGTTCAAGACATAAAGGCATACTAATTTATAAATTGCTTATACCAACAATGAAATGATGACTTAAACTTAAATAAATAATAGAACCCACTATGGCACGCAAACCAAGGAAAATACAAGAAGACTCGAAGGTCGGACAAAAAGAATGAAAGACCAATTGACGACACTCACAAAGGTAGACTGAGGGTAAGAATTACGGTCAATAGCTATCTCCTCCACTCCCATCAGACATATAAGGCACGCTTAGACCTGTGAAGCCAGGTGGAGATGATACCTCGTACCTACCCAGTACTTGTACCTGCAATATCCTACATCATCGAATCACACATGCATGTATATAAATATAGAATACATGGCACATACACCGATGAAGGGGAATCGTGACGTTCCCTATCTCACCGAAGTGAGTGAAGGAAAATAGTCCCCTTGCATCCAATATAATCGCATACACGCAACATATATATGACACATCACATAAATAAAGTAAAGTGTCATTTTAATGCAATAATCCATAAATGCTACAATCACAAGTACTGAAATACTAAAAATAACTCAAACATCTCATATCTAGATAAACATGAAATAATATCCAATACGTCTGAATAATGTTTAGCTGTAATGTATCAACTGAAAAGTAAACTGCAACCAAAATATTAGTCTAATAAGTCTGATCGATAAGGGGTACTACACCTAGCACTTCCACCATGAATTTCAGGCCTAAAAATGTGACTGATGGACTTTTGGATTCAATTAAGAGGATCACAAATTTCAATGCCTTAGCATTCAAGGCCATTGATGACACATTACCTATATTGAAGATGATTGCACTGAATTGTAAGATAGATCACATTGATGGATCTTTAGGTAGATTGGACACATTGTCCAAATTTATTGCTTCAAATATGTTAACTGTAGATAAGATTAATGAGGAGACTATTAAGGAAAGGGTGAATAAGGAGAAAAATTAATTCTTTAATAAAACTATTAAGGATTGTACTAAGCACATTGATTCCTTATTATCAGTACTTAATTCCACCATTCTAGAATATAAAGAATTGTATAGGGAAGGATGGAAGCTTCACAAATTGATAGAAGACATTGAGGAAGAGATAAAGAAGACACAAAAAGAGATTGATGATATAGAGGACAATATGATAGATTCTTCGGAACTTACATCAGTTTTTTATCAAGAAATGGCAGTTTTTGAGGAAAAGATTGAGAAATTGGAAAAAGAAAAAGCAAGGATACGATTGAAGGAATGTGAGTTGAAAAAAAAACTTGGTCCTAGATTGGACAGCCTTATAACTTAGCAAGTTGAGTTGTCCAAAGCAACAATTCAAGGAGAAAAATCACTGGAGCAATAGATGTATTATCTGACCGATATGATCTAGGAGATTGAAACCATTATCTCTAACAACACCAAATTCATGTAGAGTCTTAATCTAATTTTGGCGGATTTTTTTCAAATTGTACATAACCAGATATAGTCTATGAGGTAGACTTTTGAATTCTTTGATTCTTTTTTACATCCTTTCTCATTGATGTCAAAGGAGGAGTAGTAGTATGGAGAAAAATGTACAGATGAGATCATTTGCTTAGGGGGAGAACTCTTTTTTTGATCAAGTTTTGGGCTTCTTTTTTGGATATTAGTTTTTGGATTTTTTTCATGAGTGTTGCCATCAATTCCAAAGGGGGAGATTGTTGGAATTCTACACTCAGACGAGAATAGTTGATGTATTCATTGATGGAAACCAACTGGTAATATGATTCATAGCATACACTAACAACAAACATCATCTACCGGCACTGGTAGGCACAACAAGATTATTCACACTGGCACCCTAGCCAACATGGAAATTATATTATTTTTGTATTGTAATTATATTGTATAGATGACATTATGTATTGTAAAGACTCATATATGTATGAGATCTTATAGGTCATTTTAAAGTGACATAGGTATGTGAAAAGTGTGTTAGGTATACGAAATATGTATAGGTGATTAGTGCAAGTAGATTATGAGAGCAAATATCTATATATGCATTTTGATGCAATAATTTTGATGATCGAATAAAAGTAGAGTAGAGTGAGGAAATGTTTATGGTAGCGGTATTTCACAGAGCTTAAACCAGTACTGAATCAAGCATTGTAGATGCTATTTTGAGTAGTACATTATCATTGGATTTAATCATCCAATTTTGTAGTCAGTGTGACTCCTTTTTGTGATTGAGTAGTGAGCTCTAGGCTATTGGCCTTCCTGCATGTGCAGGTTCCTATTGTATCAGTAATATTTATTCATATTGGCCAGTGAGTAAATATCGTGGGTCACAAATCCCATGGAGGTTTTTCCCGTACCGGGTTTCCTCGCCAAAATATCTTGTGTTATAGTGTTCATTGATGTTGTCTCTCTTATTTCTCTTTATTTCTTTATTGCTTGTTTACCGGTACATTAATTTGGGTTGTAAAGTTGCAAACAAGGTTAAATATTTCATATACCAATTAGACATTGATTCACCCCCCCTTCTTAGTGTCTTTCGGACTGATCAACTATCTAGCAATATTTGATTGTGTGGTTTTTATTTTATGAGCAATAATATTTTTATGTGTATTTATGTGAGAATAATTATAGTGCAAGTATATTTTATGATTGGTGGGGGTAAATAATTATTAAATAAATAAAAGTATTTTTGATGGGAGATTGTTGTATTTTATATAATTATTTAATATTTATGATTTATGTTTTTGTTATTTGTTTTTAATTTATGGTATTGGTTGGGATGGGTGTATTCCCATACAAGTTTTGTGAGTGAAATTCATTTATTTTTTGTTCTAGCTTTAGGGGAGAGTTTTTTGTTGTAACTTTTTGTTTGAAATTTTGGAGGAGGGTTTTGGTGTGAAGTTTGGGTGAAACTCTTGCAATTTGGGGTTGGATTTTGTGGAGATTTTGGTTCATGATTTCTTGGATTCACTTTAGTCTTGGATTGTGAGAGGGATTTTTGGAAATTGATTGAGTTTACTACTACCTAGGGAGAGGGTTTTGGCTAGATTTTTGAATTTCAAGGTAGGGTTCTTCTTCCTTCTTGTATTTTTTTTGAATTTTTTCTTTGAAATGGAAATGTGGTGTATTTAATATCAATTCTATCAATCTGAAAGTTGCTTCCATTTCTGGTTTGAAATTGATAGTTTTTGTTTCGAAATGCACTTGTTTTCATTGTTCAAATTGGGGGTTGTTTAAGGGTTTTTTGTCTCTTTTTTTTTGTGTATGGGTGTTGTGGTAGGTTAAGTTAAGTTTATATAAGGTAATTAGGCCTATCTCAAATGGGTTTTTTCCTAATTTTCTTTCTAGAGTCATTTGGTTACCCGATTGAGTGCCCAAAGTCACCCCTATGCAAATGTGTAGGGTCCTATGCAGCTATGTAGCTTCAGGATTAAACTATGTAGTGTTGGGTATGGTTGTCTAGATTTAATTAGGGAGAGTGGATCTCAATTATGTTTGGGACCCTAAAGTGGTTGCATTCTTGGATAACTCATTGGATATTTTCTTAATCAAATGATAACCTAATAAATGAAGTGGGGTAAAACACATTAATAAGATAATATGGTGCCCCTTCCATGGTCTTGAGCTCTTTTACAGACTAAATATGGGATTAGGAAGGCCTAGCCATCCGAGGGGCATTGATCTCACATAATACGACCTTCTTGTCTTCATGAAAGAACTGTTTTAGTTCTGCATGAGTTGTCAAATGGAGGCTAGGGCCTAGAGAGGCTACCAACATAACTCGTGTTAACGTTATGTGATGACACTCTTTCCTTCTTGTACCCTGGTATCATATCCTATGGGTTTATGAGTAGAAGCCTCTAGTGGATCTTGGTCATGTTTTATATTTGTCTCTTTATGTGCTTCATTCTTATGTATAACTTATATTCCCTTTTGATGTTTTTCTTGTTCTTGAGAGTAGATATTGTTTTCCTTCCTTGTTTTCTAGTGTGTTTGGGGCCTTGTGTCTATCTCCTATGCATGATGGGCTGAACCTAAGAGTTCGACATGGTTGAGTGGTTGTTTCCAACCACCATTGGGGACCAATGGTATTGTTCATGTGTGTTGGGAAAGATCATTGTCTTCTTCATTCCAGTACCTTTATCATTCAGTCGCAAGTTATTTAGTAAATATAAATGTAATATGTTATATTTCTTTGAAAATAATTGTAACTATATTATTATTAATTCTTGAACACTCCATAAAGAGGTTGAGGTAATTTTGACTGATGTAATTAATATTCATTGTAATGATAGAATAGTTTCAGGTGGATCGGTGCTAGTACCGACTGCCAATATATGATTGTATGTCTTATCCTATTTCATGTCAAAAGTTTATCATAGGAACATTTGGCTTTGGTGCTTAAAATGGACCTAAATATATATGTTAGAAGTTTTATAAATTTTATAGTTATTTCATTATTGTTTTCAAGCATTCTAGTTCATGGTTGGATGAATTGAAAAGTAGCAATGTTGGGAACCCATAGAGGGCATTTCTTAGAGATGTATGTTTATCTTCCACTTGTGCATATTAGTTGTTACAATTATGATTTGTTAGATTTAATGTTAATTATTACGATTTAAAAATAAAATTATTGTTATGTTATTTTGTATATTAATTGTTAGTTCTTCTAGGGTTCCTTAGTGGGGCGTTACATTTGGTATCAGAGCCCATGTTTTTTATTAGGGAAAAAATAGGTTTTATAGGGACCCGAAACCACAAAATTATAGACAAAAAATAAAATAAATAGTCTAAGTTCACCAACATAGAAAAAATGTCAAACAGACAAAAAGACATCAGAAGCTAAAACCATATAAACATTAACCTAAAGACTTTATAGTGTCAGCTATCTGATTATCCATAGTATTCATCTTTTGGGCTGACTTTTTCAGGTCCTGAAGCTCCTGATTAGAGGACTCCACCTTTCTCTCCAGATTGACTCTAGTTCTCTTGGATGGATAAGACTCCTCTTTCTATCCTTTTTCTTTGTCACCATCAAGGTCCCCAATCAGGGTACCCTACTAGGATATTTCTAGTTTTCCAACCATCATGTTCATCATGGCCCCATAATTCTTGATAATCTTATGACTTTGTTTCCTTATGGAATTAAAAGTATCCCTAATTTTTCTAACTTCCCCCTAGAGCTACAAGGTTTTCTTCTCATTTTCTTTTTTTATTTTTACAATAAGTTCCATTATTCTTTGTAGACACTCTGCCATGGATAGGTTTTCTTCCTCTTTCTAGATTGCACCTTTGACCTTCTAAGGCTAGACTTTTTCAACCAACTCCTCCAGTTTACTAGCAGCTTCTCCATTCTTTAGGTTAGGTCTTTAATTTCATGAAAATCCCATTTAAAAACCCTAAAAAAGGTCCACTGCACTGTTCCTGTAAATAGCCAACACATCATCTAGAGATTCCATGTCCAATTTAAAGTAATGCTCATCCGATTTGAGGTCTGTTGGAAATCTTGGCTTGTTCTCTCTATCAGTGGTTGGATGGGAGGAATGAGAATCTTTAGGGGAGCTAGAAGTATCAGAAGGGTCACTCGACAGGTCCTTAGAGTAAGACACCAGCTTATTCTTCAAAGTGGATTTCATTTTCTTTTTGCCCATGGATAGGGTTTCCACAAAGGTTTCAAGTTTCCCTGAAGGCTTGCTCAAAGGGGATTTTTTAGGCTTCCTTTTAGGGGGGAGAAATTTCCTCTTCCCAGTCTGAATCTCCATTAGAATTACCCTCACACATGCTAGTTTCAGTGTCGTACCTTTCTAAGTCTAGGGGAAAAATGGGATTAGACAGTACAGGAAGATTAGCAAAGTTATCATGAATGAGCTAGATAAGACCAATATGCAAAATAGGGGCATTCCTAGGATTTTTATGGTGTTCCAGAATATAGTGTTTAATTTAACACAACAAATAATGGGGGAAGAAAACCTTGACCTAATACTTGAATTGGTTGAGGAGGACATAGTGGTAGCCATACACCCTTGTGAATCTCTTGTGCACAGTTATGTTTTCTATCACCACTCTAAGTACCTCCCTCCAGAGCTTCTTTATGGTGCTGGCCTCGAAGTAGCTATTTGAAACCTTTACTAGAGCTTCCCTCTCCTCCTCTATTTTGGGGAATTTAACAACCACTTCATCAGATATCTTCATGTCATGGAAGAATTTCTTACCTTCAGTAGAGAGGCTCGTAACTTCCCCAATTAGACCCTCATTGATTATCACTTTTCTTCTAGACAAAATAATGCCGTCCTCCCTCTAATTTTTGATGAAATACCTCACAATGTCAAGGTAAGCACCATGAAGTCTTTCTAGGAAATTTTTTTTATCCCCCCTTTATCAACCTATTTCTAAACCTTCTGGTTCTTCTAGTGCTTTTCACAGCTTTTTGACTCCACTATTTTCCTATTACCCCCCATTTTTTTACAAGTTTCTCTCTTCTCACTCATAGAACAGATTATCTTGGTTGTAAATCTACAACAATGCCTCGGCACCCACAAAACATGCCACTTCATGTGGATTGAAGGTTTAATAATGGCGCTGACATTGTAAAGAGTGAAACAGTACCTTTCTCTGATTCTCTTAATCATTTCTCAAAATGATAACTTTTCCATTTATAAAATCGTATCCAATTAAGGTTTTCACCCCCTCTTCTAGATAATTGTAGGATTGCCATGTCCATCGGCTAGAGATCTTGACTCCTTTGTTGCCAAAATAGTCAGCGACCACATTTTCTTCCCTAAACACATGTGAGATTCTTACATTATCAAAGTTCCTAATGAGGGATATAGCTTCGTTGATCCAATTTTTGATGGCCCATGAGGTGGGGGGGGGGGGGAACTTACCTAAAAGGAATTCAATTATGTTTTCAAAGTCCCCCTCAATCGATAGGGTTTTAATATCCAATTTTTTGGCAAGGTCAATGACCTAGAATGGTCTTATGGCTTTGACTAAGTAATTGGACTGAGAGCTATCAAAGCCCACATTGAAAATATTGGGATATTTGGTTAATGTTATTTCCCTTGGCCATGTATGATATGTTGTTGTGGAAAGTTATTCATAGTGCATCTTATCTATGTTCTTGTTCTCTTGGATGCAAGTTTAGGGAAATGCCATGGACCTTGGAGTTAGTTAGGCTATGCCAATTGGTGCATTCTCTTCTTGTATTTTGATTTTTTATTGAGATCATATGAATCTATCCCTTGTGTATTCTCTTATTATAAGTAATTTCTGATTTAATTCTGTGTGGCCTTGAGTTGCACCTATGATTTCTAGTCTTTACTTAGATGTAAAAGATATCATTGGGCATATGGATGATCATATTTCTAGATTAGAATGGAATTTTATATACTCCTTAATTGATGATTCTATGTATGTATAAGATGATGTGTTGTGAGATGATCATGCTTATTATCTTTATTATGTTGAAATGATTAATTCTTTTTCTATGACTAATGAAATGAAGTTCTTGCATGCTAAGGAACATGCATGAATTTTGTTTGGTGTGTATCGTGATGATTATAGGATGAGCTTGAATTATTATATATATACTGCTTGATTGGAAACTCTATGTCTACCTCTTCTCCCTATCTTGATAAATTGTTAATAAGGATACTTCTTGGTCGTGTAGTTTTCATCATTTATAATCTTTGAGTTCTTAGTTATGAATACGATCTAGTGTGTATAAAAGGAATTTTTTATTTAAGCAAATCTTCGGTTGAGGCCCTAAGTTCCCAATTTTATTTATGATCCTATATTATCAACTAAATTATAAGAGATCTCTTTTGCATGGATTATATTATAATATATCATGAAAGGTTATATGAGTATATCATGTTATAGTAAAATTTTTGAATGTATGATTAGGATGATGCATTGCATGTTAAAAGTTATGTTTATGAAAGTGGAAACCATCCTTTCATGTCCTTGTTAGATTTGGAAAGATGAATGCCTTTAACTTTGTAAGAGAGATATGTGATTTTGATGATATATGAATTTTGTTTTTGGTCAAGTAAATATGTAAGCAATGATGTTATTACCTTCTCATAATTGGACCTTGGAAAGGTGTTCTTTTTTAATGAATTTTAGTAAAATGAATGATGGTATAACATGTGATTAATTGATGGACTTCCTTATAAGCTGCTGAATTTAGGATGTTTAATATTAATGCTATGTGTTGAAAAGAGATGAGATATGTTATGAATTAGTGTGATTCTACATTAAAATAAAAATGAAATGTTAACAATTATGTCTTGGGTATTTAGCTTTATATCATGTGAAACGAAATGAATTGTAAGAAATGTTATTTTGTAAAGAAAATTATCATGGATGTTGGGAGTAAGTAATATTAATTTTGTTTATTTATTTAAAAAATAATGAGATTTCTCTCTTTAAGAAAATTATATTTTTATTGGAAAAGTACTTACTATAAATGTGAGTATCCAATACCAATGCCTTTGATGGGTGTTATGATTAAGCCAACACTTTCTTTGTGTGATCATGGGTTGGTGAAGTATGCAAACATCCCCGGAGGTTAGGTTTTTCATATGTATTTATGTATGTGAGATGATCCATCCTTGTGGAAGCTATATGCATGTGTTCCTATGTAATGTTGTATATGATTTATTATGATGTGATATGATGCTTATGATCTTATATAATGATGCAAATATGTACATGATAAAATGCAATATATTTTTGTTCTTTTTTTGGGTTTATATGTACTAAATGAAGATGAGTATATGATTATGATTAGATGAATGATGTTCATATTTTTGTTTTTTTATCTTTTTATGAGAATGAAAATGCTTATTATTAGACACTGTAGACACTCAAAATTGTCATGTCTAATTAAATAAATATTTTATTTATTTAATTATCTAAGCCTAATTCTTCTATTAATTAAATAAATCTTTATTTATTTAATTAATTCATTTATCCTCTTCTAGCCTTATTTCTCATTTAAATAAATACATTTATTTATTTAAATTATCCTTTTCCTAAATTAAATAAATATTTTATTTATTTAATTGTCCTATTTCTTCTATTAATTAAATAAATCTTTATTTATTTAATTAATTCATTATCTTTTTCTACACATGACACATGTCATTCATCTCTTAATTCATACACTACCTACCTCTTTCATTATTTTGGTATTTCTTTTACCTACCCTCTAATCCTAGCTGACCTCTCTTTTTACACCTCTCAATCTTAACCCTCCATTTATTATTGTGTCTTCTATTTAAGGAGATGCCTTCTTCATTATCAAACCCTAATCATTCATTCCTAATCAATCATCCTAATCACTCATGCTAATGATCTTTCATGCAACTTGGCTACACTAAGATCTTACTTGCAACCACATTCCATTCTTTATTGAGCTCTTGTGCATACAAAAATCTAAGAGAAAGTATATCAAGCAAGATCAATGGAGATAGGAAGAATGGAGATCAAAAACCTATTGGACATGTGATGGTATAATCTTTGTGATTTTGAGTTATTTTGCATTGTCTTAAGTAATCTTCATATGTTATGGTGGATCTTTGTTCATTGTTAGGCTAGGGTTTTGTGGTTGAATTCATATAGCCTTTCAATATTGTTATTATTGTTATCCATTTTCACCATAAACATTTTGGCATGCCCGGTGGGACTCTTGTCCCTTTGCATTTAACATTTTTGTTGCAGATTTCGCATTTTTGAAGTTGCAGATCGGACAATTTTCGACGACATTTTAGATTTTTCCGCGTCTGCGAGCGTTCGGATCATGTTTTTGTGTTTCAGAAGTGTCTGCAATATCTTGAATCACATCTGTGTTTTTTGCTAGATTTTATTTTTGCAGGTTTCTATAACCGCGTCTGTGAATTCAAACTGCATCTGTGATTAATCTTATCGTGTCTGTGTTCGGGAATAGCGTCTGCGGTGTCCAAGCGCGTCTGTGAATTACAGAACCACGTCTGCGTTGTACAGACGCGTCTGTGTCTGGTATAAATGCGTCTGTGTTTTCTGTTTTGCAAGTTTGTCAATTTTCTTTGATTCGGGTTTTTGGATTTTATACTTAGGGTTTTAGATCTGGTTTATTTTCGGCTAACCCTTGCAGATCTAGCTAACCAGGTTTGTGTAGCTTGCTTTGGAGGCAAAAACGTTTTTGTTGAAGGCCCCTTTTCACAAAGTCTTTTGGGTTTTCTAAAATTTACCTAACTTGTGTGCTTGCAGGAAGGGGTGATCATTTGAAACAACCCAAACTACTAACAATTTTGTTGCAGGGCCTTAGCTAGGGTTTTGCAATTTTATTGTGTGCCTTGTTTTCATAGATTAGCAAACACTTCCATTGGTGCACTAAAATTGAATCATTGTCTTTTGTGTCTTGAGCAATAGGCTCTTTTTGTTTGATCTTTAGAGGGCCTGTCTTCCTGTGTGGTCATTAGGACTACTAGTGAGAAGAGAACGACCCAAGTGGTAGCGAGGAAAACCCACCTCATCCAAACCACTATAATCAAATGTATTCATGGTGAAAACTATGAATAACGTGTGCTGATTAGTTCATACCGACACTATGTCTCCCCATAAACCCGTTTGATCAAATTTATTTGATCATTTGTAGGGCGTAACCCCTACCGGCTGGGAGCCTTCTGTATTTACAGAGCTGAAAGTGCCGCATATATGGCCACACGAGCGGATGCCCTTACTAGCACCTCTTTGTTTTAGATGCCCAAATCCTTCTAGTTGTTGAGGCAGGAGGTCGGACCTCTGGTAGCGGCCCACACACATACGGTTCTTAGTAGAGATACAAAGTTCGCCATGGGGAGTTTTCATGGGGACTGATGCTTGGCTGACCCGAGAAGTGAGTGCCGAGGGTGGAGCCAGTGAGGTCAAGCATCTAAGTATCCGCTCTGAATAGCGTAGCCTCGGGGGTAAAACCCTATGTGGGATCAACAACTATTGTCTTGGCCAGCCCTAAGATTTGTGCTTGTCTTATGCTAAACACTCAAACATTCAAGACAAAACAGCAAAACATTGTGTCTTTTGTGTCTTCAAGTGTATGCAAAAACTTTTTACATCAAACAACACACTTTTGGAGTCTAAACAGTTTGCAAACATTGAGTCATCAACATTGTGTCCTCTTGTCACGAAAGACAGTCGAACAATCAGATTTGGTCACAACAAAACAACTTCACAGATAGGAAAAATTGCACTAAGGTTACAGAAACGTGTCTGTGTCTGTTCAAACCGCGTCTGCGTCGGATAAGCGCGTCTGTGAAGTACAGAATAGCGTCTATGTTTTTGTCAGCGTCTGCGTCAAACAGAGAGGCATCTATGTATTGGAATCGCGTCTGTGTAGTATATAGAGGCGTCTGTGTCAGGATTTGAAAACTTTAACAGTCCAGCAAACAAGAGAAATCAGTTTCGGCATACTTGAGCTTCTTAGGTTGTCTCTTCAGATTTCATCTAGCATTTAGCCTGTTCTAAGGTTTCACACAGTCCATCATTGCTTCATACCTCATTTTACATTCATACTTGTCTAAAACTTGAGTCAAAAGGTCACTCGCTTGTCCTCATTATATTCTTTCAACACACTACATACAACAACACTTTGCTAAGTGGTCCCTCATCAATGTTTCTTACCTTTGGGTCTCATTTGGTCTTACTTAGAGTCAAGGTCAGCTTACCTCATCAAGAGAAACTATCCTCTCTTTGGAAGTCACACCTACTCTACTACTTACATACTTGGTCTTACACTTTGGACATTGCAAGTACACCTCAAGATTCACTTACACTTCATACAACTCTTGGTCTGCCATACTCGTCATTTTTCATCTAGTTTCTCACATCTTGGTCTAACACCTAGTTCATGGTTGAAACCCACCTTCAAAAATCTAGGAGAATAGCTAAAGAAGCTCAAGAATCCATAAACATGAGTTCTTATGAGTATGACAATGATCTATTCTACAATCCTGAGCACACTACATTACCAGACATGAATGTTTATAGACACAATCCAAATGTGGAAAGCGCAAACACTATAAACAACAATGCTACACACAATGACACAGTGGACAATTCTTCAATACTATCAGCAGACATACAAGAATCCATAATGGATCCTCAATTCAATAGATTGGTTGAAGAGATAATGAGGAGAGATCGTCAATACTTTTTAAACATGATGGCACAAAGTGGAGCTAAAATACCGCATGATTTTGACTTATCTCAACTTATGGAAAGTCGACCCTCACAACAAACTCAACCTAACATGGATCAAAGGAGACCAAATAGTGGAGGAAATAGAGGACCGAATAATATGATGCCGAAGTCACCATCAGCTTTGCTTCAAAAGCCAGCAATCCCACATACACAAGCTCAAACATATGATACTTACACTCAAGGACCATCATGGAGGCCTTATGCTCAATCACATGCTCAAGGTATGAATCAATCAAAACAAGTGGATACTCAAGGACATCCTCAAAATTTTGACACAAGGAGACCTCATGTCAAAATTGGGGGCAACACAATGGAAAATGAGAGGCCTATTGAATATGGTTTATACACACAAAACAGATATGGGGTCCCTCAACAAGAAGTTATGCCAAGTGCTCCATATATGTCACAACAATATAGACCTCCATATGGACATGTCTATGATCAGTATCATCCATACATGCAACAAGCTCCTCCTCAAATGGGTGTTTCAAACATGGGGTATGTTACAAGAAATCAGTCTCCTCCCAAGAATAATTTGGAGCAACAAATTAGAGATCTACAAAAGAAAATGGAGGACATGAGTACACCAAAACCTACATACTCTATGAGAGATATATGTCCTTATCCCTTTGATAAGAGCATTCCAATGCCTCCATTTCCTCCACACTTTGTAACGCCAAAATTTGACAAATATAGAGGGAGAGGAGACCCCAAGGCACACATAAGACAATTCTTCACAGCTTGCATTGAGGTAGCGGCAGAAGAAACATACTTGATGAGGTTATTCCCACAGAGCTTAGGCGATCAAGCTATGGAATGGTTTTCTCAATTACCTCCTGGTATTAAGTCATGGGGCGACTTAGCAGAGGCATTCATTCAGCATTTCTCCTACAACATTGAAACAGATGTCTCAGTTACTACCTTGTGCAATACTAAACAAAAGGAAGGAGAATCTTTCGCAACATTTTTACAAAGATGGAGAAACTTAGCTAGCAGATGCTCTTGTGAAATCCCGCAGAAACAAATGGTGGAGATGTTCACTCAAAAAGTTAATAAGGCTATTGGCTATGATCTCAGAAAAGCTTGTTTGTCTACATTCAAGGATGTTATTGAAAAGGGCCTAGCAACAGAAAAGGTCTTAATTGAACAAGGAGTTATCAAACTATTCAAAGAAAACAAAGAGGACTTCAAAGGAAAGGACAAACCAAAATTTTGGAACAAGAACAAGAACACAATTAATGATGGTGTTGTTGATGCTAATATAGTGAGACCAAAGTTCATCTTTTCTAGATCAAGTTCTACCAACAATCAGGTGAACAACCAAACAACTTCTAAACCTCGAAGGAAGTACACTCCATTGGGGGAACCACTTGAATCAGTATTCAAAAAGCTTGTAGCAAACAAAGTAATTACAGTTCCAGACTTTCCTCCTTATGAACCAAAGGTAAAACCAAATTGGTGGAATGATGATGAGTATTGTGAGTTTCATAAGAGCAAGGGTCATAAGACAGGAAATTGCCATCGACTGAAGAACATTGTGCAAGATCTCATTGATAGAGGTGATATTGAGATTGAGGGACACTCATCCAATCAAGAACATGAGATGTTTAAGGAACCATTCCCAAAACATGACAAAGGAAAAGGCAAAGTCACAGATGATCAAGCCAATTACACTAGAGCACCTTACAATTATGATTCTACTATCAATCACATCTCAATGGACAATCATATCTCTACTATTACTATCAAGAACAAAAATCCTGAGAATCCTTCTCAGAGACCCAAAATTGTCCTAAAAGGTGTGGGATCTTCGTCCGAATCTACCTCTGAATGTCATGTTACAACCCGTCGAGGTAAGATTACATTGCTAGGTGCCTCCACTAAGAATACCAATCTTTCATCAACCAAGCCTGAGTACGACCTTGTAGAACAACTAGGGAAGACACCTGCACTCATCTCTATTCTTGAGCTCTTACGTATATCTCCTGCACATAAAGCTATCCTTGACAAAATCTTGAGAGATACTGCCGTCCCTACTAATCTGAACGTGGACTAGTTTGAAGCCATGGTGGGATACCTATCCGTTCCACACTCCCTCACATTCACAGAAGCCGATGACGCCTCCATAAGTCAGCCACATAATGCACCTCTACATGTTGAAGCCTTCATACATAAACATCGAATAAAGCGAGTCCTGATAGATGGAGGAGCAGGTCTTAATATTTGTACCTTGAGTACCATCAGACAATTGGGATATTCTAACAAAGCTGTGAATTCTACAAACCAAATCACCATTAAGGCTTATGATGATGAAGAGCGCTCGTCCAAGGGCACGGTCACCTTACCATTAAGAATAGGGCCAGTCACAAAGGATGTGGTTTGTGAAGTCCTAGATCTAGATCTCACGTATAACATATTGCTAGGACATCCGTGGATTCATGAAATGAGGGCAGTCCTATCAACATACCATCAGTGCATTAAGTTTCCTCACAATGGAGTCAAGGTAACGGTCAATGGTGATCCAAATCCATTCATATATTGTAATAACTTGAGATCACATACTGAGACTATCATCCCCAGCAATCATGAGGCTACTCCTTCTTCAGCATATATTGATCCTGAGTCATTAAAGCCCTCGACATCCAAACAAGGTGAACTTAGAGCCAAGTTTCAAGACAAAGGCATGGGAGAATACACTTTGAATCAAACAATGTTTTTACGAAAAGTCATGACCTCTCCCAAGGAATATGGGAGGCCACATCCTAACAAGCAAATCTCCATCATGATGCTCAAATGGGATCCTACCATCTTTCAAAAATGGGGTGAACTAGAAGAAGAAAATTTATATAAAATGCTCTATAAGGACGTTGAAGAGGACACACATGATCAGATTATTATACCCTGTGAGAACTATGGCAAAGGCTTCAAAATTTTGCAAAGATTCGGGTATGATGGAAAAAGCCCTCTCGAACTACGCAAAGAAGGTGTCATGGAGCCCTTACAACCTGAGCTAAATACAAGAAGAGAATGCTCCAAGGGGCTTGGTTTTCTGAATCCCAGACTACAAAATAAAAGAACAAAAGAGGTATGGCGAATTAAAGTTGCCGAAGTTCAACAAGAGGATTACTATTCCACAGACTCCAATGAGTGGGAATGGGGTTCAGACAAATCCTCCAGTGACTATGAGCTCACTGAAACATTCAGAGAGCTAGATGAACCCACAGAGGAGGAGGAATTTTACAAAAAGTTCAGAGTTGGTCAAGAACCAACCCATAAGGATCCCGCACAAGCTTCATTTCAAGGTCCTAGGTCAAAATTACATAGGATGAGGACACCTGTCCCAGAAGGTTCTACTAGTGATGACAATTTGGATTCGCTCACGATCGAAACAGATGAGGAGAGTGCCATCGATGACCTCGACGATTACCTTGACATACCTGAATATAACCACATCTTCACTATTAGTCATGCAAACCCTGAAAGCACTAAAGACCTTCCCCTTGTTCACCACCAACTCATTGACTGGGATCATGAAGGACCAGCACAATTTGATACATTTCAAAATGACGAAGCTATTATCGACTACCTTGGCATTCGAGATGATCTTCCCCTTGGAGACCACAAAGCAGGATACGCCATAGAGCTCAACAACATAGCATACTTTGGTGAAGGTGTCGGGCCTTCTAGTCGCAAAAATGTGAAAATAAAAACAAAACAAGGGTCTTATGGTGAAAACCACACTATGGCGCTATCTGACTCCAAAAAAGTAAAAAGAAAGGACGTATCTGAGGGTGAAAACCTCTCTGAGGCGCCCGAAGATGGAAGGCTCAACATTCTCCCAGCATCATACGAGGAAAAATCATCCATGTTGGTAGAGGAGACTATAAAGACAAACATTGGTACAGCAGAGGTTCCACACAACATATTTTTGGCTCAATCATTGACAGAGGCCGAGAGAGAAAAATTCATAAGCTTCCTTAAGGGACGACAAATCAACTTCGCATGGTCTTACGCGGATATGCCTGGGCTAGACCCAGATTTGGTGATGCATCATTTAATAGTCAAACAGGGGGCAAAACCAGTAAAGCAGAAATTAAGGAAAATGCATCCACAAGTGGCATTGCTAGTCAAGGCAGAGCTGGAGAAATTATTGGATGTCAGATTCATACGCCCAATTGATTATCCTGAATGGATTTCCAATTTAGTACCTGTCAGCAAACTGGATCGCAGCATTCGAATATGTACAGACTTCAGAGATATCAACAAGGCTTGTCCAAAGGACGATTTCCCATTACCAAACATTGACTTGATCGTTGATCTCACAGCAGGCCATGAAATGTTATCTTTAATGGACGGATTTTCTAGATATAATCAGATCAGGATTGCACCTGAAGATCAACATAAAACATCATTCACTTGTCCATGGGGAACCTTCTGTTGGAATGTCATGCCCTTTGAGCTGAAAAATGCAGGCGCCACTTATCAAAGAGCGATGACCACTATTTTTCATGATCTCATGCACATAACCATGGAAGATTATGTTGATGATCTTTTGGGAAAATCAATAGACAGAGACACACACTTGGACATACTTTCAGTTGTCTTTGATAGACTGGAAAAATACAAGGTAAGATTAAATCCAAAGAAATGTGTCTTTGGAGTAACCTCCGGGAAGCTCCTAGGATTCATTGTGTCTAAAAGAGGAATAGAAGCTGATCCAGCAAAAGTCAAGGCTATCCTGGACATGCCGCCACCCAAGAATATTAGTCAACTTTGATCTTTACAAGGGAGACTCTAGTCTATACGAAGATTCATAGCACAACTTGCAGATAAGTGTAACCCTTTCCAGCACCTGCTACACAAAAACATCAAGTTCAAATGGGATGAGAACTGTCAACAAGCTTTTCAGACGCTCAAAGATTATCTTTTGAACCCACCAGTCTTGATGCCACCAATTCCAGATCAACCTTTGTTACTCTACATATCAGCTACTCCAACGGCACTGGGGGCACTCCTAGCACAGTAAATACCTGACGGCAAGGAAAAAGAAGTCTACTATATCAGTCGCACATTGGTGGGATATGAGCTAAACTACACACCAATCGAGCGTGCATGTCTCGCTGTGGTCTTTGCTTCAAAGAAGTTATGACATTATATGCTCACTCACAAGACTAAGTTGATTGCCAGAATTGATCCACTAAAATATCTTCTCAACAAAGCTACACTTACTGGGCGGCTGGCCAAGTGGGTAATGATTTTGAGTGAATTCGACATTGAATACGTGGACAGAAAAGCTATAAAAGGACAAGCAATTGCAGATCAACTGGCAGATGCTCCCATGATAGATGATGCTCCTCTACAGTCAGAATTTCCAGATGAGTCCATTCTAACAATATCACTTGCAAAGCCATGGCAATTATATTTTGACGGCTCATACACACAGCACGGGGCAGGAGCGGGTATACTCTTTATAACTCCCCAAGGTGATTCTATACCAAAGTCATACCACTTATCATTTCCATGCACTAACAATATAGCGGAATACGAGGCATTAACAACTGGGTTAAGAATTGCAGTTCAATGGAAGATCCAAGAACTTCGTGTTTTTGGGGATTCTCAACTTGTCATCCGTCAAGCAACTGATGATTATCAAACAAAAGATGAAAAGCTAATGCCTTACAAACAACTGGTAGATGATCTGAAATAGCACTTTGCAAAGATAGAGTTTGAGCAGATACCAAGAGAACAGAATTGCGCTGCTGATGCCATGGCTACAATTGCTTCGCTCATTGATCTACCGCAAAATGAGACCTGCTATGAATTCCTGGTAGA
Source organism: Cryptomeria japonica (assembly GCF_030272615.1). Taxonomy (NCBI): domain Eukaryota; kingdom Viridiplantae; phylum Streptophyta; class Pinopsida; order Cupressales; family Cupressaceae; genus Cryptomeria; species Cryptomeria japonica. Next base: position 564,028,846 of record NC_081412.1, read on the forward strand.
CAACCTGCTGATTTCGTCATATGAGATCACTCCTATGGAAATGATATGCATTGTTGGTCCTTAATCCCAGTTATATGGTCCCATATTCACATACCTTCGTGACAATATCTTACCTCCCGATCTATCAAACAATCAACGCCGCACTTTCATTCGCCAATCCTCTCGATACGTCATTTTAGCAGATATCCTATACCGACGAGGTCTAGATGGCACCCTTCTTAGATGTTTAGAGAATGACGAAGCTCAAATTGCATTACGAGAAGTGCATGAACGGATATGTGGTCTGCATACTAGTGGTCCTACCTTGGCCAAGAAACTCATCAGGACTGGATACTACTGGCCTACTATGGAAAAAGATGCATATCAGTTTGTCAAGAAGTGTAAGCAGTGTCAAATTCATGGAGACCTCATACATGCACCAGCACAGGAACTACAACCACTTGCATCTCCTTGGCCCTTTTGTCAGTGGGGACTCGATCTCATAGGCAAGATTCACCCTCCTTCTTCCAATGGACATAAATTCATTATCACAGCCACAGAGTATTTTACAAAGTGGATTGAAGCCATGCCTCTCACACAAGTTACTGGGAAACAAATCGCTACCTTCATCTTGAACTACATCATTTGCCAATACGGGATTCCTACTTCCATTATTACTGATAACGGGCGTCCCTTCAAAAATCAGGATGTTCATGAACTCTGTGAGCACTTCCATATCTCCCATCGTTTCTCCACACCATATTACCCCCAAGGTAATGGCCAAGCTGAGGCGTCTAATAAAACAATTCTCAAAATCCTTAAAAAGACAGTCGACGACGCTGGCCGTAACTGGCATATCCAACTCAATCCTGCACTCTGGGCCTATCGTACAAGTGTCCGCACACCTACAGGAGCTACACCCTACTCACTTGTCTACGGCTCTGAAGCCATCTTGCCTATTGAGGTCAAGTTACCTTCTTTACGAGTCTCCTTGAGGAACATAATCAACGATGAAGACTACAAGGTCTCTCGCTTACAAGAACTAGAACTGCAGGAGGAATGAAGGCACACTGCTTTTAATCATCTCAAGGCTTACCAACAAAGAATGAGTCGCAGTTATAATCACAAAGTTAAGCCTCGCACATTTGAGGTAGGTGACTTAGTACTCAGAGAGAACCCCAAGAATCAGCAAGACAGAGAGAAGAAGGGCAAGTTTGAACCAAACTGGCTGGGTCCTTACATCATTACAGCAGCATATGGATCTGGGGCATATCAGCTCTCAACTACAGAAGGTGAACCTTTGGAGGATCCTATCAATAGCATGCACCTTCGCAAGTTCTACACATAGCTCTTCAGAATATCCTAATTCAAAAATACAAAAAAAAAAAAAAAATTCAAAAATACAAAAAAATTATAAAACAAAAAAAATCGTTACTTGGTGAAAACTTGGCAAACAGGCGCCTTGTGACACAAAAAACAAAAAAAAATTGAAAAATCAAAAAAGTAAAGAGAAATAATTTCATCCAACGGTGAAAACCACTTCGGTGGTGCCCTGGGCAAGTACCATGGTGAAAACTGGGTCACCAGCGCCATGCGTAGAGACTTTGCTCCTCTCTCCTTCAGGATTCACTTTCATCCTTTCACTTTGCACACACTCACAACCTATTCGTTCACAATAAACTTACCCATTACCATCATGGCTTGTTATTGATCTACCTAAGATTGGTTAGCCATCCATAACCCTCCCTTTTCACTCCCTTTCCATCCATAATAAATCAGATCCTATCTGTGGCTAAGGCAAAATCCTACGTCTAGTGATGGGTGTGGAACTAAGAACATCACGTGTTTCAAGGAGTACAGTTTCTTCCAGCTTCCTTCAAGTCTATCTGCGCACAATCCGCAATAAAGCAACATCGGCATCACAGATCCACAATAAAGTGTCGTCTTCTCTGCAATAAAGTATCAGTTTCATGGATTCAGTCAGTTTCAAATGAGACACAACAGCAATAATGAGCTTCAACAAAATCAAATCTTTCAACAGACTCAGACAACATATGGTTCAGTGTTAATCTATCCTTTTTGTGAAAGTGAACATTGTGACCACAATCGAATAAGACTTATACAAGTGACAAGAGACACTAAACTTGAGGACTACAGTGGATGTTGGTGTCGAGTCTTGGTTTTCTTTTGATTTTATCTTTTTGGTGACATGTCTTTTAGCTTTTCCAGGATGTCTTTGACTAGAGATTCTATCTCCAAGATGTCTTTGACTAGAAAGGCGAGGATGGGGTATCGTCACCTATTTGTATTTGCTATCTATGGATTGTCTTTTAGTAATGTTATGACTTGTCCAAGGATATGAGCACACTGTGAGTCTAGTGTGAACTGGGGCATTCCTTGTTTGTGACTGTCTTATCTCCATGAAAATAGGTACAATGACTTTCTGGGTCAAACATATGCCTCGATTGTCATAACCTACTTGCCATAATAAGCTTAATGATGATAACGCACAAGAAGCTCTTTCACGTTCATATCTTCTGTCTTCCATCCCCCTTTCTTGATTGACTTCCATCGTCCTTCTTGAGTCTGCGTAGCCCGCTATCACATGACTGAGTATAATGACACACTAAAAACATTTGCATTTCATATAGTTACACCTGCATCACCACATATAAGCATTTCATACATACATATAGATATCACAATTGCATCACATCCTGCACACAACACATGTTAGCACATCTCACATTTTCATTATGTAAATAATCATTTGCATTATCATATTCATCCTCATTACATACATTCACATTTGCATCATGCATCACATATAAAACATAAAAGAACAAAAATATTGCATTGTGTCATATACATATTTGCATCCATATCATAAGCATCACATAAGAACATTTCATCACATAAGGTACACATGCATATAGCTGCCACAAAAATGGATCATCTCTCATATATAATCAAAAGTGTCATGATACAATGATGTCAAAAGAATCATATGGCTAAAAAATCACCCGCAGGTGTCTACAATACAAAAATGGTACATATACTGATACAAAGGGGAGCCCTCTATGGCTATGATGAACTCCCTCTCTCGGAGCCGCTGGCCTCGACAGAGTCTGAGCTCTAGATGGTCCTTCTCTAGGATCCCCCTGCCTGTCTGGTGGTGGTGGAGGACCCATGACCCCACCGCTGGATGCCTGCCTCCTACGACTCCCTCCCATAGCCGTCGCTATGCGCGACGATCTATGGAAGCTCCTCGCCCGCTGATCCGCTGGCACGGCACCATAGTACAAATCCCTCCAGTAGGCGATCTCCTCTCCGGCTCACAGCACATATGCGTAGCCTGCCCCTGCATCCTCTACTACCCGCCTCCCTGCCCTCAGAGCTGTCTCGGCCTCAGTATATCTCTGGATGGCCTGGTCTCTCTCCCGCTCTATGTCCCTAAGCCTGATCCTGAGGCGATCCCTCTCCCGCACCAAATCAGCAATCTCGTCTGCCTGACCCTGGCAGATCTCTCGCAGCTCCAGCAGCTCATCCTCCTCAGGATCTCCACCCTCAGCCTCTGCCTGTGGCTCCTCCTCTGCAGGTGCCTGTACCTGTGCCTCCGCCTGCACCTGTCTAGGTGCCTGAATAGGTACCTGTCCCTGTGCCTGTCCCTATCCCTGCACCTGTCTAGGTCCCTGTGCTCTAGGACCCTATGCTGCTGGTACCTGTAGGGGCAATCCACCTCGACCCCTCACCATCTGGGCTACTCTCTCCTGTCCTCCCTCCCTCCGAGGTGCTACCCGCCTCTCCCCCACTACTCCCCTCCGCCTCCGCTGGCCCCTACCTCCATCTCCTCCACCATCATCATCATCATCCCCTCCCACCTCTCCCTCCAACAGCTCTCCCAGATCTGTCAACCTCGAAAATGGATGCTCTGCCCAATACGCAGAGTACTCTGTGTCCATCCCTGCATCCTCTACCTCCGGCCACATGTCCCATGGTAATGGCATCATCTCTGCCAGCTATGTCATGGCCTGATCATATGATAGAAGTGGCCCGAACTGTACCTGATCTCTGACTGTACGGGCATACATGCCCGAGCCTCGTGGCATCCACTAAATCCTGCCGAACTATCTGCATACCCTGTCAACAAGCTGCCTCTCCAGAATATAGGGCGTCCGCCCAATAAGATACCTACTCCTGAATGCATAGGGTAGCTCCAATGTGTCATCATCCCACTCCTCGCACCCCAGGTACGACCTCCAGATAACCATATTAATGTCATCTATGACACGTCTCCAATGCTCCAATCGACCAATCTGAGGCTGTGATGTAATCATATCGTATAAATGCATAAAGCTCCGTCCATGCCCTCTGCCTCTGAAGTGGATAGGTCGTGTGATCGGCAGGTGCTCATATGCCCACACCTGTAGGAGAGTCACTCCGCAGCCCAAGCCCACTGATCCGTGGTACACAAGCTGATGCAGCTCATAGTACAAATGGGCCAGGACACATGGCCCCCATGCATATCTGGTGTGCTCAGTCACCAGTGTCTCCAATGCCCCTCCCCAGCCAACTACCAATCCTCGTGTAGCTCTATCTGGACACAAGTACCCACTGATGACTCCTCCAATAATAGCTGGTAAAGCTAAACGTGTAGCAGTCATGGTATCCCATGCCACGTGACCTGCTCGCATCTCCAACCCGGGATCCTGAAATACCCATCTCAGTGCCTCTCTGTCTCCATCTCGATCATATGGAATCAACTCTCCATCGATCGGAATATGCAGTATCTTGTACACATCCTCCAGTGTCACTGTCATCTCACCCATAGGCAAGTGAAACGTGCAAGTCTCGGAGTGCCATCTCTCCGCTAGTGCAGTCAACAAACCCATGTTTGCCCGAAACTTGGGCACATATAGCACATGTGTGAGACCCATCTCCTCAATCGCAATCATATCCTGAATCGACAACTCTGGTCACAACCTCTGAGTCAATGGGAATCTCTCCCGTGACTCCAACATAGGCAGATACTCCTGCAGTCAACCAATCAATCATGTCAGTTATCGTGGCATTCACTGTTTATCACAAAATGCTACTTGCTACCTAAATGCATACACTTACCTATCCTAGTGACACTCACTGTTCATCACAAAGTGTTGCTATCTATCCTAGTAGTGCTCCCTATTCATCACAAAGTACTACGTGTGTGACATTCCCTATTCATCACAAAGTGTTACTCACATTCTCACTCCCTATTCATCACAAAGTGCTGCCTATCTTGGTGCTCCCTGTTCATCACAAAGTGCCTTGATCTATCCTAATCTTCCTAGAGGACCTGGTTGAGTGTATCCTGTCAACAGCTTATCCAATCGACAGCGTATGTTCATCACAGAACTGCCAATTTGACCTAGAAGACTCAAACTATGCATTTTGACACACAAACGCACTTTAAACTCCTAAACGCGCTTATAGACTGCACAAACGCGCTTCTGCAACATAGACGCGCTTTCTGAACACAAACGTGCCTATACCATGCACAAACGCGACCAGGGAACACAGACGTCCCTACATGACATAAATGCCCCTACAGGGCATAGACGCTTCTACATTTCACAAACGCATCCGCATTCAGCACAAACGCGGTCCCAAGCATAGACGCGCCTGGACCCGACACAGACGCGCCTGGCACTGACACAGACGCGGTTCCGCATTTTTGGCATATTTCAACTACCCTATTCCTAGCGCATTTATTGCTACTTAGCATGCATTAATGACAAAACTTGAAATGCGTGAAAGTACGAGGAGGTTTTCGGGTACTTACCAGCTCTCCTGCATCTACTGGTCGCTGGAATCGGCGAACACGGTCAAATCTATGAACGAAAGCCATCGTTGTTGACTGCTGCTGCTCTATTTTTGCTCTGCACTCTACTCTCATGGATGTGTAGATGACAATGAGGATGTATTTTCCCCCGCGGTCTATCTTATAGCCTATCCTAGCCCTCGCCTTCATTTCCCGAGTCAGTATTCTTCATCCTGTGACTTTGTCACTTTATCCGGTCTATCCATTCTAGCCTTTCTTTCTTATCGAGAGATTGTCTGCAATCTTTTTAGACATTTTCATCCAATCTCTAGAGGGGGCATATCATTCCCATTCTGGGGCAACTTTGTATCAGTTCATCTTATCTTCTTTGAAACAACGCGACAAGCCGCATTGTCTCAAAGAGGGGCAAAATGTAGACACTCAAAATTGTCATGTCTAATTAAATAAATATTTTATTTATTTAATTATCTAAGCCTAATTCTTCTATTAATTAAATAAATCTTTATTTATTTAATTAATTCATTTATCCTCTTCTAGCCTTATTTCTCATTTAAATAAATACATTTATTTATTTAAATTATCCCTTTCCTAAATTAAATAAATATTTTATTTATTTAATTGTCCTATTTCTTCTATTAATTAAATAAATCTTTATTTATTTTATTAATTCATTATCTTTTTCTACACATGACACATGTCATTCATCTCTTAATTCATACACTACCTACCTCTTTCATTATTTTGGTATTTCTTTTACCTACCCTCTAATCCTAGCCGACCTCTCTTTTTACACCTCTCAATCTTAACCCTCCATTTATTATTGTGTCTTCTATTTAAGGAGATGTCTTCTTCATTATCAAACCCTAATCATTCATTCCTAATCAATCATCCTAATCACTCATGCTAATGATCTTTCATGCAACTTGGCTACACTAAGATCTTACTTGCAACCACATTCCATTCTTTATTGAGCTCTTGTGCATACAAAAATCTGAGAGAAAGTATATCAAGCAAGATCAATGGAGATAAGAAGAATGGAGATCAAAACCCTATTGGACATGTGATGGTATAATCTTTGTGATTTTGAGTTATTTTGCATTGTCTTAGGTAATCTTCATATGTTATGGTGGATCTTTGTTCATTGTTAGGCTAGGGTTTTGTGGTTGAATTCATATGGCCTTTCAATATTGTTATTATTGTTATCCATTTTCACCATAAAGAGATACTAATCAATAGTGTATGCAGGATGTTGGTATTTTGGTATGGTTTTGTCATTGATGTCAACACCTATCAACACTTATAAACTCTAGCACTTTGAAGGATTGGTAATGTTCACCGGCAAGCAAGTGACTTATGCACACTCACTAGTATCTGGTACACCGATAGGATATAATGATCATCGACACTTGTAATCATATAGAAAACACTTGGTTATGTCGAAGACATCATTTGGACACTTTGTCTTGGAGATTTGATCATTGGTATATTTGTGTTTGCATATTTGGTGTTACCAGCAAATAGGTCCATGTTATGCACCGGCAGGCTTATCTTTTCCAGATCAGCATGACACACTTTGGAAATGATTTATTGTTGTTGTAAATGCATTAAGCTGACATGTTGAATTAGATATTGTATCGGCTATTGATTTACTTGTAAATTGATTTTATTGTAATATCTCTAAGAGCCAACCTACTAAAATTGGTCTTAGGTTATGGTATATATGTAAGATCTTATTTGTAAGATCAATAGGTGATAAGGAAAAAAAGAATTATAAGAAGGTACATGTGAGAATAAGCAGAGCTATACATGCAGACATCATTTAAGGTGAAGCAAGGTTTTTGTGAAGGCATATCAGAACTGAACCGGTATTGAATCCAACATAGAAAGATGCTATTTCAAGTACATTATTATTGGATTTAACCATCCAATTGTAGTCAGTGTGACTCCTATTTGTGTTTGAGCAGTGAGCTCTAGGCGCTTGGCCTTTCTGCATGTGCGGACCCCATTTGTATACACATACTATCTGCAGTAGTATCATCTAATTGTTGGTAAGGTTTCCCACCATGGTTTTTACCCTTATAGGGTTTCCACGTACAAATATTGGTTTAATGTGTTGTGGATGCTATTGTCTTTCTGTTTCATGCACTAATCTTTACCAGTACCAATATTAACTGATAAACTGTCTGTCAGCATAAAGTATGGTTTATCGGTATTAAGCATTAAGGTTTGTTAAGTTGTTTTTAGTTTGAATTTATTTGACAACTAATTTATCCCCCAACCCCCCTCTCAATTTTCTCTGGGACCTAACAACTGGTATCAAAGCCTAGTTCTCTTTTTTGTAGAAGTTTAACAACTTGAGGAGATCCAATGTCTTCTAACTATTTCATGAAGGACAGTCCTAAACTTGATGGAACCAACTATGGCATATGGAAGATCAGGATGGAGACACATCTGAATTATATTGGAAAGGACATCTGGGATGTTACAAAGAATGGATACACGACTCCTACTCAAAGTCAGCCTAGTCCACCAAACTTGGCTAAAGATGAGGAAAATGATTGCAAAGTAAGAGAAGCACTTTTGAGTGCATTATCAGATCATTAAATCATGGGATTATTCGATAGGTCTACTGCTAAATCTATTTGGGATCATTTGGAAACATTAAATGAAGGAGATTCCATAGTCAAAATTCCAAATCTTGAAAGCTTCCGGGTCAGGTATTAAAATCTAAAAATAGAAGAAGATGAAAGGATTTCTGCTTTTATGGAAAGAGTGAATGAAATTGTTCTGGGTATTAAATGTTGTGGAGGAACCTTAAGTGAAGATGAAATTGTTTGAAAAGTTTTAAGAGGATTGCCACCAGCATATAAAATGAAACTTACTTCTATAAATGAGTTGAGAACAATGCCTAATACATAAGTGACTAGGGATACATTGATTGGAAAACTTTCAGCTTTTGAAATTGAGGAATTTGGTCCTGTTGCTACTATAAAGATAGACTTAGATTTTAAGGCATCAACATCATCTGCACCATCTTTTGACAAATCTGATTGGAAAGCCTTTTATGCAAGAGAACTTGAAGAAAGCAGGAGAGAAAATGAAGAACTTGAAGCACTATTCACAAGGAAAATGCCTAAAGGTCCATTTGGAAGTAAGTATTGATAGTTGAGATACTAAGTGTTTAGTACAGATGCCAAGCTAACAAGATGAGAGGGGGGGGGGTGAATCATACAAACTTAATCATCCTTCAAAACAATAGATTCAACCTTGGTAATATATACTTTAGTAATATAACCAAAACTGCTAAACATGCAAACTCAAAAGCATATAAACATCATAACACTCATAACACCAAATTTAATTTGGAAACCCAAATAGGGAAAAACCATTGTGGGATTTCAGACCCACTAAGAAATATACTCTTCTAGAGTATGCTTGATTAAAAGTAAATCCTGTTAAAGATTACAAACACATTGCTATATGTGTCCCGGTTAAGGGATTTCCCTCAGATCTGTTAGGATCTTCACTTTGTTAGAAGTGACCTTGTTAAAGAATTTCAAACACTCACTCAGAATGTCACCTTGCTAGAGGATTTTACAAATAAGAGTGTTAAGTCCACTCGGTTAAGAGATTTTCTGTTACTTCACAAAATAAAATTAATAAAAATCTATCTGCAACTTCACATCTAAAATGCTAAAGCAGATTCTTATTTGCTCAATACAATATAGACATAGAAAAAATCTTGTCCACCTGCTGGGCTCTATACTCTATTATTCAAAATAGATCTTCAAGCTTCCGTGCTTAGTAATAACTATGTAGCATCTATGTGCATACACTTTCCCGCATACATTGTTTATCAACAGTTCCCTATTTATAAACAATAGCTAACTGCTTAATCTCCTTGATCACATTTCCCACGATCAATCATAGCCATCAAATCTTCAAACTTTGGCTAGGTTAAATGTATCCTTCAATCTAAAAATCTTTTACCTTGCCTTGGAACTTGCATACATTTCTTGGAACTTGTGCTAGGGTATTGTGGTTCAATCTGAGCTATAGATCTTCCTGTCAATTTTTCATTTCCATAGATTATTTAACAAACTTTATTTACGTTGTATTAATCATTTAATCATAGCCATCTCATTAGCTTCCTTCATTAAATAATGCATGTAATCATTTAATGCATTCTGTTATTACTCGGTTGCAACTCGGTGAATACTAAACTTCACTCGGTAGACATTCTGCCTTCATTAACTGATAGCGATAACCTTAGGGTTTACCGACTAGGTTCCTTGCTCAGTAACATAAAATAGTATTAACCTTGCAATTAACAACATATGTAGGAAATCAAAACAATCTAAACATCATGATCTCATCATTATCTAACTCGCTAATAGTTTCCCATTGAATAACTTATTCATCCCCTTATTCATCATATTCTTTCTGTGTCTTTTACCGACATCTTAATTCTCTTTAAAACATACTTTTTAAGATATGGCAACATCATACTGAATTAGAAAATCAATTTCTTGACATCAATGAAAAAATAATAATATTAAGATAGTACGCATCCTTAATCAGTTATATCCATAATCATCAACAACTTTCTCAATATGCTTATTGAAATGCCAACAATCTCTCATTGTAATTGGAGTGCCAACAATATCCCTTTGTCTGTTATAATTGCAACAATCTCCCCCTTTGGCATTGATGGCAAAACCAATTGATTTGACCTATTTGATTCGAATTCAGATTGCTATGAAATGCTGAAATGCTCTCCCCCATACATTAGTCTTCTCCCCATAAAGTAGTCTTCTCCCCCTTTGACAACAATGCCAAAAAGTAAAGAACTAAAAACATAATTTCTTTCACTGAGAAGTGAATTCCTTGCTGTTATGTATTCAACTCAGTCTCAATCAAAGCATTTTGTCCTCAATTCCTGTTCCCTGATATTGTTCTCTGTATTGTTTCCTACACACCTTTAGAAAACCTCCTAAAGTGTGTAAATCACCATCAACTCCCAAAAGATATTCTATAGAGTCATCGAATTGATGCTTTCACCGAACTCGTTCAGTGAATGGAAGATAGGGGTAGGACCCCTAACTTGCTTTTGAGATAATCAAAAGTATTCTCAGGCAGTGGCTCAGTGAAGATATTTGTTATTTGTTCCTTTGTGCTAACATACTCTAACACCACTTTCTTGTCTTGAACTTCTTCTCTAAGATAATGATATTTGATAGAGATGTGCTTTGTCTTAGAGTGCATAATAGGATTCTTTGAAATGTTAATAGCACTAGTATTGTCATAGAATATAGTTATTCGCTTGGTAACTTTCTCATTTATACCTTCCAACAGTTGTTTGATCCATGTTGTATTAGTGCAATTCAATTCTGCAGCAATGTATTCAACTTCTACTGTTGACTGTGAAACACATCCTTGTTTCTTACTAAGCCAACTCACTAGTCTTTCTCCTAAAAAGAAAGCTCCTCCACTTGTGCTTTTCCTGTCATCAATGTTGCCTACCAATCAACATCAGTAAACACTTTTAAATCAAAATAATTTGTCTTTTGATATACTAAGCCATAATCCTCAGTGCCTCTCAGGTATCTGAAAATTCTTTTTATTGTTGTCATATGTGTTTTCTTGGGATCTGCAGAAAATCTTGCAACTATACCTACTACATGTGCTATATCTGGCCTGCTGTGAACAACATATTGCAACTTTGCAATCATAGATCAGTAAAGTGTTTCATCAACAGATGCAGATTCAACATTCTTTGATAGTTTACATTTGGTAGTCATAGGAGTGCTTACAAGTTTTGAACCCTCCATTCCAAATTTCTTCAAGATTTCCTTTAAGTACTTGGATTGAGTAATGAAGATCTCATCTTTCATTTGTAGTATCTATAAACCTATAAAATACTTTATCTCACTGATTAGTGACATCCCAAATTCTTTGCTCATTTCATTTCCAAAATTCTTGCATAAAGAATCATTTCCACAAAATACAATGTCATCAACAAATATGGCTGAGATCAGTATTCCATTGTCATCATTCTTCATGTACATATTACTGTTTTCACTTGTTCTTATAAAACCAATCTTGATCAAATAAGAGTGTAATCTTTCATACCATGCTCTAGGTGCTTGTTTCAAACCATATAATGCTTTGTTCAATCTACATACCTGATCCTTATTCTTGTCTTCAACAAATCCTTCAGGTTGTTCAATAAAAACTTCTTCTTCTAATATACCATTCAGAAATGCAGATTTGACATCCATTTGATATACCTTGAAATTCTTGTAAGCAGCATAAGCCAACAATGTTCTTAATCCTTCAAGTCTTGCCACAAGTGCAAAAGTCTCACCATAATCAATTCCTTCTTCTTTAGCATAACCTTTGCAAAGTAGTCTTGCTTTATTTCGAATGACCTCACCTTTTTTATTCAACTTGTTTCTGAAAATCCACTTTGTACCGATTACATTTTTGTCTTTTGGTCTTGGGACCAGTGTCCATGTGTCATTCTTCTTGATTTGATCAATTTCTTTTGTCATAACATTTATCCAATCTTCACTGTTGAATGCTTCTTTCACTATTCTCGATTCAAATTCAGATATCAGATATGTGTTCTGTCTCAGTTTATTCCTTGTCATCACTGGATCATCCTTATCTCCTATAATCTGACTTGATGCATGATGTCTTCTGACATACTTGGCTAATACAGGCTCTGTATGATCTTCTTCATCACTTGGTAACTGGATATCCTCTTCATTTCCTTCTACAGTCTTCTCGGTAGAACTTCTCGATTGAACATATACAAATCCTTCATAATATTCTGGTTCCTTGGAATTTCCTTCATCATTTCTTTCTACAAATTCATCAATTTTCACATTTGCACTTTCTACTATTTTGTTAGATGATTTGATCAGACATTTAAATGCTTTGCTTCTAGAAGAATAACCTAGAAATGTTCCTCCTTCACTTTTCTGATCAAACTTACCATTTCTGTCATCTTTGTGAACATAGCATCTACTTCCAAAGATTTTAAAATAACTTACATTAGGTTTCTTATCATACCAGATTTCATAAGGTGTCTTCAAAGTTCCTTTCTTCAGTTGTACTCGGTTCAAGGTGTAAACTACTGTGCTTATTGCTTCTCTCCAAAATTTTTGTGGTACCTTCTTTTCTATCATCAAGGTTCTAGCACAATCCACAAAAGATTTGTTTCTTCTCTCAGCTATTCCATTTTGTTGTGGATTTCTTAGTGCAGAGACTTGTCTTTTAATACCATGAACATTTCAGTATAAGTTAAACTCATAAGATGTGAACTCTCGTCCTCTATCTAATCTAAGACATTTCAGTTGTCTTCCTGTTTCATTTTCAACTCTTTCCTTGTATGATTTAAACATTTGAAACGCTTCTGATTTATCTTTTAAAAACATAACTGACATAACCCTTGAATAATCATCCACAAATCATATGAAATATTTATCACCATAATAACTTTGAACTTTCACAGGACCACAAAGATCAGTATGCACAAGATCTAAAATTCCCTTAGAAGTGTAGGACTTACTTGTAAAGCTTGATCTTGTCATCTTACCCATCTAGCATCCTCGGCACATAGCATTCTCAGGTTTCTCAGGACTCGGTAGACCTCTTACTCAGTGCTTCTTACTTATTTTTGATCAGATTATCAAAATTTACATTACAAAACCTTATATGCCATAACCAGGTATCATCTATCTTTGCATACAAGCAATTATTCCAATTTGAGTCAAGGTGAAATGTGTTACCTTTTGTTTGTGTCCCAGTAGTAGCTAACTTCCCATGCTTGTCATGAACTTTGACAATTCCATTCTGAAACTCTATTTGGTATCCTGTGTTGTTTAGCTATGCTACACTCAACAAATTATATTTCAAACCTTCAACCCAATAAACATCATTGCATTTAGCATTGTCAAGAAGTGTTATGGATCCTTTACCTCTTACCGGACATGGTGCATCATTACCAAATCTTACATAGCCTCCATCATAATCTTCTAATATAACAAACTTATGTTTATCACCTATCATGTGATGTGAGCATCCACTATCTATGATCCAAGACTCATTATTATTTATATGAGATACTAAAGCTTTTTCTTCATACCTTTTTTCATCTGATCCATCTTTAATAGCCACATAAACAACTTCCTCTATATCAGTATCATCTGATTTATCATCATTTGATTCCTCATCAGCTATTAGACATACCCTTTTATCTCTTCTCCTGAAGTCTTGGTGTCCTCTATAATGATTATCTTTCTGTTTGTTATCTTGGTAATCTCCCTTTTCACTAGATTCTTTGTCAGGATAGTTAGAAGCCATATCTCCAATTCTATCACAATTAAAACATTTCAGAGGTAGTTTTCCTTTATACTTACCTTTTCCTCTCGATAACCTTCTAGCTAACAATGCTTCAAACTCTTCTTGCTTTCTGATTTCCTCATATAGTTTGTGCACTTTTTCCATGTTCTTATGAAATATTTCACTTGGTCCACTATGATTCCCTTCAGAGTACTTACTCATTCTATCATTAGATTCATCAATATGAAAAGAGCTGAAAGCAGATTCAACTTTATTTACCAAAGACCCACTATTATTAAAATTACTTGACTCAAATGCATGTAGCTTACCAATAGTAGCATCTAAAGAAATTGGCATATTGGGTACAGACCTCAATTCATTGATTGGAGATACTCGAATTGCATAAGCTGGTAGAAGAGTTCTTAACAACTTACTTGTTATATCCTTTTCTTCAATAGTTCCACCTGCTCCTTTGATTTGATTAACAATCTCCTTTAGTCTTGTACTGTATTGGGTTATGTTCTCACCTTCATTCATCCTCATAGATTCAAGTTGTCCTCTTAGACTATCCACTTTTTCTCTTTGAACATGTTCATCACCACCATACACAGATATGACCTTGTCCCACATTGCCTTTGCATCATTAAAGCCTTCTAGAACATTAAACTCTGAGTCGGTCAATGCAGATGTAATTTCAATCATTGCTTGGATATGTTCTTGCCTTTCCTTTATCTCTTCCATAGTCAATGGATACGTGCTCGATGTGATGAAATCATTCTCCAGATAATATACAACATATTCTCCAACTCCTGATAGGTGCAACTTCATCCTTTTCTACCATGTAGAGAAACTTGACTTGTTCAGCTTCAGTGTATCCCTCTTATACATCTTTGGATCTTTGCCTCAAGTGCCTTTAAACTTTTTCTTCCTGGAGTCCAAAGCTCTGATACCAATTGATAGTTCTGATACTAAGTGTTTAGTACAGATGCCAAGCTAACAAGATGAGAGGGGGGGGTGAATCATACAAACTTAATCATCCTTCAAAACAACAGATTCAACCTCGGTAACATATACTTCAGTAATATAACCAAAACTGTTAAAAATGCAAACTCAAAAGCATATAAACATCATAACACTCATAACACCAAATTTAATGTGGAAACCCAAATAGGGAAAAACCATTGTAGGATTTTAGACCCACTAAGAAATATACTCTTCTAGAGTATGCTTGGTTAAAAGTAAATCCTATTAAAGATTACAAACACATTGCTAGATGTGACCCAGTTAAGGGATTTCCCCCAGATCTGTTAGGATCTTCACTTTGTTAGAAGTGACCTTGTTAAAGGATTTCAAACACTTACTCAGAATGTCACCTTTCTAGAGGATTTTACAAGTAAGACTGTTAAGTCCACTCGGTTAAGAGATTTTCTATTACTTCACAAAATAACAGTAATAAAAATCTATCTGCATCTTCACATCTAAAATGCTAAAGCAGATTCTTATTTGATCAATACAATATAGACATAGAACAAATCTTGTCCATCTGTTGGGCTCTATTATCTGTTATTCTAAATAGATCTTCAAGCTTTTGTGCTTGGTAATCACTATGTAGCATCTCTGTGCATACACTTGCCTGCATACATTGTTTATCAACAGTTCTCTATTTATAAACAATAGCTAACCACTTAATCTCCTTGATCACATTTCTCATGATCAATCATAGCCATCAGATCTTCAAACTTTGACTAGGTTCAATGTATCCTTCAATCTAAAAATGTTTTACCTTTCCTTGGAACTTGCATACATTTATTGGAACTTGTGCTAGGGTATTGTGGTTCAATCTGAGATGTAGATCTTCCTGCCGATTTTTCATTGCCATAAATTATTTAACAAACTTTATTTATGTTGTATCAATCATTTAATCATAGGCAGCTCATCCTTCATTAAATAATCCATGTAATCATTTAATGCATTCTATTATTACTCGGTTGCAACTCGGTGAATACTAAACTTTAATCAATAGACATTCTGCCTTCATTAACCGATAGCGATAACCTTAGGGTTTACCGACTAGGTTCCTTGCTCGGTAACATAGAATAGTATTAACATTGCAATTAACAACATATGTAAGATATCAAAACAATCTAAACATGATGATCTCATCATTGTCTGACTCGGTAATAGTTGCCCATTGAATAACTTATTCATCCCCTTATTCATCATATTCTTTTTGTGTCTTTTACCGACATCTTAATTCTCTTTAAAACATACTTTTTAAGATATGGCAACATCATACTGAATTAGAAAATCAATTTCTTGACATCAATGACAAAATAATAATATTAAGACAGTAAACATCCTTAATCAGTTATATCCATAATCATCAACAACCTTCTCAATATCCTTATTGAAATGCCAACAATCTCTCACTGTAATTGGAGTGCCAACAATATCCCTTTGTTTGTTATAATGCCAACAAGTATGAATGTAAAGAACCCTTTAAATGTTTTAACTATAATAAGATTGGTCATATGGCTTTGAGATGCCCTGATAGACATGCTAGACTAAGAGAAGAAGCTAGACTCTTAAAGATGAATGGATCATTGATTCAAGATGTTCACATCATATGACTAGTGATAAAGGTAAATTCTTGAACTTTTAGGAATATAATGGAGGTTTGGTAAGATTTGGAGATGATAAAGCTTGTTTGATCAAAGGAAAAGGCACTATATCTCTTGATGTTAAGCATATTACTGACAATGTTTACTATATAGAAGGTTTAAAACATAATCTTTTGAGTTTAATTGAGAAAGGATTTCAGTTACAATTCAAGAATCGAAAATGCAAAATTATGAACAGAACTGGTTTGGAAATTGCAACCGGTAATCAAACTAGGGGAAACATCTTTCATTTAAATAATAGTGAAAAGATATGCTTGATCGCACATATTGATTAAAGTTGGCTATGGCATAAGAGACTTTATCATGTAAATTTTGATTGCATGGTAAAAATCAGTACTACTAAGGCAGTTAGAGATTTACCTAAGATTGTTAAGCCTCATAATCCAGTATGTAAGGAATGCCAATTTGGAAAAAAAGTTAGAGCATCTTTTAAAAGTATTCCAGAAAAATCCAATAATTCTCTTTACTTAATTCATACCGATTTATGTGGTCTAGATAGAACTAAAAGTTTACAAGGTGATAGATATTTCATGCTAATCATTGATGACTATTCTAGAATGTGTTGGGTTACTTTTCTCAGAGAAAAATCACAAGCACTTGGGAAGTTCAAACTATTCAAAGCAATGGTAGAGAATGAAATTGGTAAGAAAATCAAATGTCTAAGATCAGATCAAGGAGTTGAATTTACATCTAAGGAATTTAATGTATTCTATGAAGTGAATGGAATCAGAAGACAGTTATCAGCACCCCGAACACCACAACAAAATGGAGTTGTAGAAAGGAAAAACAGAACTATCTTAGATGCAGCTAGAAGTATGTTATCTGAAGCAAATCTACCAAATGTATATTGGAGAGAGGCAGTAAGCACAACAATCTATACATTTAACAAAGTTCACATCAAAGGTAAAACTGGTAAGACCCCTCATGAACTATGGTTTGGTATTACTCCTACTCTTAAATATTTCTGAATATTTGGAAGTAAATGCTATATTAGAAGAGATGACTATATTGGCAAATTTGATCCTAGAAGTGATGAAGGAATATTTCTTGGTTATTCATCTAAGAGGAAGGCATATAGATATTTTAACAAAAGATTGTAGAAAATTGTTGAAAGCACAAATATGAAGATTGATGAACAATTTAGAGGAACTTCAAGGTATATAGACTCTGAACTGGAAACAGAGATACTGACAAATGAACCTACATTGAATCCACTGGTACAGAATGAAGATCCAGTTACACCGGTATCATCTGAAAATTCCACTAAAACTGAGGAACAACAACAAACAAAGACACCTCGGTATGTAAGACTGAAACACTCTGAAGATCAGATAATTGGAAACAAGTATAAAGGAGTTATGACAAGAGGAAGACTAGAAAATGAAGAGGTATGTCTTATTTCTCAAATTGAACCATCATCAATTAATGAGGCATGTGAAGATAAACACTAGATTAAAGCTATGGAAGAAGAATTAGAACAAATTGAGAAGAATAACACATGGACATTAGTTCCCAGACCTAGAGACAAAAATGTGGTTGGAACAAAATGGGTATTCAGAAACAAACTTAATGAAGATGGTAAGGTAATCAGAAATAAAGAAAGACTAGTGTGTAAGGGATATTCTCAGAAAGAAGGAAATGATTATAATGAAACCTTTGCACCAGTATCTAGAATTGAGGTAGTCAGATTATTTTTGGCTTTTGCAGCACACAAGAATTACAAAGTATATCAAATGGATATTAAATGTGCATTTCTAAATAGAGATCTTGAAGAAGAAGTCTACATTGAGAAACCTGATGGATTTTCTTTGACAGATAACAAAGATATGGTTTGTAGGCTAAGGAAAGCTTTGTATGGGTTGAAGCAAGCTCCAAGAGCTTGGTATGCAAGATTGGATAAATATCTTTTGAAGATTATTTTTTCTAAAGGCAATGCTAACAACAACTTATACTATAAAGTGACTGATGATAACATCTTGGTTATAGAAGTTTTTGTTGATGATATAATCTTTGGAGGAGAAGATGGATTATGTAAAGACTTTTCTATTGAAATGCAACAAGAATTTGAAATGTCTATGATTGGAGAAATAAAATTCTTTTTAGGATTGGAGATTTCACAGACTGATAAAGGTATATTCTTGAGTCAATCTAAGTACTTGAAGGAGTTACTAAAGAAATTTGGGATGGAGAACTTTAAACTAGTAAGCACACCTATGACTACAAATGACAAATTATCACAAAGGGATGAATCTAGACCTGTTAATCCAACTAGGTACAAATCTATGATAGGAGGCCTATTGTATTTGACACAAACAAGACTTGATATTATGAATGCAGTATTCATTGTTTCAAGATTTCAGAGTAATCCTAGAGAAAATCATGAATCAACAGTAAAAAGGATTTTCTGGTACTTACAAGGCACTACAAATCTTGGTTTATGGTATCCTAGAGATGAAAACTTTGAATTATGTGCATACATAGATGCAAATTGGGCAAGAGATGTGGATGATAGAAAAAGCACCATTGGCGGAGCATTTTTTCTTGGAAGTAGATTAATTTCTTGGTTGAGTAAGCAACAAAGTTGTACATCTTTATGAACAATAGAATCAGAATATGTTGCAGTAGCAACTAACTATACATAGGTATTATGGCTTAAGCAAATGTTGAAGGACATAAAGGTAAAATGCAAGGAACCTATAACTATCTAGTGTGATAACACTGCGGAAATTGATATATCTAAGAATCCGGTACTACATTCTAAAACTAAACATGTTTCTATCAAATTAAACTTTCTGAAAGGGAATGTTAAAGCAAAAGAAGTAAAACTGGTTTATGTAAATACTAAAGAGCAGATTGCAGATATTTTCACTATGCCTTTGTCTAAGGAAACCTTTGAATATCTCAGACACCAGCTTGGGGTCATACCCCCACCGGTAGAGACTTAGAAAGTTGATGTTTGTCATCAACCAGTAGAACTAATAGATAAATCTTTTATTCTAGCTTTGATGAGGAGAGCTACTTCTCAAGGGGAGTAGCTGGTATACTGAATTTGTTGGTATTTAATATTTAAACTTGGTGTTGTATTGCTTTGGCATTTGATGTCAAAGGGGGAGAGATATATATGGAAAAACACATTATCTTTTGGAGAGAGATTATTCATTGGGGGAGGGATTGTTACTTTGAGATGATTGATTACTCTCTGTATCTGAATTTTGATTTTTGGTTATGATCTCTTTTGAGAGATTGTTGGTGTTTGGTTTTTGGCATTTCTATTTTGGCACTTTGATGGTTTTTCCATCTTGTGTTGCCATCAATGCCAAAGGGGGAGATTTTTAGTATTTTGGTATGGTTTTGTCATTGATGTCAGTACCTATCAACACTTATCAACTTTGGCACTTTGAAGGATTGGCAATGTTCACCGGCAAGCGACTTATCCATAGTCACTACTATCTGGTACACCGATAGGATATAATTATCATCGGCACTTGGAATGATATGGAAAACACCTAGTTATGTCGAAGACATCATTTGGACACTTTGTCTTGGAGATTTGTTCATTGGTATATTCATGTTTGCATATTTGCTATTACCGACAAATAGGTCCAGGTTATGCACCGATAGGCTTATGTTTTCCAGATCAGCATGACATGTTGGAAATGATTTATTGTTGTCTTAAATGCATTAAGCCAACATGTTGAATCAGATATTGCATTGGTTATTGATTTTATTGTAATATCTCTTAGAGCCGACCTACTAAAATTGGTCTTAAGTTATGGTATATATGTAAGATCTTATTTGTAAGATCAATAGGTGATAAGGAAAAAAAGAATTATAAGAAGGTATATGTGAGAATAAGTAGAGCTATACACATAGACATCATTTAAGGTGAAGCAAGGTTTTTGTGAAGGCATATCAAAACTAAACCGGTACTGAATCTAGCATAGAAAGATGTTATTTTGAGCAGTACATTATTATTGGATTTAACCATCCAATTGTAGTCAGCATGACTCCTATTTGTGTTTGAGTAGTGAGCTCTAGGCACTTGGCCTTTCTACATGTGTAGACCCCATCTGTATACACATACTATCTATAGTA
Organism: Cryptomeria japonica; assembly: GCF_030272615.1. Lineage (NCBI taxonomy): Eukaryota > Viridiplantae > Streptophyta > Pinopsida > Cupressales > Cupressaceae > Cryptomeria > Cryptomeria japonica. The sequence continues at coordinate 564,049,771 of NC_081412.1, forward strand.
GTATCATCTAATTCTGGGTAAGGTTTCCCACCGTGGTTTTTCCTCTTATAGGGTTTCCACATACAAATATTGGTGTTATGTGTTGTGGATGTTATTTTCTTTCTGTTTCATGCATTAATCTTTATTGGTACTGATATTAACCGATAAACTCTCTATCGGCATAAATTTTGGTTTACCGGTATTAAGCATTAAGGTTGGTTAAGTTGGCTTTGGTTTGAATTTATTTGACAATTGATTCACCCCCCCCCCCCCCACCTCTCAATTGTCTCTGGGACCTAACACAAGATGTGATGCTATCATGATTTCTAAATGCATGTGTATTATGTGCTAACACATAATGATGCAACACAAAACTATATGATAAGAAGAAATTTTGGATGTGTCATTTACTTAGTCATATGATAGCAGGTTACATGGACTCAAGAAGGGATAGTGGAAGAAGGGGATGAAAGGTAGAAGATATGGAAGTGAAAATAACTTCCTGTGTTATTATCATCATTGAGATGCATTATGGAAAATAGGTTATGACAATCCAGATATGTATTCGACCTAGAAAATCATTCTATCCATTTGCATGGAGATCAAACAATCACAAACAAGGAATGCTCCATTTCACACTAGACTCACAGTGCCCTCATATCCTTGGACAAGCCATAACATTACTAAGAGACAATCCACAAACAAAAAAATAGGTGAACATGCCCCTTCTTCACCTTTCTAGTCAAAGACATCCAGGAGATAGAACCTCTAGTCAGAGACATCCTAGAAAAGCTAAAAGACATGTTACCATACAAGATAAAATCAAAATAAAACCAATACTTGACACCAACTTAAACTGTAATCCTCAAGTTATTAGTGTTTCTTGCCACATATATTAACATGTTTGATTTAGTCACAATGTTGTCATCCTAATAGAGGACAGATAGTACTGAAAACCATATTATTGCCAAAGTCTGCTGAAAGATTTGATTTGTTGAAAGCCCATTGCTGATTGCTTCTCATCTAAAACTGACCGAATCCATGAAATTTATACTTTATTGCAAAGAAGAATGGAAATTTATTGTGGATTGGTGATGAAAATGCTCTTTTATTGTGGACTATTTGTGAAAAGAAAAAGGAAGATGAAAAGGTGATGCTCCTCAAAACATGCGATGCTTAAGGTTCCACACCCATCACTAGACTTAGGATTTGCCCCAGTTATAGATAGGACTTGATCTATTATGGAAGAAGAGGAATGGAAAGGAAGGGGAAGGTGTATGAAAGGGAACCAATCTTAGGTAGATCAATAACCAGCCATGATGAGAGTAGTAGGATGTGAGTGTGTGCAAGGTGAAAGGATGAGATTGAATCTTGTAGAAGGGAGGAGCAATGTCTCTACACATGGTGTCGGTAACCCAGTTTTCACCATGGTATTTTCGCAAGGCACCATAAAAGTGGTTTTCATCTTTGGATGAATTTATCTCTCTTTACCTTTTTTTATTTTTTTTATTTTTTTGTGTCACAAGGTGCCTATTTGACAAATTTTCACCAAGTAACAATTTTTTTTATTTTTACGATTTTTTTGTATCTTTTTTTGTATATTTTTTATTTTTTTGTATTTTTGACAATGGGATATTCTGAAAAACTATGTGTAAAACCTACGAAGGTGCATGCTATTGATGTGATCCTCCAAAGGTTCTCCATCTAGTGTTGAGAGTTGATATGCACCTGATCCATAGACTATTGTGATGACGTAAGGACCAATCCAATTTGGTTCAAACTTTCCCTTTTTCTCTCTATCTTGTTGATTCTTAAGATTTTCTTTGAGAACTAAGTCACCCACCTCAAATATCTGAGTATTTAGCTTATGATTGTAGCTTCGATGTTCCTTGACTGAATGATGTGTTTCTCCATTAATTGTCTTCCTTGATGAAGGAACTAAGTTAGAATTACTAATGTGTGAACTACGTTGGCCCATATGCGTGTCACTTAAAGAAGTTTGGGCATCCCTAACAACAAAGTCCTTTGAGGAAGTTCAATTAAAGGTCCATTGATGTGATATATCACCAAAAGGGAATGGATGTGTGGAACAAGTGGATGAGTGATGAATGCTTATTATTGTAAAAAAAAATGAAAGTAGGATGGCACGATGGAGACTCAGGATCAACAAGTATTCTTTTTGACTTGAAATTTTATAAATTTTGCCCCCAGTTATTTTGATATTAGGGGAGATCAACTCTTGTTCTTTTTTCTTCATAGGATTTTTATCCTTGACTTTGATTTTTATAGAGTCTAATAGCTTTTGATTTTGATTTGGATTGAAGGAATTCTCTTTATTTTTTACTTCTATATTTTTCTTTTTAAAGCTTGATTTTTTATCCCCAATAAGTAAGGGATTTTGTTATTCTTATTTATCCAAGTCTGAAAGAGGAGTGGAAATGGAATGAGTGGATGAAATGGTAAGGATATATGAGTTCTCAAGAGGGATGGCAATATATTCAATAGATTCTTTATTGGCACCACTCTTAGGACTATTGATATCAAGATCTTCTCACACCACTAGAGAAGATTTGCATTCAGACTTAGTAGCCACAAAACAAGGTGGTTCATACCCAATTCCTTGATATTGTAAATTGTTTGTAGGATGCTCCTGTCAACTAAATGCCTTAGGAGATAGTGGGAGTTGATCCACATGAAAGATATACTCACCACATCCCATGTCTTTAACCTTGAATTTTTATTTGAGATCTACTTGCTTTGATGTAGAAGCTTTCAAGGATTTTGGATCCACATATGCTGATGATGGAGTTGCTTCTCTATTAATTGGAATTATTATCTCTGATCTTGGTCATAGGTTATTGCAATATATGAACCGATTTGGATCACCTTTTATTTTTACTTCAACTCTATTGTAAGGAAATTTGATAGATTGATGATATGTTGATAGTAATACTCTCATTTCATGTATCCATGGATGTCCCAAAATTATGTTGTATGTGAGATCTAGATCAAGGACTTTAAATACCACATCCTTCATAACAAGCCCAACTCTAAGAGGTAAGGTGACTATGCCCTTGGATGTGCACTCTTCGGCATCATATACCTTAATGGTGATTGCATGTGTAGAATTCATAGCCTCTTCATAATATCCCAATTTCTTAATAGTGTTCAATGTATAAATGTTCAGACCTGCTCCTCCATCTATCAACATTTTATTTAGTTTTTATGGAGAAAGGCTTCAATATGTAGAGGTGAATTATTAGGCTGGCTTATGGATGCATTATTGGCTTCTGTGAATGTAAGGAAATGCGGAATAGAAAGGTATCCCACCATGGCTTGAAACTAGTCCATGTTCAAATCAGTGGGTATGGTTGTCTCTCTCAAAATTTTGTCAATAATAGATTTGTGTGAAGGGGATATGCATTATAGCTCAAGAATTGAGATGAGTATGGGTGTTTTCCCTAGTTGGCCTACAAGGTAATATACATTCTTGACGAATGATGAAGAGGGTGTGGTTTTAGATGGAGCACCTTGCAAGGTGACTTTGCCTCGACAAGTCATGAAATTGAATTCAGGGGTTGACGAAGAGGATGAAGGTCCAACACCTTTTGAAACAACTTTACTCTTCCAGGTAGAACCCTCAGGACATTTTTCCTTTATGATGATGGTTGAAACATGATTATCCATTGAAATGTGATTAAAATAGTAGAATCATAGTCATAGGACATCTTGGTATAATGAGCTTGATTATCTATAATTTTGGCTTTTCCCTTGTCATGTTTAGGGAATGGCTCCTTGAACATCACATGCTCATCATTGGAGGTGTGACCATCAACCTCTATGTCACCTCTATCAATGAGACCCTATATGATATTCTTCAATCTGTGACAATTGCTAGTTAAATGCCCTTTTCTTTTATAATATTCACAATATTAATCATCATTTCACCAATTTGGTTTTACTTTAGGCTCATATGGTGGATTATCTGGAATTTTTATAAGATTGTTTCCCACTAACTTCTTGAATGTTGTTTCAATCAGCTCTCCCAATGACATGCACTTTCTTGGAGGCTTTGACGATCTTTAAGCATTCACTTGATTGTTTTCTTTAGAAGAACTTGCACTAGGGAAAGTTCTCTTAGGTTTCATCATGTTTGCATCGACAACCCCATCACTCACTATATTCTTATTCTTGTTCCAAAAATGGGGTTTGTCTTTCCATTTTGATTCATCTTTATTTTTTTTATAAATCTTGATAATGCATTTCTCAATAAGGACTTTTTCTGTCGCTAATCCTTTCTCAATGACCTCTTTGAAAGTGGACAAAAAAGATTTTATCAAGTCATACCTAATGTCTTTATTAACATTCTGAGTGAAAATTTCTACTATTTGTTTCTGTGGAATCTCACAAGAACATCTACTAGCCAAGTTTCTCCACCTTTGTAGGAAATTTGAAAAAGACTCCCCATCTTTTTGTTTAGTGTTACACAAGGTAGAAAGTGACACATTTGTCTCAATGTTGTATGAAAAGTGTTGTATAAAAGCCTCTACTAGATAATTGCATGATTTGATTCCAGGTGGAAGTTGGGAGACCCATTCCAAAGCTTTTCCACCTAAGCTTTTGTGGGAATAATGTCATCAAGTATGTTTCTTCTCCTGCTACCTCAATGCAAGTCGTGAAAAATTCTCTTATGTGTGCCTTAGGATCCCCTTTGCCTCTATACTTGTAAAATTTTGGTGTCATAAAATTTGGAGGAAATGGAGGCATTGGAATGCTTCTATCAAATGGGTAAGGACATATATCTTTCATTATGGGGCGAACTCACAATGTTGGTTCCCACTTTTTGGTACATCCCGATTTTTACTAAAATCATACATTTTTTAGAAAATATAATGATTTAATCTTTAAGAGGTCCCATTTGAAGTAATTAATTGAAGAGAGTTAGATCAAATGCTCTTAGATCAAAATTTCTTAGATAGAACCTCTCTACTTCTAAATCATACTTGCAATGAAGTCTCCTTTGCATCTATCAAATACTGATAAAAAAACAGTTTTACATTAGCTTTTGGGGGGTCAAATGAATTCATTTTGAAGTTTTATTTTTTTAAGTATTTAAACCTTATTATAAGCTTTCCAAATATTATAATTTTTAATATATTTAATTTCATTAATATATTTTTATTTTATTTCTTATGAATGTAGGTTTTCAACAAAACATGAACTTATTTTCTCAATGCATTGGGAAAAATAGCAAACTAATTCAAAAAAATTCAAAAAAATTATCAATGCACTAGGTATTGATGTCTTCTTTCTAAAAAAACAAAAAAATATTGAATTTTGATATATATGGGTATGTGCAAGATCATGGTGTGCCAAAATAGGCCCTTAAGTGGCAATAAAATTTCAGAAAATCAAAGTCATGCAACTTGACATGAAAATTTGAATAAGTTGTGAACATTATTTTTGAAATATGTACAAAGAGAATCTATAGAAAATTTAATGCATTTTCTAAGCTACTAGTTTCTTTTTGAAAAAAAAAAATCCTATTTGATGAAAATTTCAAATTTCAATGTAGCGGTACTAAAATTTCAGGAAAAAAGATAAGAAGTAGATGTATGTCTAACCACCCAAATCACAATCAAATCATAATATTTTTTTATAATATTTATAATATAAGTAATAGACTCATGTCCAGATGTGACACATATTTGTTTATAATTTTTTATAAAGTAAATAATTATTTATGATTTTTTTAATAGAGCTTTTCAAAAATTCAGAAACTCCTATGTTTGACCTCCTTAACTTGGTCAAAACCTTATGAAATTTTTTTAAAAAAAAAATTTCCCTATATTAGATGAAGCATAGGATGTGATGCATGTTTCGGATTCAAAAATTGTTATATCGTTTGAAAGTTATGAGTGTTTTTCAATTAGTCTATCAATCAGGACTATTTTTCAGAATTCAATTAGAAAATAAATAATAATTATTTATTTAAGTCAAAATAAGACAAGCCTTATATTGTTGGAAAGTTGAGAACGTCCTGAAAAAATCCTTTTCATTTTATCAATTTTGGCTACAAAAAAAGTTGTCAGCCACCAATGTAAAGTCTGGAAAATCAAGGAATACTGAAAAACACATTTTTTCAGTTGACTTTCTAGGCTTGTCACTTCCAAGCCAAATCCCAAAGCATTCCTGAGTCGAAATTTGAAATTTGAAAATTTTACAACACAAATCGGATATCCGATTTTAATAAGTAAATTCACTAACTAAATTTGCACATAATTAATCTAATGTTTATTAATATATTAATTTATAAATAAATTAGGATATGATATTAGGGAGAGGGAGAGGGAGAGGGGTAGTGCGGGGAGAGAGAGAGAGAGAGAGATCAGGGGGGGAGGGAGAGAGAGAGAGGGGAAGGGAGAGAGAGATAAAGAGATTAGCAGAGAGAGAGAGTCAGAGAGAGAGAATAGGGGAGAGAGAGAGAGAGAGATTAAGACACCAAATTGTATCATTATGGGTTATATGGTGTCCTAAGGGGTCGTAGGACATAATATGACCCCTTAGGACACCATAGGACCCATAACGACCCAGTATGGTGTCATAAGGGGTCATATTATGTCCTAAGGGGTCATATGATACAATATGACCCACTAGGACATAATATGACTCATAACGACACAATTTGGTCTCTTAAGGGGTCATATGGTGTCCTAAGGGGTCGTAGGACACAATATGACCCCTTAGGACACCATAGGATTCATAACAACCCCATATGGTGTCTTAAGGGGTCATATGGTGTCCTAAGGAGTCGTAGGACACCATATGACCCCTATGGACACCATAGGAACCCTTATGATAGCATATGGTGTCGTTAGGGGTCATATGGTGTCCTAAGGGGTTGTAGGATATAATATGACCCCTTAGGACACCATAGGACCCATAATGACCCAATATGGTGTCATGACAGGTCGTATGGTGTGCTAAGGGGTCATAAGGGTTCATGGGACACCATATGACCCATAAGGACAACATACGAACCCTTATGACAACATATGGGGTCGTTAGGGGTCATATGGTGTCTTAGGACACCATATTACCCCTAAAGACATCAAATTGTGTTGTTATGGGCCATATGGTGTCCTGAGGGGTCGTAGGACACAATATGACCCCTTAGGACACCATAGGACCGAAAGCGAAACAATATTGTGTCATAAGGGGTCTATTGTGTCCTAAGGGGTCATATGAAGTCTTAAAGGATCATATGACACAATATGACCTACTAGGACACAATATGACCCATAACGACCCAATTTCATGTCTTAAGGGGTCATATGGTGTCCTAAGGGGTCCTAGGACATGATATGAGCCCTATGGACAAAATATGACCGCTTATGACACCATATTTGGTCGTTATGGGTCACATTGTATCCTAATTGGTCATATTGTATCATATGAGCCCTTTAAGACATCATATGACCCCTTAGGACACAATATGACCCCTTATGACACCATATTGGGTCGCTTTTGGTCCTATTGTGTCCTAAGGGGTCATAGGACACAATATGACCCCTTAGGACACCATAGGACCCAAAGCGACCCAATATGGTGTCATATGGGGTCATATAGTGTCCTAAGGGGTCATATGATGTCTTAAAGGGGTCATATGATACAATATGACTCATTAGGACACAATATGACCCATAACGACCAAATATGGTGTCTTAAGGGGTCATATGGTATTCTAAGGGGTTGTAGGACACCATATGACCCCTATGGACACCATAAGACCCCTTATGACACCATATGGTGTCGTTAGGGGTCATATGGTGTCCTAAGGGGTCATAGGACACAATATGACCCCTTAGTATACCATAGGACCCATAACAACCCAATATGGTGTCATAATAGGTTGTATGGTGTCTTAAGGAGTCGTAAGGGTTAATGGGAGACCATACGACACCTAAGGATAGCATACAACTCCTCATGACTCCATATGGTCTCATTAGGGGTAATATGGTGTCCATAGGGGTCATATAGTGTCCTAGGACACCATATGACCCCTTAAGACACCCAATTGTGTCATTATGGGTCATATGGTGTCCTAAGGGGTCATAGGACACAATACAACCCCTTAGGACACCATAGGACTCAAAGTGACCCAATATGGTCTCATAAGGGGTCATATTGTGTCCTAAGGGGTCATATGATGTCTTAAAGGGGTCATATCACACAATATGACCCATTAGGACACCATAGGACCCATAATGACCCAATATTGTGTCTTAAGGGGTCATATGGTGTCCTAAGGGGTTATAGGACACCATATGACCCCTATGGACACTATTGGACCCCTTATGACACCAAAGGACTCCTTATGACACAATATGACCCCTATGGACACCATATAACCCCTAACGACACTGTATGGTGTCATAAGGGGTCGTATGTTGTCCTTAGGGGTCATATGGTATCCCATGAACCCTTAAGACCCCTTAGAACACCATACGACCTGTTATAACACCATATTGGGTCATTATGGGTCCTATGGTGTCTTAAGGGGTCATATTATGTCCTACGACCCCTTAGGACACCATATGACCCCTAATGATACCATATGGTGTCAAAAGGGGTCCTATGGTATCCATAGGGCTCATATGGTGTCCTACCACCTCTTAGGACACCATATGACCCCTTAAGAGACCACATTGGGTTATTATGGCTCCTATGGTGTCCTAATGGGTCATATTTTGTCATATGACCCCTTTAAGACATCATATGACACCTTAGGACATAATATGACCCCTTCTAATACCATATTGGGTGAGTTTGGGTCTTATGGTGTCCTAAGGGGTCATATTGTGTCCTACGACCCCTTAGGACACAATATGACCCACACCAACACAATTTGGTGTCTTAAGGGGTCCTACGGTGTCCCATGACCACTTATGACCCCTTAGGACACCATATGACCCCTAGCAACAAAATATGGTGTCCTAGGACACCATATGACCCCTTACGAATAATATGGTGTCGTTAGGGATCATATAGCGTCCTAAGTGGTCATATGGTTTCCTACAACCCCTTAGGACACAATATGACCCATACCAACACAATTTGGTGTGTTAAGGGGTCATATGGTGTCCCAGGACACCATATGACCCCTATGGACACCATATGACTCCTTATGACATAATATGGTATCGGTACGGGTCATATGGTGTCCTAAGGGTTCATACATTGTCGCATGACCCCTTAGGACATAATATGACCCATAACAAGATAGTTCGGTGTCTTAAGGGGTCATATTGTGTCCCATGACCCCTTACAACACCATATGACCCCTAACGACACTATATGGTGTCATAAGGGGTCATATGGTGTCCATAGGGGTCATATGGTGTCCTAAGGGGCCATGGTACACCATATGACCCCTATGGACACCATAGGACCCCTTATGACACCATATGGTATCATTAGGGGTCATATTATGTCCTAATGGGTCATATGTTATCCCATGACCCCTTAAGACATAATATGACCCATAACGACACAATTTGGTCTCTTAAGGGGTCATATGGCGTCCCATAACTCCTTATGGGTCATATGGGTCATATGGTGTCCCATGACACCATAGGACCCATAACGACCCAATATGGTGTCATAAGGGGTCATATTGTGTCCTAAGGGGTCATATGATGTCTTAAAAGGGTCATATGACACAATATGACCCATTAGGACATAATATGACTCATAACAACACAATTTGGTGTCTTAAGGGGTCATATGGTGTCCAAAGGGGTCATAGGACATAATATGACCCCTTAGGACACCATAGGACCCATAACGACCCAATATGGTGCCTTAAGAGGTCATATGGTGTCCTAAGGGGTTGTAGGACACCATATGACCCCTATGGGCACCATAGGACCCCTTATGACCCATAACGACACAATAGAGCCCATCTCTCTCTCTCTCTCTCTCCTTCTCTCTCTCTCTCTCTCTCTCTCTCTCTCTCTCTCTCTCTTTCATAAATATGACTAATAAAATTGGAAATCAGATTTTATCGGATATCCAATTTCTACCACTACCATTAATGTGGCAATAGTTAAAAAAAGGTGGCAAAGGGAAAAAATTTTGTGACCACAAATTTATACATTAAAATTGGATATCTGATAAACTTGGATATCCGATTTTTGTAAATAAAAAGAGCCTTGTGGGCCATTTTGTGGATTCCAACAACCCGTAGACTGCATATTCTATTTTCTATCGACGATCATAGGTTTTTAGACAGGTTGAGACAAATTTGTGTTTTTGGGAGATTCTTAAAGTCAAATCTTACATTGTCAATCAATTAGGAGCATCTTTGTGGATGTAAATGGGGAGTAGTAGTCGTCGGAAGTCTAAATGCAAAAGAAAACTTTCAAATGACCAAATTGAAGTGTATAGAGAAAGAGATAGAGAAGGTCATAGGAGGAGAAGACATTAGTTTTATCTTTCAAAGGAAGAACCTCCTTCTCAAGAATGATAGGAATATCAAGTTTGGGTGTTCTAGGTTCACTTAGAGAAAGGATCATATCTTTTTTCCACTTTTGATAAGATTTGAAAAGATGATCACTTCGCGGAGGAAGAGATTGAAACTGTTTAGGCCAAAAGTAATCAATAGGAACACTAGGAATTCTTTCAGCTGGTTTAAAGAGACTATGATTGACAGTAACAACTTCACCATTATGGGGAAATTTCAAACACTTGTGAATAGGAGAAGCAATAGCTTTCATGGAAGATAGCCAAGGATAGCCAAGCTTCATACGAAATTGTTCGGAAGATGGAATAATAGCAAAGTTCACATCAAGGGATTTGTTACGGACCTCAATAGGTAATGTAATAGAACCAATTGCAGGAGAAGAAAATGCATCAAATAGTTTCACAACCACATCTGTTTTGTCATAGATAACTTGATTCAATTGCAAAGTAAAAAGAAATTCTTCAGTAATGACATTAACCATACAAGAAGGGTCAATAAGCACTCCACGACAAGGTGTATTCTTGACTTTTGCAACTATATATAAAGGACCATCAGGTGCTCTGATAGTTTCACTGGAATCAAATGTGATGGAAGGTTCTTTAGGGATCTTCTGTTGCTCCACAAAATTAATCACATTCGGAGTCATAGACATGAGATCATCAGGTGAGACAGAGGAATCAGTAGTATCAATCGCATTAGAGGTATGAGAAGGTAATGGATCAGTGAAAATATGAAGATTTTGGTCAGGAGGAGCTACAGATTTGTTGCCTTTATCATTCACACCAGAAACAGAGATAGTATTATTATCAATCAAATCTTGAATTTTCCCCTTTAAAGCAAAACATTTTTCAGTATCATGCCCAGGTTGACGATGAAATTGACAAAAAGATTTGTTATCAAAATAAGGTGAAGTAATCTTTGCAGGATCAATTTTCCTTATAGGAGGAAGAGTAAGCACATTTTGTTCCAATAACTTATTCATAATACTATGCAATAATTCATTCAAAGGAGTAAACATTCTTTCTTTCTTGAAAAACTTAGAAATAGGAGACACACCTGATGTTGCATTCACATTGTTGTTGATGATGTTTTCATTGAATTTAATGGACTCTCTGTTTGGTTTAAACTTCCCAAATGGTTGTTGACTACTATCACCCTTATCACTCGGAGCCATAGGATGTGATTGTTCCATTTGACTAACAGTCAGTTGATAATCGTGAAGAGTTGCACACAACTGTTGGAAAGAAGTAAACTCAGAAAACAAGAGTTTTTCTCTAATGTCTTTTTGTAAATTAGAAATAAAGATTCTTTGAATATCATTGTCAGGCATAGGAAAGGAAATTTGAGCATAGAAATGCTTATATCTACCAATGAAATCAATCACTTTTTCTTTAACCCCTTGTTTACAATGCATTAAATCAATCAAAGTAACTTTAGGACTTATATTGTTTTGAAATTGTTGAATGAAAGCATTTGCAAGTTGTTCGAAAGAAGTAATAGAATAGGAAGGCAATGAGCAATACCATTGTAGGGCTTTATCTCTTAATGTTCTAGTAAACAGTTTTGCAAGCAACCTTTGGTCATAAGCAAAATCAGTACATATTGTTTGAAAGGTCTTAACATGTGTTAGAGGATCACCCTTACCATTATAAAGCTCCAAATGTGGAATTTCAACATGTTTAGGGGGAATAGCTCGAACAATATCAAGAGAAAGTGGGCTCGCAACATCGAATGTGGGCACACGAAACTTAGATTGATTCATAGAGGCAATTTGTTGCTGTAAAGAAGAGACTGTCTGTGCAAGATTGTTAATGGTTGCTTCAGTCGAAGAGTTCATATTAGACGTGTTAGATTGTGATGGAGGTGTTATGTTATTGAAAGAAGGTAGAGAGTAAGGTGGTGGGACACTATGATAGTTAGTCATAGGAGATGATTGGACAGGAGGAACACTACAAGGAGGAATGGAATGGTTAAACGAGTTGCCCCCTTGCGTCATGTTCATTTGTGGAGATATAAGAGGAACACTCATTGAAGGAATGAATGAAGAAGTTGGATTGAATGAAGGAAGAGGATTGATTGAAGAAGAGGGATTGCCCCCATGATTAGTGATCATAGGAGGAATGTCTTGTGTTGAAGTAGTCATTATGTTTGATGTAAAAGTAGGTATGCTTGCAATAGAAGTCATCAAAGGAATAGAATGATTGACTTGAGTAGGAGGTTGTGTATAACCTAAGGTTTTGGCACAACTTTTCATAGGCATCACATTTGAATCCACAATGTGTGCAATACCACGCAAAATATCAATTCCATTCTTATCACTTTGAAGCATATGTTTTAGACCCTCAATTAAAGGAAGAGCTTGACTATCAGGGTATTCTTGAGACATCCATTGTCGAAAATCATCAAATTGGTTATCCAATTTTGAAAGTTGTTCTACAGAAACCTCATGGAGAGCTTCTTCATCATTAAGAGGATTAGGGGAATTACCCATGTCCTCGTTAAAAAGACCATTCAAATTAGGTTCCATCTCCTTAGTAATTAAACCTTGGAAGGACTTAATTCTAAGGCTTCGTCTAACGGGAATAGTGTAGGTAGGGCTTATTGTTGTAAAACTCATGCATTAAAGAGAGAGAGAAGATTTTTGAATTTTAGAGGTAGCAAATTTTAGTAGAATCAGCCAATTTTCCAGATTTAAGCTGTTAAATACAATCAGGACAATCTCCCAAAATTTCGGAAAAAATGTCCGGGACCGTGGCGCTCGGAGTGCACACGGTCCTCGCAACTTTTTTCGAAATTTGCAGGGATGAAAGTTATGACGATTTTAAAGCTAATCTGAAAAAATTGAGTGATTTTATGATCTGTAGATAGGCCAAATTAAAGTTGCAATCTCAAAATTGAACCCTATCAAGATTGTCGAAAAATGCAAAATTTGAATTTTGAAAAAGAGAGGGAAACTGAAATTTTGAATTTTATGATTTTAGAGGGAATACCAAAAGCAATGTAAGTTTTGAAATTTGAAAGTTGACTCAATTTCACTCAAAATTCAATTTTGGAAGCGGAAATCAAAGTTGTTGTAATTAAGCACTTAATTTCAAAAGTCACAAATTGCAAAAATTTGAATGAATCACTGAGATTTCAAATGAATGATAACACACTTTTCATATTTAGGACTGTAAGAAACACAATTTTGACACAAATTTCAATTTCAACAATTTTTGAATGATTAGAAGCCTCAATCCAAGCAATCACTAGGCCAACTTTGACTGTAATTTTGAAGGTGTTAAAATTGATAAAATCAGCCAAAATTCTGGATTTTAGCAGAAAAATACAGTAAGATCTAGCTCCCGAAATTTCGTAAAAAATGTCAGGGACGATGGCGCTCGGAGTGCACACGGTCCTCGCAACTTTTTTCTAAATTTTCAGGGATGAAAGATATTGTGATTTTATTGCGGAATCCAAAGTTACAGCTGATTTGGAGATGTTTTGATCAGTGAAATTGTCGGACAAAGGTTGAATCAAGAGGGTTTCAAAAATTAGGGTTTTGACACTTAACCACTTAATTTTCAAAATTAAAGCACAAATATGAATTGATAATTTGTAATAGAAGGGCAGATCTGAAACAAGCATCAACAATTAAACATTTCACAAGTTTAATTACTCAAAAGAAAATTTAGGGTTTTTATGCAATTAACCTCTAAAATTTTGCAAAAGATCAAACATGGAAATGTAATCAAGGAATCAATTTTCAGATCTAACTATGAATAATCAGAAAGGATGTTCACGTTAGGTTCACCAAAATGTAAAGCGGAAAATCACGATCGAACCCTAGTTGCTCTCCCCTCTTCCAACTCCAAGGAGAGAGAAGGGAGATTCACTAGGGTTGATAGTTTTCACTTAGGGGAGAGACTTTACATTCAAAAGAGGGGTTGAAACCCACAAGATCCAATCCCAGACAATGCAAGATTGGATGCTAAATGTGTTTCAAGGGTTAAGAAAGCAAGGCTACCCTCTTTTGTAAAGAATGTTGATAGAAGAATTAAGCTAGGAATGCATAGAAAGTGACAAAGATTCGTTTATAAACTGAGATAGGGATATAGGATGAAGCTGTAGACCTGGAATTAGCAGTAAAATGTCGATACGGCGCTGTCTTGCAAATTTGAGCAAAAGTTGTCGGGACCATGGCGTCCGGCGCCACGGTCCTCCGAAAAATCTGTGAAACGAAGGGGGATCTGTTCGTCTCTGTACAAGGATTCCAGATCTTCAATTTCAGCCGCATACCTGCAACCTACACACAGAAAAGCAAAGACGATTGGGGGGTTAGGGATTAGGGGTTTGCCTTTAGGTCAAACCCCGGTTTTGGAATTAACCAAGAAATGAGAAATTGCTGTAAATGTAATGTAAAACAAGTACTAATACCTTGTTGTAAGGATGTTTGTATCCTTATGTGCGAAGGTATAGATGTTGTTGTTTTTTGTATTGTTGTATGTTGTATGTAGCATGTAGTATGTGATCTCCTCTTCAATGGTTGAATCCTTGTCTTGAATGCAACACTTAGCCTTGAATGGAGACTTAGAATGATCAATTGCTTGAAAGAATGCTTGAATGCTTGAATGCTTGAGTATAGTTTCCACGCCTTTTCCGTCTTCTTTCATCTTACCCCAAAATGAGAGAGGAAAAGTAGTTTATATACTTGTCAGTTAGGGTTAAAAGACTAATTTTCCCGACCTTAGGCCGACTAGGAAAGATAATTTTCCAATTTGCAAACATAAAGACCTGAAGTCCAAAAGAGACCGGGCCCAAAATAGGACCCAGGGACCAGGGCGCTGGGCACCATGGTCCTGGGGGACCAGGGCACTGGGCGCCCTGGTCCTGAAGGACCAGGGCACTGGGCGCTCTGGTCCCACCTCCCGGGATAGCAGGGTGCAAAGGAGGTTCAGGCCAGGGTGCAAGAAAATGCAGTTTTCAGTGTCATAATCAAGTTTCGGGGTCTCCATTTAGGTTTAGTGTTGCGTCGCCATCGTGAAGACCGAAATGCAGTCGAAATTGCAAGTGTCACAATTTTAGGACGCTACACTTTCAAATGACCAAATTGAAGTGTATAGAGAAAGAGATAGAGAAGGTCATAGGAGGAGAAGACAAGGTATGTTAAATATTGCTAATGTTACTTCAAGTGAAGAGGAAATTGAATTTGAATATGTGTCACAAGTTATTGAAAATGAAAATTTAGATTTTGAAACTGAAATTTTTAAAATGTTGAAAATGTTGAAAGTGATAATGAAAATGCTCAACATGTGGAAAATTTTGACATAGGAGGTGAAAATATGGAAAAATTTGACATTGAACGTGGAATTGCTCAAACAATTGAACTATATGTAACACCTAATTACTTTAGAAATGAAGACCCTCTCATGGATGAAAGACAAATTCCAAATCCAAGACCTTCAAGAACCCCAAAATGGTTATTTGAAATCGATGAGAACATTATTGTGAATCTTGAAGGCAAGAGGTCAACAAGAACCGTACGGTTGTGGGCTACACAAATTTTTGACCAAAATTTTAGCAATAAGACATTGAATGAGCAATGCCAATTCTTTGTTCAATTCATAAAGATGATAAAGATGATAAAGATGAGACCATTGCTAAACAAATTGAAGATTCATATGAACAAGAAGATGGAGAGAAATGCTATTATTTCCAAAAATCTATTTGAGGCTCTCAATTCTATTGGAAAGAATACCAAAGAAAGAGATAAGAAAGATGCTCAAAGAGTGATTACAACCTCCTTAGTAAGCCATCAATTGAGGAAGGCTCATCAAATGAGACAAACTTGTGTTGATTTTAACATAAACCATAAAACTTTGGATAGAACACTTGCACAAAGACATAGACTTGATGATACACTTCAACAAGATACATGGGATTTTGGTGGGAGGCTTCCACGTGTTGATAGAAAGTTGACTAACAATGTGAAGGAGGAGATTCAACAATTTTGGCAATCTAATTCTAGAGTGTCACCCAATGTAAAGGACATTTTGAAATTAAGAATCGACAATCAAGATTGCACACCACATCCCAAACATTTCTTGGAATCAAGCCAAACAATATTCTACAATTTTTTTGTGAAGTACATCCAACTTTGCAAATATCACAAAGGGCTTTTGAATCTTTGAAACCATTTTATTGTGTTCCTCTTAAGACTCACAATACTTGTTGTTGCAAGTACCATGTGGAGTTGTTGTTGCAAGTACCATGTGGAGTTTTCAATGTACCATGAACTTTTATGTCATATTCATTCTACGATGCATAATAATGAGATGTTGTAGGAGTGTGTTACAATGCTATTTCCGAGATCATCAAGAGACTTGCAAGATCTATTTTTATGCCCTAGAGATGATGGCTGCTATTTCTATAAAAATGATTGTTTCAATGAGAAGTGCTCAAAATGTGGTGGGTTGTCAAATTTTGTTTCATGTTTTCATGAGGGCAGTGAACACGAGTTTGGAAAGAATTATGTTGAGAAAAAAAAATATGAGATAGTGAAATATACTTTGAAGAGTGGA
Source organism: Cryptomeria japonica (assembly GCF_030272615.1). Lineage (NCBI taxonomy): Eukaryota > Viridiplantae > Streptophyta > Pinopsida > Cupressales > Cupressaceae > Cryptomeria > Cryptomeria japonica. The sequence continues at coordinate 564,066,835 of NC_081412.1, forward strand.
GGTGAAGGTTCTAGATACGAATTAGTCTCAAGAGAAGTGAGTATTGCTGATTTTATTTTGGATTTTAAGGAAAATATTTTCTACAAGTATGCAAGGCACACCCATAGGTCTTAGTGGTTGGATCAATAGTTCAGGATGTGTAAGAAATCTTTCCCGATTGGCACTATTGTATCAGTGGTTGATTTTGTAGAGAACTATATATTGCAACCACAAAATGAGGTACAGTCTCAGTACTACAATTCAATCGAGATTGATATTTTTGTTCACATTACATATAGACATGCTCCTGATAGTAAAAAAGAGGATAGGAAGATAATCAAGGAGTATCATTTTATATGAGTGATGATAGATCACACTCCTCCGAGTATGTGCAACATTCTTTCAAAAAAAATTTTGAGTTCTTGCATAAGAAAGATATTGCAATGGATCGATATATTGTATGGTCAGATAAGGGTCAATTCAAGAATGCCCGTATGTTTTATTTGTTGAGTAGAATGCATGTAGAGAGGCATATACGTCATATTTGGTGTTTTTTTTAGGCAAGGAATGGGAAGGGGGAGCATGATGGAGAAAGTGCATGTTTGAAGAGACCTCTAGTTAAGGAGAAATTGAGGATTTCAAGTGCAAATTTCTCTAGTGCACGTTCTATTGTTAATTGGTGTAGTTTAGCATTGTCACATGGAGGTACTCTTGATTTAGCAGTGACCAAATTCTTTTGGTTGGTTGAGGAGGGCATAGTGGGAGATAGATTGGATTGTCAAACAATTAAAGATTCTTCAAAGATGCATTCATTTCTCAGCTTAGATGCAAGTACATGGACCATTTCGACACGAGCATTAGCTTGTTTTTGTCAGAGTTGTGTTCAGTATGATTAGGATTAGTCTGACTCAAGTGAGTGGGTTGATACATGGGTTCCTAAATATCTAACTACTTTATCTCAAACAATATCCTTGTCAAACAATGACATGGAAAGTTCACTTGAGTATGACTGTCTATGAGATCTTGTATAGCCAGGACATGTTTTTGTAGTTGTTGCACTGCAAGGGAATGAAGAGAGATTACAATATTGGTTGGCATGACGTGTACAGGGAAAACAAAAGCTAACATGACTAGTGACAGATGATGATGGGTTCACATATCCTACAGGTTCAGTTGTTGTTGTGGGAACTTGGTTGCAAACATACATGATTAGAAAGAATGACATACCTGCATTTCAAGACTATGAGAGACACAAAACCATTATAATGTATTTATACCTTATTATAGCTACAAATGTCAAGTTGTTGAAGCATCAAGCAAAACCGAAGACCAAAGAGCTATGGACAGTGACTACTATTGATCATGAAGCAATACTGGATACTCTTAAGCAAAGAGATGACCCTTCAGGAATACTTGAGTAGTAGGTCTTTAATGGTGCCTTATTTTTTTTATCATGCATTTCATTTCAAACAATGACCATTTGTTACGTGCATATTAAGGATTTGTTCAAAATGCAGGTCTATTGATGAACGATTTTTTTTAGCAACACAGTTTTTGCATGCACATAGCGGGTAGATGATATAATCAGAAGGGACGCATTTTTGCAACATGACTTATTATCATGCATTTGATGAGCTTTACAATTTTTGTTACTAGAGAACACTATTTGACAATTTTTGATGATATAATTATCATAAAACTTTTATGCTCATGCAGGTCTTTTTTGATGATATACAATATATCACATTATGATTTTTGTGTCAACATAGTGGGTTTTGTTGATATAATTTGAAGGGATGTATTTTTTATGGTATATAATCCCACCTTTTCATTTATTATCATGCATTTCAGTTGAAGTGATTATCATAAAGCCTTTATGTTCATCCATGCATTTTATGTGTAGACTAACAATTCTTAAAAATACAAGTTCAAGCTAGATCATTCACCGTTGACAAGACCCTTTCTTGGTGATGGTACATATTCCTTTGTGCATTAATGAGATTAAATTTTGTGCATAAACATTAAGTCAAGTGAATATATTGCTATTTAGAAATGACCATATCTACCATCATCTTCAAACATGCAGAGAAATGTAGTGAGAAGGGATTTAATCAACATGTGTCTTTGTTGAAAGTTATGCTTGTATACTTTGTAGAGAAACTGGTAAGTTTTGTAATTATACAATCTTGTACTTCTTAAAAATGTTTGAAATGATCTATTTATAATTTGACAAACTAATTTGTATTAAGTGTTATAATTTATTTCTTGTAGCACATTTTTTTGAATAAAAGGGGTAAAAACTTTATTGAAAATCAAAACATCTGAGTACAAATCAGCAAAGGGCGAAAGCACTAGGAACTACCAGAGACCACAGAACAAACAAGAGCAAAACCCTCATTCCCCAATGCCACTACCATCTTCAGCAAGAATCCTCTCCAGGTCCTGATATAAATCGTAGGGCATCTGCGCCCACTCATCAATCTTTCGGCCATCCATATCTATAGATGCCCATTTTGCCAAACAATCAGCCGCTCTATTCCACTCTCTTGGAATATGAGCATAAGACACTGAATCCATTAAAGAGCTTACTTGTAATATCTGTTGCACAATCATAGACAACTACCAGCTAACATCCACAATTTCCCTCTCAAGGAGCATATTGACTAGGGCCTGAGAGTCAGCCTCACAAATCACCTTCCGCCACCCAAGAGCATGAGCCCGCTCCAGAGCATAAAGGATAGCCAAACCTTCCATCCTATTAACAGTCTGCCTACCTTTATTAGCCGAAAAAATGAAAACCACAGATCCAGAAGAATCCCTACCAATCCCACCAATCCCAGCCAAGCCAGGATTACCCCTGGAAGAGCCATCCATATTAATTTTCAAAAAACCAGCAGGAGGGGGCTGCCAGCTTCCCATCCTTTGAACATTTTGCTTCACATGTCTACCTCGCCTGACACAATCTGAGCTCGAAGTTATCCCTTGTATGCGCAATCTATCAATAATTTCAGCATCTCCTTTCTCCAGTGGCAGCTCAAGCTCACTCTTCGCTTTAACTGATTCCTAGATCATGCCCATAATTCTAATCCAAACCTGTTGAATCCCCAATGCTTCACCTCGAAAGATTCGGCGATTCCTTTCCAACCAAACTTGCCAAAGCAGGAAAATAGGACCAGCATACCAAACATCCTGCAAGAAGGGAGCCGAGGAGAGAGGCCTTCCCAATCTCGACCAAAATTCATCTAGGGAGGAAGCATGAATGCACGAGCATTTCCAGACATCCCACCAAAAATGCCATAGTTGAAGGGAGAAGGAGCAGTGGAAGAACAAGTGCGGAGAGTCTTCCTCCCCCTTACAACATAGAACACACCTCGAAGGTCCAGAAAAGCCCCTCTTCCGAATATTGTCCCAAGTCAAGCATCTATTCCAGACCAAAGTCCAAGTAAAGCAATTACACTTTGGCCAAGAGAATTTATTCCATACTTTCTTCCACCAATGAACCTCTCCACCCTCAGCTTGCTGGGAGAGCAACTCTTGATACCCCGAAGAAACTGTGTAAACACCCTTGGGATTAGGGGACCAGGCCAACACATCACTATCCATGAGGGCGCTACAGCTACGATAGGAGAGGATGTAATTAAGTTCAGCGCACTCAACTTCCATATCAACAATAGGCCAATCCTCTGGGTTCTTCCATCTTGCTTCCACCAAATGCCCCTGAAAGGAAAAGGACTTAAAATCACACACCCTAGTCCATCCAGCTTCACAAAACCTCTGGGCCAATATACTCAAATGAGGATATTGGACAACTATGGGAGGGAAGCCATCCCAAGAGTCATGCCAAAAATGAGCCTCAGTCCCATTCTTGCAAATCCAGAATAAGCGTCTCTTAATGAGAGCAGCCCCTTTTTTGAGAGTAGTCCAGATCCCCGAACCTTTCCCAGTCAAGCTAAGCCGTGGGATATCTTTCTGGGGGATCCCAAAAAAGTACTTATGAGACAAGATTCTGGCCCACAACCGATCCTGTTCCACACACCACCGCCAGTACAATTTAGCTGCCAGAGCAGTACCAGAGAGCACTGATTGCCTTAATCCCAGACCACCAACCTGTTTTGGACTACAAACCACCTCCCATTTAATAAGACTCCACTTAGTTGAAGAAAGATTACCGGCCCATAAAAATTGTCTGGCTAAGGAATCAAGACTCTTCACAAAGCTCATTGGTGCCACCTGAATCATACACCTGTAGAGAGGAAGAGCCTACACCACACTTTGAAGCAACTGGACCCGTCCAGCAAACGAGAGCCAACGATGGGTCCAATGCGTGACTTTAATGCGGAACTTATCCAGAATACTTTGCCACGAGTCCCTAGACTGCCTGCCCTCTGATATAGGGATCCCAAGGTATATCAACGGAAGACTCCCAATTTGGAATCTGAGAATATGAGCAACTCTCCGTTGAATGGGAGGTGGAGTGTTAAAGAAAAAAACGGACGACTTGCCTTCATTAATAGCCTGACCCGAAGCTGCAAGATAAACATCCAACACCTTGCGCATGTGAGTCGCCTCCCTAATGGTAGCCATGCCCATCAAAGCCATATCATCCACAAACTGTAGGTGAGATTGAACAAGAAGACCCCCTCCCCATTGCCAACCCTGAATGAGGCCCCCTTCAACATTCTTTTTTATCAATCGGCCCAAACCCTCCACCAAAAGAAGAAACAGGTAAGGAGAGAGGGGATCACCTTGCCGCAAGCCTCTCGAGGCCCCAAAGAGATTAGAATTCTCCCCATTGATCAAGACTAAAAAAGAAGTTGAGTTCACACAGCTCATAACCCAGCGAATCCATTCCTCCTCAAAACCAAAGGCTCCCAAAACCTTCTGGAGGAAGGACCAACGAACTCTGTCATATGCTTTGGCCATGTCCAACTTGATGAACATAGCCTTATCTTTGGAGTTAGCCATGGAGTGGATAGTCTCAATAGCCACAGTCACCCCATCCAAAATCTGACGACCCTCCACAAATCCACTTTGTTCCTCAGAGATAAGCAGCGGAAGCCATTTCTTCAACCTTTCGGCAATCAACTTAGAAATAATTTTATAGGTTACATTGCATAGAGAAATAGGACGGAATTGACTTAGCCGATCAACCCCCTCCCCCTTAGGAATGAGAGCAAGGAAGGTAGAGTTCAGGGCCCGAAGCATTTGCTTATTATTCTGGGATTCTTGAACAACAGCCAATAAGTCTAATTTGATAATGTCCCAAAATTCCTGGATGAACTCACTTGGAAAGCCATCAGGACCAGGAGCCTTTCCTTTTTTCATCTGGAAGACAATCTTCTCTAACTCCTCCAAAGATATAGGGCTCATAAGATGCTCTTTCATTTCCATTGAAACCAAAGAGGGGATACAAGAGAGGACCTGAGCTTCAGCAGCCAAATCTCCCTGCGATTCCTCCCTAAATAAAGAGGCAAAAAACTGAACAGCTTCATTTGAGATATCCTGGGCAGAAGATAGGACCTCCCCTCTGTCGGTCACCAATGATGAAAGAGAATTACCATGATGTCTGGCCTTCACCGAATTGAAGAAGAAAGCAGTATTCCTATCACCCTCTTGAAGCCACTCAATCCGAGCTTTTTGTTTCCAAAAGATTTCCTCTCTCAGCTCCCATTCCTCCAAAGTTTTTAAAGCCCTGGCTTCCTCTCACAACAAATACTCAGACACCCCATCCTCCCTGATCAATCTGGTAATATCATTCAATTCCGCTTGAGCCTTTGTTTTCGCCTGGTAAATGTTTTTGAAGCATTGCCAGTTCCACCGTTTGAGCTGATACTTAACAAATTGGAGGAGCTTAGCAAAAATATACATTGCTGTACCAAAAGCAGGCCTACCCTCCTTCCACCACTGAGCAACACATCCATATAGGTCTGGGTCTCGGAGCCACATGAGCTGGAACTTCAAAGGTGGCTTCTGAGGCGACCGGGCAGAAGAAATGACAAGTTTTATGGGCCAATGATCCGATCCTCTCCAATCTAATATCTCTAAGCTGGAAGACCACAATCCACCCACCCAAAAATAGGATACCATGAAGCGATCTAGACGTTCAGCAATGCACCTGTCCCCCACTCTTCTATTGTTCCAAGTGAATTGACCATTTCTAGGCTTGATATCCACAAGATTAAGTGCCGAGACATTATCCCAAAACAAGAGAGAAGAGGGTTCAAGTCTTGCATTACCCCCCTGTTTTTCAGTTAAATCAAGAATAGCATTAAAGTCTCCAGCAATAATCCATGGCAAGTAAGGAAATAAGTTATGAACCAAATGAACATTATTCCAAACAAGAACTTTACCTTGGAACTCAATAGGAGCATAGACATTGGAGAAAAGGACTGATTCTCCTAATTCAAGGCACAGAGAGACCATGGATAAGGAGGATTTAAAGGAGATCCATGACACTGGTTGGATCTTTCGTGGGTTCCATAGACATGCTACACCCCCAGAAGATCCATGAGTCCAATGCACTAACATTGACCATTCCTCCACAATTTAGGTGCTATACTCATCATACATTCCACAGAAACCTTAGTCTCCTGAAGAAAAAGCACATCAGGGGAGTGATTTCTAACTAATTCCCGAACAACTTTTTGTCTAGGGCCACTATTCAAGCCCCTAACATTCCAAGAAATAATGATCATTTCGGGGGATTTAAAAAATGGGAATCCAAGGTCTTAATAGAACCTAACTCCACCAAAGTCTCCCCAATCAACTTAATCTTCTCCAAATCCTTCTTGCGTCCCAATTTAACACTTTTCTCAGAAACCCCCTTCTTACCATCTTTTTGAAGAATGCCCAGCTACGGAGAAGATTTACCCCTTTTTTCTGAATCTGAAACCGCAGATCATGTTTGAATAGCAGCACTCTCTTCTCCCTGTCGCATATCAACATTTATCCCTACTATCGCTTGAGCTCCTGACTGTCCTTCCGTGACCATAGGCATGGTTGACTCCGTATGAGAAGCAGGGATAGGAATGGAGGGAGTATTCTCAACTCTAGAATCTGCCACAAATTGATCTGTACTGATGAATCCAGGATTAATTTCTTGCTGATCCAATGCATCCAAGACCTCAAATCTATTAAAAGTATCCTCATCATGTCTTTCCAATAGAGTCCTCTTCTAACCTTTGTTTCTACTTCGAGCTTTGACCTGAACAAAGCCCTCAGCATCCATGCCTTCACCACCAATAGGCTTCATGCCTTTAACATCACCAGAACTGCTGCGAGGCGGAGGCGGGGGTTGCTTTTCTGCTAACCTGGCCTTTGGGCATCTATGCACCAAGTGGCCATATTCATGACAAAGGCGACAACGGAATGGGAAGGTCTCATAATCCAATTGTTGCACCCAAGAATGTGATCCTACACACATTTCCACCGCATCTGGCAATGGCCTACTCAAGTCAAGTTCCACACACATTCGGGCAAAAGTCATAACTTTCTTACCCAAGGTTTGTGTTGAAGGTCCCACTGGCTTTCCGAGCTTCATTGCAAGCATCTGAAGAACATCCTCGCGGCAACATTCTATAGGAAATCTGGGTAATCGAACCCACACCGGAACCTGATTCGGAAGCTCTTCGGAAGGATTAAATCCTGCATGCCATGGCTTGACGAAAAGCCCAACCTGGTTGTAAAAGTAGGGCCCCCCCTCAAAAACCCTATTGTGATCTGCCAGGCAAATAAATGTAACCATGAAAAATTTGTTTGCTAGCAACGTTACCTCCATTTAACCCTCAGGTTCCCAAACTGTCCGAGCCCAATTTTCCAAAAATTGGAGAGAGACTCGTAATCCCAAAAATTTGCAGTACAACCAGTGCTTAGAGTAGTATTCAACATCTTCGGCAATCATTTCGAATGGTATTACCAGTTTGGGCCTCTCATTACAACGCTCCAGGAAGCCATTAATCTTCGTGATCCGCGAACCCCCAATCGAGCTCATTGCCTTAGCCCCTGTACCCTGAGAGAAAAGGGCGTTATCAAAAACCCTCATCTCATTTTCTGGCGGATTCAAGTCGCACGCATCATGCATGCCTAAATCACCTCCAACACTAGAATGTCCACCCGCAGCAATAGCCACGCCCTGCCTTGAACAGTCCCCCGCACGGGAATACCTCCAAACCCTCGACGGACACTGGCAAAAACTGCAGAACGGCATCCAGAAAAAATAGCACACAGTGCTATTGCCATCGAAACTAGAAACCTTGCCCCAAACAAACACACAGCCTTCCCCTTACGTGCGCACAGAGAGCAAAAACTAGCTAGGGCACGGCTGCCCTAGCTCGGCAGAAAGTTGCAGAGCAAACGCGACATCCCCCGATCCCATTTCTTGTAGCACATTCATTCCGCATAAAAAGGTTATTTATTTTGGTCTTCATTTATATGCAGCCATTGTTGTATGTAAGCTTTTCTCTTAGGACATGAGGATGTCTAATGTAGATGAAGTGGGATGTTGTATTTGTATATGGATGTGAATTGATGTAACATTGTTATGATGATATACAATGTCCATGAGAAAATTGGTTTAGTTATATTGATGATATACAATGTATCTACACATGAGTACATTGGTGTAGCTATATTGATAATGAAAAAAAATCATGTTTGCATATCCCTTCATGGATGTCACATGCAAGTGTAATGGTAATTATGTGTATACAATACATTGAAATATTGATGATCATTATGTGTCTACAGTGTAATGCTTGTTTATCTATATTTTTCATTGAACAAGATAGGGCCATGGATTCCTAGATAGGATTTTGTAGGGACCCTCTCGTGGCCCTGTATGTTCAAATGGATCATTCGTAGGTGCCACGGATTCTGAGATAGGGCTCGTCAAAGTTTGACAATTTGTAGCACTTAGGGTGCTCAAGGGACGATGCCGGTAGGGTATGACCCCGAGCGTTCGACTGAATGGGGGGAAAAATAGGAGCATGCATAGGGTAATAATGCCTAACTGGAAATGTCACAGCCAACGGTTTGTCATCACGATGAGAAGAATGAGAAATTGGCCACGAGACAACATTTGAATGAATGAGAGTGACAATTTTTTTTCCAACCGAAAAATTACTACCCTAATAAAACCGTAGGGAAACTTGAAAAACCAAGATAGGCTTTTGTAGGGACCCCTCTCATGGTCCTATAGCTTCAAATGGATTGTTTGTAGGTGCCACTAATTCCATGTTAGGGCCTTTCAAATTTTGATAATTTTTAGCACTTAGGGTGCTCAAGGGATGACGTTGGTAGGGTATGACCCCAAGTGTTCGACCGAGTGGGGGGGAAAAATAGGAGCATGGATAGGGTAATAATTCCTAACTAGACATGTCAGAGCCAATGGTTTGTCATCACAATGAGCATAATGAAAAATTGGCTATGAGACAACATTTGAATGAATGAGACTGACGATTTTTTTGCCAACTGAAAAATTGTTGCCCTAATAAAACCGTAGGGAAAATTGAAAAACTGAGATAGGCTTTTGTAGGGACCCCTCTCATGGCCTCATAGGTTCAAATAGATTATTTGCAAGTGCCACAGATTCTGAGTTAGGGCCTATCAAAGTTTGACAATTTTTAGCACGTAGGGCGCTCAAGGGACGACGCCGGTAGGGTATGACCCTGAGCGTTCGACCGAGTGGGTGAGTAAAATAGGAGCATGCATAGGGTAATAATGCCTAACTAGACATGTTGAATCTAATGGTTCATCATTGCAATGAGCAGAACAAGAAATTGGCCACGAGACAACATTTGAATGAATGAGACTGACGATTTTTTCGCCAACCAGAAAATTGCTGCCCTAATAAAACCATAGGGAAAATTGAAAAACCAAGATAGAATTTTGTACGGACCACTCTCATGGCCTCATAGGTTCAAACGGATCATTCATAGGTGCCATGGATTCTGAGTTAGGCCTTATCAAATTTTAACAATTTTTAGCACTTAGGACGCTCACGGGACGATGCCGGTAGGGTGTGACCCCAAGTGCTCGACCGAGTGGGGGGAAAAAATAGGAGCATGCATAGGGTAATATTGCCTAACTAGACATGTCAGAGCCAATGGTTCATCATCGCGATGAGCAAAACGAGAAATTGGGCCACCAGACAACATTTGAATGAATGAGACTGACGATTTTTTCGCCAACCGAAAAATTGCTGCCCTAATAAAACCGTAGGGGAACCTAAAAAACCAAGATAGGCTTTTGTAGGGACCCCTCTTATTTCCCCGTAGGTTCAAATGGATCATTCACAGGTGCCACGGATTCCAAATTAGGGCCTGTCAAAGTTTGACAATTTTTAGCACTTAGGGCGCTCAAGGGATGACACCGGTAGGGTATGACCCCGAGCGTTCGACCAAGTGGGGGGGGCGAACAGGAGCATGCATAGAGTAATAATGCCTAACTAGACATGTCAGAGCTGACAATTTTTCATCATGATGAGAAGAATGAGAAATTGGCCACAAGACAACATTCGAATGAATGAGACTGATGCCCTAATAAAACCGTAGGGAAACTTGAAAAACCGAGAGAGGCTTTTGTAGGGACCTCTCTCATGGCCTCATAGGTTCAAAATAATTGTTTGCAGGTGCCATGGATTCTGAGTTAGGGCTCATCAAAGTTTTACAATTTTAGCACTTAGGGCGCTCAAGGGATGACAACAGTAGGGTATGACCCTGAGCATTCAACTGAGTGGGGGGACAAAATAGGAGAATGCATAGGGTAATAATCAATTGTATCAAGTATTTTTCATTAAATGAATTGTACTGTATTGTTTATTAAATGAATTGTATTGTTCATTATACAAACAACACTTATGTTGAAATGAAATGAATTATATTGTTCATTAAATAACCATTATTAACCATTGTTAATTATTGGAATTAAGATTAAATATTTCCATGATAACACCATGCATAAATGAGAAACAATTTATATGATCGAATATCAACTTCTGTATATATAAAAATGTCAAATGATTACAAATGTATGTCCATACACAAATATGGCATAAATGCAAACTCAAACAAAATGTATGTCTAAATACGTGAATGTATGTCCATATACAAAATATACATGCCAACTAGACATGTAAGCATCCCAAAACTATCTATAACATCCTAAGCTACTGGTGGATCATCAAAATTGATCCTCTTTGCCGCACTACTCGACTCTAAAGGATCCTACACAAGAAAAACAAACCACGATTAATATTAGTTATATTATATAATTCACATTCAAAAAGTTAACATAAAAATGAACTATAATTGAACTATTTATGTTTATCTCATTTCCACGTTTTCTCTTTGGTTTTGCAAGACTCTTGATGTATGTCTTTGGTAGAGGAGGTATGTTTTCAATATTTTCATACACAACCTACATATGTTTAGAAACATGACATTGATACAAGTTAGCATATAATTGTCACTAATAATAACATATTATATCTATTAAACACAAAATAAAATAAACACACATCTACTTGAGGCATCTCTTCTTCTTCTTCTTCTTCTTCTTCTTCATCTTCAGGTATACTAGGTGTAGTCATCAAGGATGTGAAGCCAAGAATTCTTTGTACATATACACAACATGTATACGAAACTATCAATCTATGTCGAGACGTGTATAATCACTATAAGTTATTTAAACTATTCATTGAATCATATTTGCATTCAATTACCTTTCCCTTGTCTCTAACTGCACTACCAGATCCTAATCACACTTCCCTGCACTCATGCTGCTTGTACCCTACAAGAGTAAAATAAGATATACATGCAAGTTACTACATAATCTAATTAATACCAATATAAATGATGAGCATGTATGTACAATAAAATACAAATGACTAGGTGTAATAATATATGTACCGTCAAGCTATCAAGGCCAAATGAAATGGCTGACAAGGTGACCTCCTGAATCTGTCTCAACTCCTCCTTAGTCATCAACAGTTAAATAGACCATGTAAATAAAAATTAGTACTTAATATTATCTAGATTATAAATATTTATTTAAAATATAGCATGAACTATGAAAATACAAATCTTACCACTACATCAATGTATGATGATAGTGCCTCCTCGTCTCTAGCATGCAAGGACTCCCTAGGGTATCCTCCAGATTGTGTCATAACATCTGGTGCATCATGCATCTCATCCACCTCATAATCTACACTCTCCATAGGAGGACCAATGGGCTGTCCAGCTAGACCCAAGCATACATGCCCACACATGACACAACTATGGGGCATGTATATGTGTGCAGCTGAGGATGATGTGTCAGCACAACTGGATGCACCGCTACCATCAAAAGTAGGCTGAGCTACTAACCCAGCCTGAGAAACCAAAAGGCTACTCAAAGAGTGAATAGCCGATATGGTATGTGAAGCAGCCTCACAAATGATATCTACATGCTGGACTGGAGGTGGCGGATCAACAGGAGGAAGGGGGACATATGGGCCCTAGAATACTCTAATTGACCCAGGTCTATTTTGGGGCATACCTAAACCCACACCTTGGAAAGGTTGGATGTCAAAGTAGTTCACATGTTTGCGTAAAACAAACTCAACATACAATTTTTTATGAAGTAGAAGGGGACATCAAGATTGTTGTTGGGTGGCTTGTCAAAAACCATCCACCAATGATCCCAAAAGTTTTTCACAATACCATCATTTGTGCACCATTTAATAGAAAGTTTTATTTTTGGGGTGTCTATGGGTTGACCAGTTCGGAGATTCACAAGCAATGAGGTGATATCGGCTTTCGATATCTCAAGATCCTTGATCTCCTTATATGACAAGCCATCCGCATATTGCTCCCTCATAGAATCTTGCCACAAAAGGGCAGCATTGTGCTCTTTAGTCATGGTTTCCATGCTCTTTATGATCGATGTGAGAGGATCAAACATTGGGTTTAGACGAGAGATCCTATGATATACATCTGCAATCCCCCTCAACTCATTCAAATTTTGTGCAATCAAATCCTGAATTGAGGGGGCGTTTGGCAAAGGAGGTTTTGGTTGTGATTGATCAATATTTTCATTGTTATCCCCCATTTTTTACCTAATTGAGTGTAAACAATTGAATTTAGTTAATAAATTTAAACAATTTTATATTTGATTTAAAAAAACCTAGTTTTCGTGAAAAAAACCATATTTTCAATGAAAAATCAAATAAACATTAAAAAAAAATACAAAAATTGAATGAAAATGATTGAAAACAATAAAAACCTTACCCTTCAATCTATTTTTTAGTAATTTTTGGGCAAAACACCAAATATTAGATTTCTATATTATATAATATATTATTATATTATAATATAATATTATATAATTATATCATATATTATTCCATTATATATATTATATAATATTATATTATATAATATAATAATATAATATATAATATAATACATAATATAATATAATATAATATAATATAATATTTAATAATCTAATATTATATTATATATTATGTATTATATAATATATAATTTAATATAATAATATATTATATATTATATAATATATAATATATAATATTACATTATATATTATACAATATATTTTTTATTTTAAAATTACAAATAAAAATCGGATATTTTATTTTATCCAATATCTGATTTGCTTAAGTAATTGCCATGCCAAGGTGTAGTGACACCCAGGCCGAGCAAAAAGTCAACATGGATTTTCGCATTTTTAGGTGAGTGGAGAAGGCTATTTTTTTCACATCGCCACTTTTTGGCCCCCCATGATCCTACACTAACCCATATAGAACAAGTAATATGTTCAAATGTACACCTATATCTAAATTATAATTAGTTGGACTTGAAAACAATAAAATGAAAAATATTCAACATATCACTATCAAACCAATTGCATGCCCTGGGTATTGATGTTACAAACCAAAATTCAAAATAATTAAGTTTTAATCATTTATAGGAAAACAATTATGCGTTTCGGTATGCACATCACTCTTAAAAAAGTTGTTTGTTGTAAAAAACTACTTTTTGAGGGAGATGGAAAAATCAATAAAATTTTATTTAAAAAAAATTGAAAAAAATATATTTAGAATCTACAAACAAGATGTTACAAATCACTAGTTTACATTATCTTCAATTTCTTAATGGTTTAAAAGTTATAGGTGTTAGAAAGTGAAGGGTTTTTTCAAAATGTTCATCTAAGTGTCAAAGTTAGTCAAAAAGTGGGAACCAGTATTGTAAATTCAGCTTATGTACTGTTGCTTTGGTGTATTCATGTCTACCATTTTCTTTTGCAAATCCTTGATTTGTTGTTGCAAGTCATTCTTGGGTGGAGATCTATGTCTTTGACTAAGTCCCATGCCCAAGCCACCAAGAGGAGGAGGGATATATTGCATATAAGGGTGATACTGGTCGTAAATGTGCTCATATGAAGCGGGTTTATAACGATACTGCGTGTAAGTACCATCGGGTAAAGTATTGTGATAGGATGTATTGTGTTTATTTTGATCATGCATATCATGTCCATGAGTGTAGGGGATTTCATAAGATTGATCTTGAGTGATGTCCCTAAATCTGACACAAAAGCTTCTCGTGTCAATATTTTTAATATGTCCTTGTGTAGAATTGTATCCTTTAGCATGATCATGAGTATTGGCATATTGTTGGGTATGCATATTAGTGTTAGACCTTCAGGTACGATTACGGGGTTGTTCATGAGAGGTTATATCATAACTAGCATGAGAATGAGTGTATGTGTTTGGAATTTTAGGTTTTTGAAATAGGGAGGAAGGTGATTGAGGCACAAGACATTGCCTTCTATGACCACCACTACTAGGCCTCCTAAGCCTTGTATTAGCTTGATTTTCTTGATTTGGATCATCCTCCAAAATTTTTGACATATCAAAAACTTGGGGTAATCATGTTCTACTTTGTGCCATGACTTGGAAGAAGTATTGTCTATCCCTTTTCATGATCTCTTGAACCAATTTGTTAAAATAGGGATGGGTGAACTCACAAAGTTGGTTCCCACTTTTTGGTACATCTTGATTTTTGCTGAAATCATACATTTTTTGGAAAATATAATTATTTAAGCTTTAAGAGGTCCCATTTGAAGTAATTAATTGAAGAGAGTTAGATCAAAGGCTCTTAGATCAAAATTTCTTGGATAGAACCTCTCTACTTCTAAATCATACTTGCAATGGAGTCTCCTTTGCATCTATCAAATGTTGATAAAAAACCAATTTTACATTAGCTTTTGAGGGGTCAAACGAATTCATTTAGAAGTTTTGTTTTCTTGAGGATTTAGTCCTTATTATAAGCTTTCCAAATAGTATAATTTTTAATATATTTCAGTTTATTAATATATTTTTATTTTATTTTTTATGAATGTAGGTTTTTCACCGAACATGAACTTCTTTGCTCAATGCATTGGGAAAAATAGCAAACTAATTCAAAAAAATTCTGAAAAATATCTATGCCCTAGGTATTGATGTCTTCTTTCTAACAAAAAAAATAAAACTTAATTTTGATATATATAGAGCAAGTTATGTGTTCAAACGTACACCTATATCTAAATTATAATTAGTCGGACTTCAAAACTTAATAAAATAAAAAATATTCAACATATCACTATCAAACCAACTGCATGCCTTGGGTATTGATGTTACAAACCAAAATTTAAAATAGATAAGTTTTTATCATTTATAGAAAAAAATTTATATGTTTCGGGATGCACATCACTCTTAAATAATGTTGTTTCCTGTAAAAAACCTACTTTTGAGGGAGATGGAAAAATCAATAAAATTTTATTCAAAAAAATTTGAAAAAAATATATTTAGAATCTACAAAAAGGATGTTACAAATCACTAGTTTACATCATCTCCAAATTCTTAATGATTTAAAAGTTATAGGTGTTGGAAAGTGAAGGTTTTTTGCAAAATGTCCATCTAAGTGTCAAAGTTGGTCAAAAAATGGGAACCAGTATTGTGAGTTCACCCGGATCCATGATAGTTTCCTCAACCTCTACAGAATCCACAGATGCATTGTCATTGTCATCATCATTTCCATTATTGTTCTCATTGTCATTGTCTTGTATATTATTGCGATTATCAAATAGATTGTAAAATTTGTCTCAATCAAACTCATAGGTAGTCATGTTTAAAGACCTTAGAACTTATTTGACTTTCCTTCTAAACCTTTTTGAATGGGTTTCAACCATGGACTAAAGCCTTGACCAAAATAAAAGGTAAGATGAAAATACAAAGACTATGGAAGACCAAGAGGTGTATGAAGTGTAGATGAATCTAGGGTAAACTTGTAATGTCCAAGAGTGTAAGACCAAAGTATGTATGTTTTTAGAATAAGGTATGGCTTCAAAAGAGATGATGGATCTCTTAATGAGGTAAGTTGACCTTGACTCAAGAAGACCAAATGAGACCCTAAGATGATAGATCATGATATGGGAATCATCTAGTGTTGTGTTGTAGTATGTTTGCAAAGTGTGACGAGGACAAGCAAAGTAACCTTTTGACTCAAATTTGGAAAATATGTATGAGGGAAATGCAAGTAAAAGAAAATGATTGACTATGTGTGATCAAGACAAGTTTACTAAAAAATGAATCCCTATCGGAAGCATCTTTAGAAGCTCTTTGAATCTAAAAACTTAAGCCCTTTTATTCTTGACAATTTTTCTGTAATTTCTCAGCAGTGAACATAGACGCAGTTTTACTAAAATCAGACTTGATTTCTGATCCTAGATGTTGTTATAGTAAACAAAGACACGATTTTTGGTGATAATGATAATTATTTTAGCTTGAGATTCATAGACATGAAAATCCAACAGAAATGTAGTTTCTGACAACACAAATGTGATTTTACATTTTTCATGGTAAATGTTACAGTATATTTCTCTAATACCTAGACGTGATTCTGCTCTACACAAACACGATTTCCCAACGTAGATGCGATTTAATCTGACATAGATGTAGTTTTGAAAATGTTGTAATTTTTTCCAATTGTGAAGTTGTTGAATGTGATCGAATCTCAATGTTTCAACTTCTAGTGGAAAGAAAAAATAGCAAAATAGTGAAGACCCAATGTCTGAAGGTATTTTTGTCCAAAAATGATAACGAGTTTTAATTTCAAGTGTGATATTGATTTTTAAATGTCCTTGTTTGTTTTGCATATAGTTGGAAAACATGGCAGACACAATGTTTGTTTGAAAATGTTTGATTGATTCTTTGATAATGAAAACAAGTATGAATCCTAAGGCTGGCCAAGATAATAGTCGTTGGATCTCACTTGGTTTCCCAACTACGCTTATTCAAAGTGGATACTTAGATACTTGACCCCACTGGCTCCCCTCCATGACACTTAGTTCTCCAGGCTAGCCAAGTACCAGTCCCCTTGAAAACTCCCTATGGCAAACTTTGTATCTCTACTAAGAACCATAAGACTGTGAGATGACATCAGAGGTCCAACCTCTTGTATAAACAACTAGAAGGTTTTTACTTTCAAACACAAAAGGGTGTCTAGTAAGGGCATCCATTCTGGTGGCTATAATCAGTAGTGTGTTACACCCTATTAAATGGAAGGCTTCCCAACCTATAGAGGTTTCTCTCTATAGGGTTAACGGGGAGTCATAACACCGTTATAGTAGCATGTAACACCTGTTTCTTGCAACTTTCATCCCAAATTTTTTTATTTATAGTGGCTTGGAAGAGTTTGGCTTTAGCCCATTACCACTTGGGTCACTCCCTCTCACTTGGCCTTATGGGCTACTTGGGAGGTAGGCCCTCTAAAAGGTTTAAAAAGAAAACCTATTGCTTAAGACACAAAATAAACTTGTTAATTTTAGAGAATCGATTGAAGTGTATGCTAGACTAAAGAAGACAAAGAGAGGAATTTCAAAAATCAAATCTTTGCCAAAGGCCCTACACCAAACATGTTAGTAGTTTTGAAATGATACCCCTCTTGTAAGCACACATGTTAGGTAAATTTTTAGAAATACCAAATGAGTTTGTGAAATAAGGGTCTTCAACAAAATGTCTTCTCCTTTCCACATAGAATTTGTTAATCCATACAAAAGAGGTTAGGGTAAAACCAAAATCTGAAAAGCCTAAAATGAAGCGAAATGAAAACTGAAAACACAAACGTGGCTATACCAGACCTAAATGCAGAAAGATGATGCAGATGTAGAAACATGGAACCAAGATGTGATTTTAGGAACCTAGACATTCAAAACAAACAAAAAAGTGGAGACACAAAAAAAAGATTACACAGACACGATTTCTAAACAAGGAGCCAAAAATCTCCGCAATAGAGATTTATGAAAAATCCTAGACTACAAAATAGAAAAACAACACTGCAAAACAAAAATGAGATAATACGAAACCTAGACACGAAAATACATCAAAAACATGACATTAAACAACCCAGATGTGATTTCTAGATATGAAATTTTCAAAGAAAAAAGACAAATAAAAAACATAGCCAAAATCATTGCAGATGCGAAGGTTGAGCAAAAACGTGGTAAGATCAGTTACAAATGTGGGATAAAAGAGAATTATCACAAAATCTAACCTGCAACTTTTCAAAAACACAAATCTGGAAACAAGATGTCAAAATAAAAGGGACAAGAGTCCCATCGGGTGTTCCAAAATCTATATGGTGAAAATAGATGATGAAAATAATAATATTGAAACACTAACAAATATTCAACCACAAAAACCCTAGCCTAACAATGAAAAGCATCCACCATACACAAATGAAGATACCTAAGATCATGCAAATGAACAATAAAAAAACAAGATATACCATTCACATGTCAAGTAGGGTTTTAATCTCCATTGTCTCCTATCTCCATTGATCTTGTTTGATATTATTGCTCTCAGATTTTATGTGTGCACAAGAGCTCAACAAAGAACGGATTTTGGTTGATAGCTTGATCACAAAAAGGCATGATTGCATAAGATTTATTAGACACACTAATTAGGGTTAGGAAAGGAAGAGGGCATCCTCTTATATAGAGAACATTGTAGGAAATGGAGGGATAAGATTGAGAGGTGTAAAGGATAAATGGTCGGCTAGGATTAAAGGGTAGGTAGAGGAAATAATTGAATGATAGAGGGGGTAGGTAAGAGAAGAATAAAGAGATGAATGACATGTGTCATAGAGGAAAAAGCTAGTGATTTAATTAAATAAATAAAGATTTATTTAATTAATAGAGGAAGCGGGATAATTTAAATAAATAAAAGTATTTTTATAAATGAGGAAAAACTTAGAAGAGGATTAATGAATCAATTTATTTAATTAATAGAAGAATTAAGATAAAATAATTAAACAAATAAAACTATTTATTTAATTAGATAAAACAATTTTAGGTGTCTACAGATATGCCAAAACAGGATTCAGAATTAGTGCTCCATCATCTATCATTGTTTCTAGGAATCAATCCATACATGAAAAATTGCGATAAGATGCATCCATAGATTGCATTAAGAACTGGAGTTACAGAAAATGTGGGACGTGGGATTCATAAAACCCATTGATTATGGTTAGATTAGATTGCATTTGCATTTCATTTTCTTAAAAGCACTACATTGCATATAGTTTATTTTCAAGAACATCATATTCACCATTTTCATAGCATGTATTTTATGCATTCACATATAGCTGCATCAATAAAATAAGTAGATTGTCTTAGTTAATCACTTCTCTACACATGAATGAAGCAATGGTGTAGTGTCGTAAATTGTACACCCTTGTAGGGTGGTACAATTTCACACTTAGGTTAGCACCTGCCTTAGTGTGTTTTTCATCTTGCATTTCTCATTCCCCTTTAAGCATTTAATTAATTAACTTACTTAAATCTATGGTTATGTCTCATCACTTTACACATTACAAAGTTGGGCCCTTTACCCTAAGCATGCCCCTTTTCATTTTATTCCTCCAATGAATCATTTAATGATAAACCCTAATTATGTCTTATTTTGACCGTTTGGGCCCAATTTCGCATATCAAGACATCTTGAAATCAACTGTAACTTTGGGAAGCACTCTAATATCATCATATCTAACAACACAAAAATTTGGTGAAAAGTTGGTCGAACCCTGGCAGAAATGCACATGGTCCATGACTTTTTTCCTAAAATTTCGAGAGCACAATCCTATGATATGATAATGCTCAACCCCAAAATCTTAGTGGGAAATTTAAATCATAGGTCGGCCTAAACATGAAATTAATATCTATGGTTTCATATTTAAGAGCTCTCTTTCTTCATTTGAAGGGGGCTTCTTCTAAGAATCTAAGGGCAGGTTTTTGGAGTATTAGAGCCTTCTTTGTAGCGAAAGAGTAGGTCTTTGAAGTATTAAACAACATGCAACATTAATCCATAAATCATTCATCAAGCATCATTTTATCAATTGGGGGATTTTGAAGATGTAGAAGAACAATAGGAGATCACCGACTGATGATTGGCTTGTACCTCTCCCTTGGGGTTGGGTATGGTTTCATGTTGTTTTCATGCCTTTGCATAAGATTTATTTTGATTCACATTCATGCTTTAGATCACTTTGCATTGTGGATTTAGAGCATTTACTCTGTCAATTATAAGCAATTAGGGTTTCCTCTTCAAGGTTGCTCTAGGTTGTTTACTTTCATTTATAGGATCTTTCATATACACAAGGTTCTAGCACACACATTTTCAGTATATTATCAGCTATTCGTGGAGGTGGAAATCACCAACATAGGGATTTGACTAAGGCAAAACCCTATATAGCGACCCCAAACCTTCCCTTTTCAGTTGCAGGTGCGAAAACAGGAATCCAAAAGCAATTGCAAATCTGGAACAAGCATCAAAACCACTTAGAAGTCTAAGAAGTGCAAAAATGTATTAAGAACAGGGGCATGGTGCCTTGGTATTTCCTAGGATAGTGGCATAGCACCATAGTCTTTCCCTTTGTCAGTAGGACTTGGCAGAACAACACCTTACAGATCTCAGAATCCCTCCTGTCATTTGGAGCTTGAGAATTGCAGAATTGGGACACTGACATGGCATCCTTATCCCAAACATTTCTACTCAGATTTCAGACATAGGTACACCTCTGGTTTTTCCTTCTGACCTATACTTTTCAGTAGTGCATCAGTTGCTCTTTGATCTGCATTCTTAGATTAGGATTGACTTGCTTATTTTCTTTCTAGGTTAGATTCTATTTTCCATCATTATTCTCTGTCATTTACAACAAAGGAATAGAAAATATAAGAGGTAATCCATGACTCTCTCTTTCTCATAAGAAGTAGCTGATGTGCATTACCTCCCTAGGCTCTTTTGTAATCTATGAGTGTGTATGAGAGTGGGATTAGGGTTTCCATACTTAGTCTCACTTTTTCGCCTACACATCTTTGGTGAACCTGATGTGAATCGAATTTCATTTTAATTGCATTGAATTGTTAGATTTAGATCTAGTTTATTTAATTTTCTTTCAAAACAAAAAAGAGATAGGTTTCTTTCATTTTCTTTGCATTGTGTATTTAAGTTTCATCCAATTTTCATTTCAAAATGTCAGATTTCTATTTACAAGATGTTCATGCTTTTTATGATGTATGAAATTTTGTTGATTATGAGTTTAGTAAAGATGAATTATATGAGTCTCTAGATGATTTTTTGAACCCTAAGCCTTCTAAACCCTCATTTTGCCAAAAAATAATCAACCTTGTTACTATGTCATTTTGTGGTGATGAGAAAGATAAGTTGGATGATTCCTCTCATGGGTACATTCTTATTAACTCCTCCAATAGATAGAAACATAGTTGATTCCCATGATTCCCTTTATGATTTTATGTCTCCTTTTGAGTCCAAGGATAATCCTTTCAATCACAATGATCATGATTTATTGGATGATGTCATTGATGACTTTATGTCTTTGCATAAAGTTTCAAACAAGAATAATGCATCTAAAAGGTTAATCAATATGATCAATGTGAATGAACATAGAAAACCACTTTTTGTTGTCCAAGGTGCTTTACCTTCTCAAAATTCACCTCTTCCTAATCAACCTCTTTTCACGGTTCAAGGTGGATATGGTCACGATTCCTTTAGCACTCCAAACAAACCTATGATTACGATTCAAGGAAGGAATCCCACTAAGAGTCCTTATAGCTATGCTAGAAAAATAACTAAGGAGAGTTATAATGCAATTTCCCATACTTATAAAACATGAAACAATAGGAAAGCTAACCCTCCTCTATTTGTTTCAACTCCTCTACCTAATCCTCAACTTAGTCTTCCTCAAGCACCTTGTATTTCACAAACCCTTGGTAAGGAATATGATCTTGTCGAACAAATTAAACTTACTCCTACCAAGATATCACTTTCGGATTTTCTTTAAACTTCCTCAACTCATTATGGAATGTTACAAGATGCCTTGAAAACATTGAATTTCCCACTCGCAGTGACATCCAATAATATGGCTTCTTTGATTCACTCTATTACATCACCTAAGGCTCAGATTATGTTTACGCAAGATGAGTTGTTTTCTGGTAAAATTCAACAATAATATGATCCCTTAATGATTATGATTATCATAAATGATAGTGCGATAAGTAAAACATTAGTGGAAAATGGTTCTAGCCTTAATGTTTGTAGAATTGACTTTTTGCATAAGATCAATGTTGATACATCTCTTATTAAGCCTGCTTCTCTCACCATCAGTGGCTTCGATAATGTTGCTAAATTCTCACTAGGTATCATGACCTTGCATGTTAAGGTAGGTCTTGTTTCTTTACCTACTCCTATCCATGTCATGTCTAGAGAGTTGACATATAAAAATTTTCTAGGAAGACCTTCGATTCATAGCATGCAAGTTGTACCCTCTACATTGCATAGGCAAATCAAATTCATCTACAACAATAAAAAATACACCTTGTTAGGAGACACGAGATTTCAGGCTTGTTTACAAGTATCAAGTTCTAAATCCTCTTCAATCAATTATTCCCCAACTATCTTAGACAATTCCTCTAAAGCTTCTACTTCGATTAGTATGACTACTTCATCAAACCTATCTCCTATATCTGGGTCGATTCTTGATAGTTCCTCAAGTGGACCTAATGTTCTTCAGAAAGAATCTTCTCAACCTGACTCTATGATTGAGAATACTTTCTCTCTTGAATAGATTCTTGTAGAAGATTATTGGGGATCCCTTGATTTCAATCCTACTTTCATAGGGGAATACATAATTCCCCCTAGAGATCCTAAGATTGGAAAGAAGAAAGAAGAAGAAGAACCTACAAATCAATCTACTTTCTCTCGACCATTTAGTAATAACTTTGTGGTGGCTTCTTAGATTTCATCTCCCTTAGTTTCTGGTTTAGAGGATTTTGATCCTTCACTTTTTGAAAATCACCCTTCTTTTTCAGAAATGACTAACCTTTATGGTCCTAGTTTTCATATCCTAGCTAGGTGTTGATATAATGGAAATGGATGTGGTGCTCAAGAACAAGGGATTAAAGTTCCCTTGGAAAATAACTTTCGTGATATGACATTTGGGCTTGGTTATGATCCTTTCAAGCATATTAAAACCTTTAAGAGACCATCTATTAGTGTTAATGTCATTTCTACTTCTCTCTCGCTAAGATATCTAGAATATATTGACTTTATCCCTTCTTGTGTCTTTGCTTTGGACATTTTTTCAACCGATGATTCCCTAGCTGAATTCTTGGGAGCTTATGACAACCTTCCTCATTATCACCATAATCATAGTTTTCTCTATTGTTTAAATGCAGAAGTTTACTTTGGGAAAGAAAGAAATAACAATGAGATAGTTAAATAATTTCCTCAATTGAAAGATGCTCCTCAACAAAACAATCTCCTAATAAATGACACCATTGATATCCAGATGGATCCTTGTGTTGAAGATAAAATTTTGTAGATAGGGAAATGTCTTGTGGAGGAAGAGCAAAAGGAATATGCTGAGTTGTT
Source organism: Cryptomeria japonica (assembly GCF_030272615.1). Taxonomy (NCBI): domain Eukaryota; kingdom Viridiplantae; phylum Streptophyta; class Pinopsida; order Cupressales; family Cupressaceae; genus Cryptomeria; species Cryptomeria japonica. The sequence goes on from NC_081412.1 coordinate 564,090,805, forward strand.
ACATGAATTCCCTGAGCTCTTTGCTTGGATATATTTTGACATGCCCAACGTAGATTGTAAGATTGTCACTCATAACATTGTCCTAATTCCTGATGCTAAACCTACGAAGTTAAAATTCGAAAGATTCACCCTAAGGTGGAATTACTTGTTAAAGCTGAGATTCAAAAATTGTGGGATGTTGGATTCATCTATCCTATCGATTATTCCCCATGGATTTCAAACATTGTGCCTGTGGCTAAAGATGAAAACAAGATTAGGATATGTACTCATTTTCATGATTTAAACAAGGCCTCTTTAAAAGATGATTTTCCTCTCCCGAATATTAATATGATAGTGGATTCGGTAGCAGGGCATGCTTTACTATCCTTTATTGAAGGTTTATCAGGATATAGTAAAATTTTCATTAATCTCCAAGATCAATATAAAATTACTTTCACTACTCCTTGGGGTACGTTTTGTTGGATTGTGATGCCTTTTGGATTGAAAAACATAGGCATAACCTATCAGTGTGCTATGGCTCTCATCTTCCATGGCTATATGCATAAGACCTTTTAAGATTACGTAGATGACATCTTAGCCAATTTTTTTCTTTTTATAGATCATGTTAAGATCCTTTGTCAAATCTTTGAGATAATTTGTAAGCACAACATGCTTTTGAATCCCCAAAAATTATGTTTTTTGTGTGGATAGTGGAAAACTATTAGGATTCATAGTTTCATATCATGGCATTGAGGTGGATACAAAGAAGATAGATGTTATTGTTAACATACTACCTCCTAAGAATGTTTCCCAACTAAAATTTTTGCAAGGAAATATCCAAGATATTTGTAGGTTCGTCTCTCAACTTGCCGATTGTACCTTTTTCCTTCACACAATTTCTAAAAAATAATATCACTTTCCAGTGGAATGAGGATTGTCGTCAAGAATTCGAAGACTTAAAGACCTATTTGTCCAATCCTCCCATTCTTCAAATGACTAATCTTACTAAGGCTTTCCTTATATACACCGTTGTTGAACCCCTCAAGATCTTGCAACCTTACTGGTACAATGTGATAAGCATGGTAGAGAATGCCCATTTTATTACATAAGCCACACTTTACTTGATTACGAAGTACAATATTCTATGATAGAAAGACAATGCCTTGCTTTAGTCTTTGCAACTTACAAGTTGAGGCATTATCTCTTGAATGATGAGATTCAGGTTATCATTAAATTTGATCCTCTTAAACATCTTTTCTCCAAAACTGACCTTTTCGGATGCTTAGCGAAGTGGTTTATGATGTTGACCATGTTTGACCTTAAGTTTGTCTCACAAAAGGAAATAAAGGGTCAAGCATTGACTGATCATTTAGTTGATTCTCCTTCAGCATTCTCCCTAGCTAACCCAGAGTCTTTTCTCGATGAATACATTCTTTCCATTGAGGTTAATGAGACTTGGGAATTGTACTTTGATGGCTCTAAGTTTCATATAGGATTGGGGGCAAGGGTTGTCTTAATCTCTCCTAAAAAGAATCCTATTCCTTTATCATATCATCTCAATTTTTTATGTACCAACAACATTTCTAAATATGAAGCTCTTATAGCTGGAATTAAAGCAACCTTGGCATTGAATATGAAACATATACATATTTATGGATATTCTCAATTAATCATAAGATAAGTGATGGGAGTTTATCAGGCTAAACAAGATAAATTATCACAATATAAAGATGTATCTTTATCCTTGTTACAAAAAATTGATTCTTATATTATGGAGCCCGTTCCTCAAAAAGATAATTGACATGTTGATGCAATGGCATGTGTTGCCTCTCTTGTGTCTCTAGAGGACCCCTTGGTAGATCTTCAATTCACTATTCACAACCATACTTCCCCGATTATTGCTGATAATCCTAGTGATGTATCATATTGTTACATTATAGATTCTAACAAATGGTACTTGCATGTCATAAGATATTTGAGTGATGGTACCTTTCTTGATTCTGCAAATAAGAATACTAGGGCTAGGGTTCACAAATTGACTTGTAGATACATTATCCTTTCTAATGTTATCTATAGGAGGGGTTATAATTGTCTTCTCCTTTGGTGCTTAAACATGGCTGATATCCCTATCGGTCTCGGAGAAGCACATTTAGGTGCTTGCGGGGGGAATTTTGGGGTAGGTCTTTAGTTCAGAGATTGCTCTGAATGGAATATTATTTGCAAACCATGGAAAAGGATTCCTTTACATTTGTTAAACAATGTCATTAGTGTCAACAACATAGCAATTCGATCCATGCCCTTGCCCAAGAGCTTTGATCACAAGTAGCATCTTGGCCCTTTTCTACATGGGGTTTGGATCTTGTTGTTAAAATATCTCCTCCTTCATCTCAATGACATAAATTCATCATAATTACCACTGATTACTTTACGAAGTGGGTGGAAGCCATTCCTCTTTGATCCACTACTACTAAAGTAATTTGTCAATTCATTTTGGAAAACATCATTTCTCAATTTGGGATACCTTCCACCACAGTTTCAGATAATGGAATGCCATTCAAAAATAAGGATGTGAATAATTTTTTTGAGAAATATCACATTCAACATAAATTTTCTACAACTTATTATCCTCAATCAAATGGTCAAGTTGAATCTTCTAATAGAATAATTGAACAAATTCTTTGAAAGACTGTAAACAAGCATGGTAAGGATTGGCATACTCAATTAATCTATGCTCTATGGGATTATAGCAGGAGTGTATGTGTTACGATGGGCTATACCCCTTATAGTATTGTTTATGGTGTTGATGTCATTATGCCTTTGGAGTTAGAAATTTCTTCTTTTAGAGTTTCTCTTAGGGGTATAGTGGATGATGACTACTATAGAGAGAAAAGACTTCAACAACTTGAGATTCTTGATGAACGATGTATAAATTCCCTCAAACATATTCAAGCATATCATAAAAATTTGCAACAAATTTATATTGATAAGGTTATTCAATGTTCCTTCTCGGTAGGGGATTTAGTCCTTTATGAGAATCAACACAACATGAATGCCTTACCTGAGGAGAAAGGAAAGTTTAGTCCTAATTGGCTTGGAGCATACATCATTGTGGAGGTCTATGGATCAGGTGCTTATAGGATAGCAAATGTGGAAGGTATGCCTCTCGAGGAGCCAATAAATGCTATGCACCTTCATAGATACTATGCCTAGTTCTAGTTTTTTTTCTCTCTCTCTCTCTCTCTCTTTTTCTTTCTAGTCTTCTTTTTGTTCTCTCTTTATATCTTTTTCTTCAAAATTGGGTAATATGTTAGCATATCTTCATTAAAGTATGTAAGATTAAATGATGTTAAATTGTTTGGTCTACATTTCTTCATTCTTGATAAGCATGTTTCATTACTATATTATTTGTCTTGGATTCTTTTTATGTAAATTATAATTTATTTACATTTCATATGTGCTAGCATGTTATACAATTTCTTATGTGTTAAGTAGAATTATATCATGTTGTGTTTAATTAGAGTTAATTAAATAATATTAGTTATATAGTTCTCAGGCTTAATTTATTCTTCTCTTACATCATCACAGTAGCATTTGATTAAATATTTAGTTATTTAATTAAATTACACATGTATCAATTTAATCATGAAGCATTGAGAAATCAATCACATGGAAATTAAATCAGATATACATGCTCATTACTCAATGTGTTACTTCTAATCTAAGAAATGTGTACATTGTTTAAGCATTAAAAATAGCATAATCATGAGTGTCATCATATATACATCAATACATAAAAAACATCTCCTATCCCTAGGACCAGTAGCTGGAGGATGGTGGCTAGATTCTCCCTCCTGATCTGGCCGTGGTAGTGGCACCATAGGGGTATATCCTAATATGGACTGGGAGTGACTCCAAGAGGACCTCCTATGACCTCTCTCCACATAAATTAGTATGAATTAGTTCTAGCTGGACCACATAAATTAGTATGAATTAAATCAAGAGCATTATTGGAATTTTCTGGAATACTTTTGAAACTAGCTCTAACTTGTTTTCCAAATTGACATTCTTTACATACTATATTTTGAGGTTTGACAATTTTAGGTAAATCTCTACCTACCTTAGTAGTACTATTTTTTACCATGCAATCAAAGTTTACATGACAGAGTCTCTTATGCCATAGCCAACTTTCATCAATGTGTGCAATCCAACATGTCTTTTCACTATTATTCAAATGAAAGATATTACCTCTAGTATGATTACTGGTTGCAATTTCTAAACCAGTTCTATTCATGATTTAACATTTTCCATTTTTGAATTGTAACTGAAATCCTTTCTCAACTAATTGACCAACACTCAAAAGATTATGCTTTAAACCTTCAACATAGTAAACATTGTCAATATTATGCTTACCATCAAGAGATATTGAACCCTTACCTTTGATTAGGAAAGCTTTGTCATCTCCAAATCTCACTAAGCCTCCATTATATTCTTGAAAGTTCAAGAATTTAGCTTTATCTCCTATCATATGATGTGAGCATCCAGAATCAATGATCCATTCATCCTTTACTTCAATTTTAGCTGCAAGGTCTGCTCTATCGGTTGGACTGTAGTTGTTGGTTGATCTTCTATTATAGCAATAAAAACCCATCCATTGTCTGCTGGCTCCTCATCAGAATCATCAGTCACTCCTTCATCAGCAATATAACATGATTCGTCTTTATTCTTCTTAAATTTGTATCTCTGATATTTAGGGTTAGGATTGTATGTCCTTCTAGCTTCTTCTCTTAGTCTAGCATGTCTATCAGGGAATCTTGAAGCCATATGACCAATCTTATAATAGTTAAAACATTTAAAGGGTGCTTTACCTTCATACTTACTTCTAACTGGACCTTTAGGCATTTTTCTTGCAAATAGTGCTTCAAGCTCTTCAAGCTCTTCATTTTCTCTCCTACTTTCCTCAGGTTCTCTTGCATAAAAGGCTTTCCAATCAGATTTGTCAAATGATGATGCAGATGATGTTGATGCTTAAAGGTTAAATCTGTCTTTATAGTGGCAACGGGACCAAGTTCCTCAATTTCAAACGTTGAAAGTTTTCCAATCAATGTATCCCTAGTTACTGATGTATTAGGCATTGTTCTTAATTCATTTATAGTAGTAACCTTCATTTTATATGCTGGTGGCAATCCTCTTAAAACTTTTGAAACAATTTCATCTTCACTTAAGGTTCCTCCACAACATTTAATACCCAAAACAATTTCATTAACTCTTTCCATAAAAGTAGAAATCCTTTCATCTTCTTCCATTTTAAAATTTTCATACCTGACTCAGAAGCTTTCAAGTTTTGTAGTTTTGACTGTGGAATCTCCTTCATTCAGTATTTCCAAATGATCGCAAATAGCTTTAGCAGTTGATTTGTCTGATAATTCCATGATTTGCTGATCTATTAATACACTGAAAAGCGCTTCTCTTGCTTTGCAATTATTTTCTTCATCTTTAGTTAAGTTAGGTGGATTAGGCTGACGGAGAGTAGTAGTAGTATAGCCATTCTTTGTCACTTCCCAGATGTCCTTTCCAATGCAATTTAGATGAGTCTCCATTCCGATCTTCCATATGCCATAGCTGGTTCCATTAAGTTTAGGATTGTCCTTCCTGAAATAGTTAGTAGACATTGGATCTCCTCAAGCTGTTAAGCTTCTGCAAAAGAGGACAAGGCTTTGATATCAATTGTTAGGTCCTAGAGACAACTGAGAGGGAGGGGGGCTGAATTAGTTGTCTAATAAATTTAAACCAAAACAACCTAACCAATTTACTACTTAATACCGGTAAACCAGTCTGTTATACCGGTGGCTTGTTTTATCAGATAATTGCAATACCGGTAAAGATTAATGCATGAAACAAAAAGACAAAGTCATCCACAACACATAACACCAATATTTGTATGTGGAAACCCTGTAAGGGGAAAAACCATGGTGGGAAACCTTACCCATAATTAAATGATACTACTGCAGATAGTAAGTGTACACAAATGGGGTCTACACATGCAGAAAGCCCAAGCGCCTAGAGCTCACTGCTCAAACACAAATGGGAGTCACACTGACTATAATTGGATGGTTAAATCCAATAAGAATGTATTGCTGAAAATAGCATCTTCATATGCTGGATTCAGTACCAGTGTAGTTTTGATATGCTTTCCAAAAAACATAGCTTCACCTTCAAATGATGTCTGCATGTATAACTCTGCTTAATCTAGCATATACCTTCTTACAATTCCTTTTCACATTCAACCTAGAATCTTACAAATAAGATCTTACATTTATACCATAACCTAAGACCAATTTTAGTAGGTCGGCTCTACAAGATATTACAATAAAATCATTTTACAAACAATACAATATCTGATGCAATAACCGATTCAACATGTCGGGTTAATGCATTAACAACAATAATAAGTTATCTCCATACTGTGTTGTGTTGATCTAGAAAAGATAAACCTACCGGTGTATAACTTGGACCTATTTACTAGTAACAACAAATATGCAAATACGAATATACCAATAAATAATTCTCCAATATAAGATGTCCAAACCATGTCTTCGACATTACCAAGTGTTTTCCATGCCATTCCAAGTGTTGGTGATCATTATATCCTATCGGTGTAACATATACCGATGACTGTACATAAGTCACTTGCTTGTTGGTGAATGTTGCTGGATCGCCAAAGTTCTAGAGTTTTAGTAGGCGACATCAATGACAAAACCATACCAAAATACCAACAATTAACCCTCTCCTGCTTTATCTCATTAGAACAACTTTAAAGATATTTTAATGCATTTGGATGTTTAATATTTTTTCACATTAGAATCAATTATACTATCAATAATTTCCCTTCCCATTGTGAATGTGTAAAATTTTGTTGAAATAACATAATTAAGTACCTTCTTTAAATGATTGGCAAGAAATTTCGTTAATTTTTTATCTACCAAGTTGCAATGTGATATGGGTCTGAATTTACTAAGTTGGGATCTTTCTTTCTTAGGAATTAAGGGTACACCCATATTATTAAGGTCTTTGACAAATATTTCTTCTTCCTAAAATCTTCTATTAATTTCCTAATTTCTATCTTGATAAAGCTCCAACATTTCTAGGAGGCTAGAAAACCATTAGGATTTACTTATTACCTAGATGTAGTTGGAATGTAGAATTCTTCACTTCCTCAATTTTAATGGATTTATTTATCATTTTAGTGTCTACCTCGATTAGGCAATATCAGATATTATCCAGTATTGGTTCATCCATATTTATATCTTGGTTACTCTTCTCCTTGAGTAGGATCTTGAAATAATTTGTTTCCTCTTGTTCCAACACTTGTCCTATTCATGCAATGGTGCCATTTCTATTTTTATTTCTTTAATTCTATCTCTACTTCGACATCCTTTAGTGGACATATGAAAATATTTTGTATTGATATCTCTCGATTTCAGCCATAGTTCATGAGACTTATCTCTCAAATAAATCTCTTCTCATGCTATTAATTCACTACATTCCTTTTTAATTCCTTCTTGAGTGCATAATCCTCTTTGTGCATGCTTGTCTGTATGATTTTTCATTAAGTTTTTCCAATTTGGCCTCCGCTTTTCTTTTCTCCTAAAAGATATTTTTAAATGGTTCCTTATTCTAATTCTTTAGTTTGGACTTTAGATATTGTAGTTTATTTTAGAAAACAAAGCTTGAGGTTCCATTGATTTTGTATTCTTTCCACTATTCGTCCAGTAGATAAGGTATTTGTTCATCCCTCCACCATATATTTTCAAATTTGAAGAGTTAATTGATAGGTCTCTTTTATAGTTTGACATCTAGACATACTAGATAGTGATCCAAGGTAGAGATTGGTAGAATTTGAGCTTGTTTCATATCTAGACTATCCAACAAACAAGCCGAAGGAAAGAATCTCTCTAATCATTCAGATATGTTTGTAAATCCCACCCCAACTATTTGTCCAAGTGTATGTGCCATTGTGTGTTGGGTAATCCACAACCTTTATTTCCTCTATGAATACTTTGACATAAATTGATGAGCCCCATTTTTTATAACATATTTATACCTTTTATGTTGTTTTAAGCTCCTTTATATTTTCAAAAGATAGGATATTATACAACTTATGTCTATATTAGGATATAACCTTAAGTGAACCTATGGTTGCTTAAAGTCTTCTCGAATGGATGTCATGAATGCTAGATGAATGTGTTTTTAATTATGAATGGTGATAAATGTTATGTTTTAAGTGATTTTAAATAAATAGAGATCTTTACATGCTTAACCTCTTGAATGCAGCTATTATAAGGAAGGTTTCATGTTGTTAAGAAAGCAGTTAATGTAGTTGCCAACTTCCAGCAAAGTTGTGAGGAGATTGGATGTAGCAGTCCCTAAAGGAGTCAATATTGTTATAGATAGTTAGCCAATTGTTATGACATTTGAAGATGCTTTGATTTAGTCGAGGAGAAATCATCTTCTCATTCACCCACCATTTCCACTGTTGGATCAAATATAAGAAAAATATAGTTTGAAGATTGATTGCCATGAGAAGAGCCCTACTCTATTTCAACTTTTCTATTCCTTATTTTCATGTTTTCAATAAAAGTCATCCTCCTAATCTTTAGGAGAAGAGAAATTGAACTAGTTAGATAATAAAATCTCTTCTCCCTTATAAATTCAATAAACCTATTCTAGAAAAGGCTAGAGAGTTAGAAGATATGTAATTTCCTATTTTTGTTGAACATCAAAAATAAAGAAAACAAGTTTATATTATCTATGTTATCTCTGTGAGTGTATAACAGAATTCTAAGTACATAGTATCTAAGCTTTGATTTAGTTGCTCGAAGAATATTCCAAGGGGGAGCACTTAGTGAGGATTCCATTTGTTAGTTTTCAATTGGTTTCAATTCTATTCATAGCATAGTTTCAATACTTGACTATTCATGTAGATGCAAATTTTTTGTTTTGTGACTGTTCCTATAATCAAGACAGAGCGAAAAAAATTCTTTACCGGTTAGAGTTTTACTGTTCTTGAGTGAAGTTTTGTCACTATTTATGTTAATAGAAAAATAGTTGATGGTTTCTAGATTTGATTTCCTTTTGTTTATTTCGATAGAAAAATAGTTGATGGTTTCTAGATTTGATTTCTTTTTGTTTATTTCCTTTTCTTGATTTATACTGTAGGACTAAGAAACTCTTAGTGCACAATCAATTATGTCCCATCTCAAGTCATACATCCCTGGGTTGATAGGATAAAATGAGATTAAATAATAGAACTTGATGGCTACTCAGAAAAGATATCATGTTTCTGAGTTGAGGTGTTATGCTCGGTTGTCTGTCCACTATTAGAGGCCAACATAAATCATTGTTTTATTTGTTTTATTAAGACCACTATTATTTTAATTTAAATCTAATATTATGCTAGAGTTTTCACAAAAATATATTGGTTGTTCATATTATTTTTTATCTTGTTTCCAATAGCTATTAATGTATCTTGCTTTTCTTCTATTGTTGTTTGACCATAGACATTGCACAAAGAGAACTGCATTCCTATGTTGGCCATTTCAACTACACATTCCATCAAATGGGGGTGGTTTTGAATTGATCTTACAATCATCTTGTTCGGGTTCCAAAGTACTCCCATGGCTCCTACTCTACCCTAAGCTTCCTGAAAGGAGCTTTTCATAAATCTATACAATTTCACAAATTTGTTTGCTGCAACAATGATAATATTTGTTTCTTGAAGATCCAAATATGTCTTTTCTTTTTCTAGGCGATGCTTCACTAAGCACATCTTGTTAGGGACACTGAGGTCCCTAACATTCCATGTTATAATTATCATTTTCTTCCGGGGGAGGATTCTCCAACTCTTGTTTTTTAAATAAAATCTTTGATGTTTGTTAGTGCCTTTTCCACCGCCTCCTCTTCTCTAATTTGTTTAATTGATTTCCTTCCTCTTTTCTTCTTAGTTTTGTTTGTTCCAAAGATCATCAAAATTGATTGAATAATGCTCCCCTACTCAATTAGCACCAATTCAACTCGATCTAAATCAATTATCAATTCCCAATACTCCTGGTCCGAGTTATTTTCTACCACTTTCAAAGTATATTCTTCAATTATGTTTTTAATGTACTACTTGGCTCTTAGGGATTTAACTTCAACAATGAGAGAAGCTATGTTTTGTCTAGGTTTACACATTGTTAGGGGTTCTCTTAATTCCATTGGTTTATCTAGTTTATATACAAAATCTCTTGAATACTTTATAGGTTTAGCTATTTGATGTTAGAATTTTCATTTCCCTCTAGGAAAGGGTTCTCATGTAAAACAAACTTATTTGATATTATCTCATGTAGGCAGGCGCATATACATATATAGGGAGATATATAGTTGGTATAACTGTATGATATCCAAACCTATCATAACTGCTAAGTATCATTGTAATAGAACATTCCATAGTTATGCTAACAATTTCACCCCCTTATTACATTGATCCCAAAACTTTCCCTAGGGACCTCCCTTAAGGCTTACACAAGAAAACATGTTGATTATATTATATGAATACACATACTTTAGATCATCTTCTCTTGAAGAAGAAAATATTAAACTAAGAGGGGATCCATCAAGTTGTCTCTTAACCCTCAGGAAGGTGTAGCTTTGAGTTGTGTTTTTAGGCTCTTAGTCTCGAACTCTTGAATCATAGTCTTGAATTATTAAACAATGATCCCTAAGAGATGAGACAAATCTGTATCATTGTCTAATGATCGCGAAAGGAAATAATCCTCAATCATATACTCTGAAGCTTGCTCGATAACAATCCATATTGACCTTAACACAAAATCTCAACCTATCTGCAAAATATAACCTTCACAACATATGTATTCTTCAATTCTATTAGCATCATCAAAGAGAGAAAAAAAAGGAAATTGTAAATGAAAAATGCGAAAACTGTTTCTAATGCAGAAAACATCATCTCAAAGTGAGAAGCTAACTTGAGATGATGCAAATTAATCCATCCTCCAATGTCACCGACATCCAAATTGATCTTATTATAGTTTTTCCACTTGATGTGTTTGATGGGTCTTTGAAGGCCTTATTCGATGCAGCAAAGATAGACCCAAATGTACAAGTATAATTGTATGAAGATTTATTAACAATATCAATAAACATATCTACATGATACTCAATAATTATTTTAATGTTTTGAACCGCACTTTCCCAAACACTAATAGTAAGAAGATGAATTACTTGAATGAAGCATTTGAGGAAAGTTATATCAACTATTTGACATCTTTTGAAACTTATTTGAATTGCATATTCTCTCACAAAACAACTTACCTCCAAATTACCATTAATAAACTCTTTATCAATAAGTCCATACTCCAAACCTTCCATTAGAAACATTAAACTATCCAAAGTCTTAGTCAAAACTTGTGAAAAAGTAAAGACGTTGTCAAGCCTAACAAAGTGTTGAACCTTCTTAGACACATAGGTGATCACAATTTTGATTCCTTGAGATATAGGCACCATCCTAATAGTGGCAGATTCATCTTTTCTTCCAAAGTGTTGAACCTTACACGACATAATATGCATCTGTCCCATTTTGTTCTACTAACGAACTTACAATGCAATGACCAGCATAAGAGATAGTATCTCCTCTTCACCACACGAGAAGGAAAGAATGAATCTCCTCATGTCATTGACCAAACTTACTTGCTGAGACATGTCATAGCATCCAACAATATAAGAAACACGTACCTTTGGTAAATTATAAAAGTATCCTAAAAGTGAAATCTCTTTTGTTGTGCTAGGAAATGTGAAAGAATCATTGTTGATAGTTACCCAAATGCCCACGCTACTCACATCAACGGGTGCTCTTACAATCCTATACCATTTGGAGAGTCACCTTCTGTTCTTTCTACATACCGACTACATCCTAATGCAGTGTTGGCATAAAAAGACTGATGTCCAACCAAAACTACCAAGCCTGTAGTACTTAGTCTATGGCGAGAACATTGCATTGTAGGAGTAGACATTATTTCTTCTCATTCCATGCTCACCGCACTATGTTCTTCCTCGATTTGATTTCTTAGTTTCTTCTTCCACAATTTCTTTTGAAATGCCTAGTGACTATTGTATGAATACTTCATATACCCATTTTTCACATTCACACAACCATAGAAGACTTCTTTGCACACACCTTGTCTATGACTCCACTAACTTCTATAGATTGGTAATATTAGTGCTCCAATATTTAACAAAACTAAAAGGTAAATGTGCTTTTTCCTTCACTATTCAGGATAGATTTTTCTATAGCCTACTGCGGAGTGTTAAATGCCATTCATGCTGATAGACACCGACAATCACTCAATAGCTTCAAATGCCATTCAATGGGAAATCCATGTGTTGCTTCTGATCTTCAATCAGGATCGGGCTTCATACTCAAGAAAGGAGTTGATATTCATATTGGACAAAATGAGCAGGTTGTGAGAATGAATTTCTATCGCTGCTCTCAACGTAGTTCTTCGAGATCAACAACTACTTTTGTTCTCACGCCTTGCATCTCTGTCCTCTTCTTGCATTTTAAAACTCCATCATTGCATCACTATAGCAAATAGGAAACTGCCTTCAAAATTGTTTCATCGCCTATCTACCAGGCCAACAACTTCAATCACAGGAAAAAAGAAACGATAATTCTTTGATACCAAATCACAGAGAGTGGTAAAACAAACTTGATTGATATTATCTCATGAAGGTGGGCGCATACACATATATAGGGAGATATACAGTTGGTATAACTGTATGATATCCAAACATGTCATAACCGCTAACTATCAATGTATTAGAAATTTCCATAGTTACACCAACATCTCCTCCCATAATTTTTTACATTAAATCTTTGATGTTTGTTAGTCCCTTTTCCACCACCTCTTCTCTAATTTTTTTAATTAAATTTTCCTTCTGCTTTTTTTCTTAGTTTTGATTGTTTCCAACGTCATGGCAATTGATTGACTAATGCTTCCCTACTCAATTGTCACCAATTCATCCTGATTTGAATCAATTCTTGGTTCCCAATCCTCCTAGTCCGAGTTGTTTACCACAACTTTCAAAGTATCTTCTTCAATTCTATTTTTAGTGTACTACTTGTCTCGTAGGGATTTAACTTCAACAGTGAGTGGACCTATGTTTTGTCTAGGTTTACACATTTTTAGGGGTTCTCTTGATGGCATTAGTTTAGCTATTTTATGTAGAGAACCTGTTGGATATTTTATAGGATGAGGGTATACTTCTTTCTATCCTTGTTCCTAGCCTTCAAGTTTGAGTCCTTAATCTTGTTGATAGTGTTCATATCATTACCCTCCCTCAACTAGATACTACAATGTTATCTTATGTTAATTTGTTTGGTTTTGGTAACTAAATCTTGTGCATTTTAGGTCTTTTCTATTAGTTATCTTCCTTATGATCTTTCCCTTTGCATCTTAAAGAAACAAATTTTTTCTTCCTCTATTTCAACCTCTTGAATCCAATGCAATCCATCTATGCATAACCTGATATATTTGGATATCTGTCTAATAGCTGCTATTTAAATTATGGTATATAAGTATGAATCTCCTTCCATTATGTCCACATCAATGTCCATTAAGCTGCCTAATGATCTGCCTACCTTTTTAGTACATGCTTCTACCCAATATTCCATCAACAAGTTGTACAATTGAACCTAAACTAATTTTTTATATGGTATCAATTTGGTACGGTTAAAATTTGGAAACCATCATTACATATATAGTGGAGAATCCCACAACTTTCTAAAGTTATATTAAATTATTCTATTTCTTTCTTTCATAGAAACAAACAATACAATGAAGAAACCATTTGGCATAAATTTAACAGTCTCCAATGTTTTCCACTTTTCTGTGATCCATGTTTTAATGGTTTTACTATCAATCTAGGTCTAGTGTATCAACATATCATTTTTAATTCCTAAAGCATATTAACATCTTCCTTGCTTTCTTCAAAAATATTAATTTTGTGATTGACCTTTTGATTATCTATCGAACATGTTTGCGATCTCGATGTATTTTCATTTTCAATTCCCTTCTCTAATGCACCATTTCTTTCTATGCATTGAGGGCTCCTCCTTTTGGAAGAGCTTATATGTTTTTTGTATAGCTAATTTAATTTAGAAAATTGTTAGGGTAAAATGTTAGGATAAAAATATACCTACTAGAAAAGAAAACCACAAATACTAAGTTTTGCAAAAACCTGCATTTCAAGAATTTGCAGAATCTAATAAAAAATAAAAGATAGTTATCTAGGTCATGAAAGATTTAGATCTTTAAATGCTTCCCCTTTTTTGGTATCAAACCAATTGTGATCTCTTTAAAATTTAGCAAAAATGACCACTTAAAAAATGTGAAGAAATATTTTTTCCATCTAATTATTTCTCTATTAAATCTTATTTTTCTTTTTGAAAATCTTAAATTTCCTACAAAGTCAATGCTCTTTAATTATATAATAGTAGCAACTGGCTCAATATAAGGCTTACAAGTCTTTCAATATTTTTCCTCAAAGGAGGTTTCCCAATACACACTTGGATAGGAAGTTTCTACCCCCATCCCAACTCCCCTAATCTAGAAATAAAGGTTGTTGGCAAGAGACACTGCATTGATGATCAAATGTTGTCATTGATAGAAACTTGAGTTAGATATCTAGTCTGAATTTCATGATTTATTCATACCAGAAGATTAATAGAGGTCTGGTAAGGTCCGATAAGGTCCCGTGATGTTCGATGAAAAGAACAAGTCATCTAGTAGAGCGAATGGTATTGTGGTTGGCGATTCAATTGTGTTGAGTATTTGTAGTTCTGGATCTCACAGATGCATTGTGGATGTGTAATATTCCTTATTCCAGGTTTATTTCCTTAGGTGTTGTAAATTGAGTAAGCTGGAAGATCTGATAGACAGGTTTCTAGTAGAACAGTGTTTTGTGGTAGTAGCATGTGAAGATTCTGTGTGTGAATTGTACAAAGTGATTTTGGCGGTTGTTTACATGTTCGAGGTTGGTAAGTTGACATGTGGGAACCATGTGGACAATCTATTTTGGTCCACTTGGTTGTTTTTGGATCAGATTGAGCCGACTTGGGTAACACTTTTTATGTTGCGTGTTGCGCATTTTTGGCCCAACCTGATGAAGACCTAATTTGATATTGCGAGTATATAAGATCGATTAATTTGATCATTTGTTAAATCGATGGTTATGTGTGAAATGTGTATGAGTGATTGTTGTTGGTATTTTGGTATGGTTTTGTCATTGATGTCAATACCTACTAAATACACCTACTTTGGAGATCCAGCAACATTCACCGGCAAATAGTAAACTGTGCAACAGTTACTGATATATGGTTAACCGGCTGGATATAATGTTCACCGGTACCTTCAATGACATGGAAGACACTTGGTAATGTCAAAGACATCATGTGGACACTTTATTTTGAAGTAATAATCATTGGTATATTCTTATTTGCATATTTGCTTTTACCGGCAAATAGGTCCAGGTTATCTAGGGTTACACCGGCAGGTTTATCTTTTCTAGTTCAGCATGGCACGCTGTGGAGATGATTTATTATTGTTGTAAATGCATTAAGCCAAAATGTTCAATTAGTTATTGCACCGGATATTGTATTGTTTGTAAAATATTTTTATTGTAATATCTTGTAGAGCTGACCTACTAAAATTGGTCTTAGGGTATGGTATAAATGTAAGATCTTATTTGTAAGATCAAGTGTGGAATGCAAAAAAGATTTAAGGAAGGGTATATGCGAGATCAAGCAAGGATATACACGAAGACATCATTTGAAGCTGAAGTTAGGTTTTTGTAGAAGCATATTAGCATACACTGGTACTGAATCCAGCATATGAAGATCCTATTTTGTGCAGTACATTCTCATTGGATTTAACCATCCAATTGTAGTTAGTGTGACTCCCATTTGTGATTGAGCAGTGAGCTCTAGGTTGTTGGCCTTTCTGCATGTGTAGACCCCTTTTGTACACTTACTATCTGTAGTAGTATCGTCTAATTGTGGGTAAGGTTTCCCACCATGGTTTTTCCCCTTACAGGGTTTCCACGTACAAATATTGGTGTCATGTGTTGTGGATGACTTTGTGCTTATGTTTCATGCATTAATTCTTACCAATACAACAATTTTCTATTAACACTGTTTATCGGCATACTTAACTGATTTATTGATATTAAGCATTAAGTTGGTTAATAAGTTTTTGTTTTGAATTTATTTGACAACTGATTCACCCCCCCCTTTTAGTTGTCTCCGGGACCTACAATTCATATCAGAGCCTAGTCCTCTTTTTATAGAAGTTTAACAACTTGAGGAGATCCAATGTCTACTAATTATTTCAGAAAGGATAGTCCTAAACTTGATGGAACCAACTATGGGATATGGAAAATCAGAATGGAGACACATCTAAATTGTATTGGTAAAGACATCTGGGAAGTTACTAAGAATGGTTATACTGCTACTGTAGCTGGTCAGACTGCTCCCACTACTTTAGCTAAAGATGAAGAAAATGATTGCAAAGCAAGAGAAGCACTCTTGAGCACATTATTAGATCAACAAATCATGGGATTATCAGATAGGTCCACTGCAAAATATATTTGGGATCATTTGGAAACACTAAATGAAGGGGATTCCGTAGTCAAAATTGCAAAACTTGAAAGCTTCCGAGTCAGGTATGAACATCTGAAAATGGAAGAAGATGAAAGGATTTCTGCTTTTGTGGAAAGGGTAAATGAAATTGTTTTGGGTATCAAATGTTGTGGAGGAACCTTGAGTGAAGATGAGATTGTTTCAAAAATCTTAAGAGGTTTGCCACCGGCATATAAAATGAAGGTTATTGCTATAAATGAGTTGAGAACAATGCCTAATACATCAGTAACTAGGGATAAATTGATTGGAAAACTTTCAACTTTTGAAATTGAGGAATTTGGTCCTGTTACTACCATAAAAACTGATTTGGCCTTCAAAGCATAAACATCATCTGCTCCATCCTTTGACAAATCAGACTGGAGAGCCTTTTATGCAAAAGAACTTGAAGAAACCAGGAAGGAGAATGAAGAGCTTGAAGAACTTGAAGCACTATTTGCAAGAAAAATGCCAAAAGGCCCAATTAGAAGTAAGTATGAAGGTAAAGAACCCTCTAAATGTTTTAACTGCAATAAGATTGGTCATATGGCTTCAAGATGCCCTGATAGACATGCTAGACTAAGAGAAGAAGCTAGAAGAACATACAAACCTAATCCTGAATATCAGAGATACAGATTTAAGAAAAACAAAGATAAATCTTGTTACATTGCTGATGAAGGTGTAACTGATGACTCTGATGAGGATCTAGCAGACAATGGATGGGTCTTTGTTGCTATAATAGAAGATCAACCGGTGCCTATTACTCAACCGGTAGAACAAGCCCTAGCAGCTAAAGTTGAATCAAAGGATGAATGGATTATTGACTCAGGATGCTCACATCACATGACTGGAGACGAAGGTAAATTCTTGAACTTTCAAGAATACAATGGAGGTTTAGTAAGATTCGGAGATGACAAGGCCTGTTCAATCAAAGGTAAGGGTTCAATATCTCTTGATGGTAAATATAACACTGACAATGTCTACTATGTTGAAGGATTAAAACATAATCTTTTAAGTGTTGGTCAATTAGTTGAGAAAGGTTTTTAGTTACAATTTAAAAATGGAAAATACAAAATCATGAATAGAACTGGTTTGGAAATTGCAACCGGTAATCAGACTAGAGGTAATATCTTTCATTTGAATAATAGTGAAAAGGCATGCT
Source organism: Cryptomeria japonica (assembly GCF_030272615.1). Lineage (NCBI taxonomy): Eukaryota > Viridiplantae > Streptophyta > Pinopsida > Cupressales > Cupressaceae > Cryptomeria > Cryptomeria japonica. Next base: position 564,108,672 of record NC_081412.1, read on the forward strand.
TAATTGCACATATAGATGAAAGTTGGTTGTGGCATAAAAGACTATGTCATGTAAATTTTGATTGCATGGTAAAAATAAGTACTTCTAAGGCAATTAGAGATCTACCTAAAATTGTGAAACCTCAGAATACAATTTGCAAGGAATGTCAATTTCGAAAACAAGTTAGAGCTAGTTTCAAAAGTATTCCAGAAAAATCCAATAATGCCCTTGATTTAATTCACACTGATTTATGTGGTCTAGCTACAACTAAAAGCTTACAAGGTGATAGATATTTCATGCTAATTATTGATGATTATTCTAGAATGTGTTGGGTTACTTTTCTTAGAGAAAAATTAGAAGCACTTGGGAAATTCAAACTATTCAAAGCAATGGTTGAAAATGAAACCGGTAAGAAAATTAAATTTTTAAGATCAGATCAAGGAGGAGAATTCACATCTAAAGATTTTAATACATTCTATGAAGTAAATGGAATCAAAAGACAGTTATCAACACCTCGGACACCACAACAGAATGGAGTTGTTGAAAGAAAAAACAAAACTATTTTGGATGCAGCAAGAAGTATGTTATCAGAAGCAAATCTACCACATGTGTACTGGAGAGAGGTAGTAAGCACTGTTGTCTATACATTCAACAAAGTTCACATCAAAGGTGAAACCAGTAAGACCCCTCATGAACTATGGTTTGGTAATACTCCTACTCTTAAGTATTTTAGAATTTTTGGAAGTAAATGTTATATTAGAAGAGATGAGTATATTGGCAAGTTTGATCCTAGAAGTGATGAAGGAATATTTCTTGGTTATTCATTTAAGAGTAAATCATATAGATGTTTTAATAAAACATTACAGAAAATTGTTGAGAGTACAAATGTAAAGATTGATGAACAATTCAGAGGAACTTCAAGGTATATAGACCCTGAACCGGGAATAGAAATTATGACAAATGAATCTACAATAAATCCACTGGTACAGAATGATGATCCAGTTACTCCAGTATCATTAGAGGATTCCACAGTAAATGAAGAACAACAACAGACTAAGACATCCCGATATGTAAGAATGAATCATTCTGAAGATCAGATAATTGGAAGCAAATTTAAAGGAGTCATGACAAGAGGAAGATTGGCAAATGAAGAGGTATGTCTTATTTCTCAAATTGAACCATTATCTGTCAATGAGGCATGTGAGGATAAATTTTGGATTAAAGCTATGGAAGAAGAATTAGGACAAATTGAGAAAAAAAAATACTTGGACATTAGTTCCCCGGCCTAAAAATAAAAATGTAATTGGAACCAAATGGGTATTTAGAAACAAACTCAATGAAGATGGTAAGGTTGTCAAAAATAAAGCAAGACTAGTGTGTAAGGGTTATTCTCAGAAAGAAAGAGTTGATTACAATAGACCTTTGCACCAGTAGCCAGAATTGAGGCAGTTAGTTTATTCTTGGCCTTTGTAGCCCACAAGGATTACAAAGTTTATCTAATGGAAATCGAAATGTGCATTTTTGAATGGAGATCTTGAAGAGGAAGTCTATATTGAACAACTTGATGGATTTTCCTTGACACATGACAATGATATGGTTTGCAGATTAAGAAAAGCTCTGTATGGATTAAAACAAGCTCCAAGAGCTTGGTATGCAAGATTGGATAAGTATCTTTTAAAGATTGGTATTACTAAAGGAAATGTAGATAGCAATTTATATTACAAAGTAACTAATGATGACATCTTGATTATTGAAGTATTTGTTGACGATATAATCTTTGGAGGAGAAGATGGATTATGCAAAGAATTTTCTCTTGAAATGCAACATGAATTTGAAATGTCTATGATTGGAGAAATAAAATTCTTTTTAGGATTGCAGATTTTACAGACTGATAAAGGCATATTTTTGAGTCAATCTAAGTACTTGAAAGAACTACTTAAGAAATTTGGGATGGAGAACTCTAAACCAGTAAGTACACCTATGACTACAATGACAAATTATCTCAAAGGGATGAATCTACACCTGTTAATCCAACTAGATACAAATCTATGATAGGAGGTTTACTATATTTGACACAAACCAGACCTGATATTATGAATGTAGTATGTATAGTTTCTAGATTTCAGAGTAATCCTAACGAAAATCATGAATCAGCAGTAAAAAGGATTTTCCGGTAATTACAAGGCACAACAAATCTTGGATTATGGTATCCTAAAGATGAAGATTTTGATCTATATGCATACATAGATGCAAATTGGGCAGGAGATGTGGATGATAGAAAAAGCACCACTGGAGGAGCATTCTTTCTTGGAAAGAGATTAGTTTCTTGGTTAAGTAAGAAACAAAGTTGTACATCTTTATCAACAACAGAATCAGAGTATGTTGCAGCAGCAACAAACTGTACACAAGTACTTTGGCTTAAGCAAATGTTGAAAGACATAAAGGTAAAATGCAAGGAACCTATTACTATATATTGGGATAACACTGCAGCAATTGATATATCTAAGAATCCATTATTACATTCTAAAAAAAAACATGTTTCTATCAAACTAAATTTTCTAAGGGAAAAAGTTGAAGAAAAGGAGATAAAACTGGTTTATGTGAATACTAAAGAATAGCTTGTAGATATTTTCACAAAACCTTTGCCTAAGGAAATTTTTGAGTATCTCAGAGATCAGCTTGGAGTCATACCTCCACCGGTAGAGACTTAGACAGTTGATGATTTTCATCAACTGGCATAATTAAATGGACAAATCTTTTATTCTGGTATTTGATGAGGAAGCTACTTCTCAGGGGGAGTAGTTGGTATTTTTGTATGTACTTCAAATTTTGTAGCTTTGGCATTTGATGTCAGAGGGGGAGAGATATATGGAAAAACACATTATCAATTGAGGAGAGATATCTATGGTGAAAATTGGTACAGGATAACATAAAATAACTCATGTTGCTCTCAGGGGGAGAGATTGTCACTTTAGGGAGATTGTTGGTTTTACACTTGGCATTTCTGTTTTGGCACTTTGATGGTTTTTCCATCTTGTGTTGCCATCAATACCAAAGGGGGAGATTGTTGGTATTTTGGTATGGTTTTGTCATTGATATCAACACCTACTAAATACACCTACTTTGGAGATCCAACAACATTCACTGGCAAACAGTAAATTGTGCAACAGTTACCGGTATATGGTTAATCGACAGGATATAATGTTCACCAGTACCTGCAATGGCATGGAAGACACTTGGTAATGTCGAAGACATCATGTGGACACTTTATTTTGAAGTAATAATCATTGGTATATTCTTATTTGTATATTTTCTTTTACCGGCAAGTAGGTCCAGGTTATCTATGGTTACACCGGCAGGTTTATCTTTTCCAGTTCAGCATGGCACACTATGGAGATGATTTATTATTGTTGTAAATACATTAAGTCGACATGTTCAATCGGTTATTGCACCGGATATTGTATTGTTTGTAAAATATTTTTATTGTAATATCTTGTAGAGCCGACCTACTAAAATTGGTCTTAGGGTATGGTATAAATGTAAGATCTTACTTGTAAGATCAAGTGTGGAATGCGAAAAAGATTTAAGGAAGGGTATATGTGAGATCAAGCAAGGATATACACAAAGACATCATTTGAAGTTGAAGTTAGGTTTTTGTAGAAGCATATCAGCATTACATCGGTACTGAATCTAGCATATGAAGATGCTATTTTGTGCAGTACATTCTCATTGGATTTAACCATCCAACTGTAGTCAATGTGACTCCCATTTGTGATTGAGCAGTGAGCTCTAGGCTGTTGGCCTTTCTACATGTGTAGACCCCTTTTGTACACTTACTATCTGTAGTAGTATCATCTGATTGTGGGTAAGGTTTACCACCATGGTTTTTCCCCTTACAGGGTTTCCATGTACAAATATTGGTGTCATGTGTTGTGGATGACTTTGTGCTTATCTTTCATGCATTAATTCTTACTGGTACAACAATTTTTTGTTAACACTGTTTACCAGCATACTTAATTGATTTACCAGTATTAAGCATTAAGTTGGTTAATAAGTTTTTGGTTTGAATTTATTTGACAACTGATTCACCCCCCCCCCCCCCCCTTCTTAGTTGTCTCTGGGACCTACAATTGTGTGTAGTTTCATGTGCAAAGTCGAAGGATTTGTGCTCTAGATTATAACAAAATATTAGAATAGAGCAGTGTTACAAAATTAAGTAAGATACAGTATTTTATGCTTAACCAGAACTGTTTTAGGAATTTGTAGATGTTGCTTATCAGTCAGACATTCCAATTATTATGTATAATCATCTTGTAAGGTAGTTAGCCTTCCGGAGTTGTAGCTCTTATTTGTAATTGAGTAGTGAGCTATAGTTAGTGTGCCTAAATGCATGTGCATTCCCTTTATGTAATATTTTTATACTTCTGACATAGTATATTGTGGGTTTAAGTCCCACCATGGTTTTTCCCTTAATTGGGTTACCACGTAAAAATTGTGGTGTTATGGAGTTGTTGATCTTTTCTTTGTGTTTTCACACTCTACTTTTCTTCGTTTTCATTAAGTGGTTGAAAGAACAGATTAATAAAGTTTAAAATTGCAGAACACTGATTCACCCCTCCTCTCAGTGTTCCTTGATTCCAACAATTGGTATTAGAGCCTAGTTCCTCAGAAGAAGCCTAACAACTCGAGGTGGATTTGGAAAAGTGAATCGATGGATTTTGGTAGTCTTAGAAAGGAGTTGGTTGTTTCTCTTGAAGATCTTGATCATGCACAAGATGAGAACCAACAAGTGAAATAAAATAAAGATATTGAGGAATACATTGAAACATTGAAAGATTAGTTGAAAAAATCAAGGGAATAGACAAAGGAGCTTGTTGATCACCTTAAAAAGAAACAAAGTCAAAGCATTGATGAAGAACCCTTGAAGGAAAAGAATGAAGAATGTGACAGACTTGCTAGAGATAATAGAGTCCATAAGAATGAGATGGATGCTATTGTGATGAGATTGACAAAAGAGTTTGAGGAAAGGAAGAAGAATGAGGAGAATCTTGCTCAATCCTTTAAAGAAAAATTTGAAGAATGTTGCAGAATTGAGAGTGAGAATGGAAAACTGAAGCTTGACCTGCAAGATTCTAGATAAAATTATGAAGATCTTGAAAGGCAAATCATTCTTATTAGATATGATCTTGATGTTACAAATGGGTACATGAAAAAGTTTTGGATCAGCTCAGCCAAGCTTGATGAGACACTTGCCACTCAAAATAATCCTAATGACACACAAGGTCTTGGATTTGAGAAAGGTGAAAGATCTAAGTCAACATAGCATAACAAGAACTCAAGAAAGCCTCTGGTAAGGCAGCCTAATTATCATAAATTCAATGGTAACTATTTTGTTTGTAATAAATTTGGTCATATGGCTAGTAAGTGCAGAAATAGGATGAATAATAATGGTCCATCTTTTATCATTCAATGGTTCAAATTTAATAAGTATGGTCATAAGGAAAATGTATGGAGAAGTGTGATGAATAACTTTCAGAATAGGAGAAATGTCAGATGTTATGCATGTGGTACATTTGGACATGTTTCTATTCAATGCAGATCAAGACGAAATTAAATGAACTTCAAACCTAGGCAAGGAAATATTGTTTTTTATGCTTGCAACAAATCCAGTCACATTGATAAGTATTGTAGAAGTAGAAACGTGAATAGGAGAGGTCCAAAAGAAAAGAACAAGAATGTGAAGGCTGATGAGAAAGGGAAAGAAAAAGTTAAAGAGATTAAAGAGTAGATAAAAAAGACTTGGGTCAAGAAAAATGATTCAGAGGTACGATGTGGGTTCAAACCTGATTTTGATGTTGGAACTACATCGGACAACTAAGATAAGGCATCCAGCCTTAGGAGGAGGTTTTCATGAAAATCCTTCAAACCCCTTCTTTGAGATTTGTGCTTGATTCCGGCATGTTATAGAGGTATATATGATGATTGAAGATAGATCTAAAGGTCCACAAAAGATCTTTGTGAAATACAGAGTATCTGAATGAATTAGGACAAAGTGAATTTATTACAATGAAAATTTAGGTATGTGAGGGATAAAAGGAGAATTAACCATTCATTTCTCAATTTTCATTCAAAGTAGCAGAGAAGAAGAGCATGGTGAAGGAGAACTAGCAGAGATTCTGAGTGATATCTAGATTTGGTATGCGATCTTGCATTCAGTTGAAAGTTATTTAACAATGAAACCCGTTTCGGTTGAAGTTTGAAATTTGAATCTGATCAAATGGCTACATCTGGTACTGCAACTCCTTTGGTTGTTGAAATCATTGAGCATGCACATCCGAGCTTCAAGAATCATCCATTCATTTCAATGGGGGACGATCGTAAGAGTGTGTTTTCATTAGTTCCCTATGGAGTAATATATATTAAAGACATTAGGGTGTATACACACTACCCTATTAAGGAGTTGGGTATCTAGCAAATGTTGAATCTATACAATGATCAACTATCAGACAAGAGTTTGGTATTGAAAGCAAAATTTTAAGTATTGGAAAAGCATGGTTTTAGGCAGTTCATTAGGTTTCTGATGTTCTATGAACGGGAATGGATCCAATTCATACTAAGCTAAGTACATGACAAATTCATATGGTTGGATACGCCCCACAAAATGACCAAGATAATAATTGAAGTCGTAATAGGAGTATGTGCATCAGGGGAACTGCCATCCTTGAAGGCAGTAATGAATGTCATTATGGCCAATGCAATAGGGTCAAAATTTGATAAATGAGAAATGATAATAAGAAACATCCTTTCAAGTTCAGCACATTGCTTCTATGTTTGTTTTCCTACTTTTTGCAAGAGGTTCCAAGTATTGGGTAGGTACAATGGGCATTTGATAGACCTATAGGAGTTTAGATCCAATAATTCCTATACAATTCCCGTGACTCCGAGGTTTGGAACAAGAATCTATGGGGTTATTTCAAGAACTTCTAGAAGGAAATGCACAAAAGGGAAAGAATCTCTAAAACTATTATAGAGAAATATCAGCACACCATCTATTTTATGGTAGATATTGACTAGTGTTTGATGGAAGCCGTAGAGCCCCAGATGGTATGGATCATGCCAATGGGCTATGAGGTCGATGAATAATTTTTTGAATTATATGAACAACATTTGTTGAGTCAACTAGTGGATCCCAATGAAGAGAAGTTTTGCACATATAAAGAGAAAATCCTAAAATTACATTAATAGTTCAAGAAGCCTGTAATACAAAAGAAGGTGAGAAAAGAGGTTGAGGCTCTTACAGAGAGAATGGGGATATCTAAGGAAGTTGTCTTGAAATATAGAGAGGAAAATATTCTCTCTTAGGATTAGACTATGAAAAGTGCATCAAAACCGAAAGTGCCTAAGCCTAAGCCCATGCAAGTTAGAAGTATATCTCGCTCCTCTGGTCCTGCAAAGCCAACAAGAAATCCTAAATCTTCAATCAAGCCATTTGGTGGTGAAAAGAAGAGTAAGAAAGTCATATTTTTTATTGTGGATGATGAAGAGACTAAGTCTGATGAGGAGGTGAAGACCAAATCTCCTAAACCCACCAAAGTTTCAAAAGAAAAACCATCGGGTAGAAGTAAATTTGGTAATAAATCTAAGACATCTGAGTTTTATGAAGCACTGAAACAAGAAAAATTCACTATTGTACCTCCCATAACATTAGAATAGATTGTGAATTAATTTGTTAAGAATAGTAACCTGAAGCCACTATCTGAGTGGTATGACAAATTTGATGAATCTGGAAAGAGAACATTAGAAGAGGCTACTGTAAAATACCTAAATGTATATAGTAAATCTCTAATTGATTTAATGATAGTCATACCAAAGAGCTTGAATGATAGTTTGGATGCTAGAAGGCAAACAATAAATAAAGAAGATAAGAGATTAAATGAGTATGTATTAGTCATCTTATGTTCAGTTATTTCTATATAGGAGATACATAGATTTCTTAAACTAGCAAAGAAAAAATTTAGGAGTAATCACAAGGTAAATAAAATCATGTTAGGGAAGATAGATGAGGTTGCAAAGGAGATTAAAAAAAATAACAAAAAATTTGTTAGAGAATCAGTATGAGGTAGATGAGTCTAAAGGGAAAGAAGAACCTCATCTGAAAAGACATGACATCACTGTTCAATCTAGAAGTAGAGCAAATAAGGGATGATACTTCTATTTCAGAAGTGCAGACGAATGAACAGGTATAGGTCAATGTGCAAGAAGAAGATAGAGAAGAGGATACAGGGAAAGCAAAGGAAGGAAAGGACAAGGTTGATAATCCTCTGGTTGTAGCAATCAATCATCCGTCTCCTGGGAATACAGAAAAGGAGGCTATAGAACCTAAGGTTGAGGTTAAGATTGAGGCAAAAGACACTACTGAGATAGTGAAAGGAAAAAAAGTCATTGAGGATCGAGAGTTCATTCAAGGTCCAATTAACCTTGCCTCTCTGTCTACAATTAAAATATTCAACTTGCATCAAAACCTAGTGAGGATCTTTTTAAATATCATACAGAAGACAATATGTTGCTAACTTTGGAAAATGGTGTTTTTGAGAAATTAATGCCCTCATCTCACAAGGATATTTTAGATATCCCATATAGGAAATTAAAGAGTTTGATTAATTTTGTAGATAAACATTTTGAATCTTTCGCAAACTATGCTGAGGAGAAAGTCCAAAATAAATTTAATGCCAAGAGGCTTCAAAATTTGAAAAGGATGATCGCCAAAGATAGAGTCACTTTAGATTCTTGTGTAAAGAGCATTAAAGATGCATCATCCAAAGGTGGCAACTTTAATAAATCATGCTTATCTCTGACCAAGTTCACTTCAGATATTAAGAAGAAGTCTAAGGTGAACAAGAATGAGATTGAACGCATATCTCAGACAGTTGATTCCTTGATAGTATCATTAAGAATTCATCTGAATCAGGTAATATCTCTACTTAAGAAAATCATAATCCTTAACCATGACTGGGAGAGAATAATTGGGAGAGTTGGAGAAGTTAGGAGCCTCAGTACTCCTAAGATAGATATTATGCTGAGTGCTCTCAAAGATACTCAAGATTCTCTGGCCTATAGTGATCTAGATGATGTAAAGGAGTTAGAGGTGCAATCTTGTTTAGTGACTTCATAACCACGTTGGAGAATAAGCCAAAAAGATGGGACAACCACTTGGAATCATTGAAGAATTCTTATGCCGATATCTTCAAAAGAATTTGTGTGTGTAAGGGCTGTGTAGATATGTAAATAATATTTTTTATTCCCAAAACCATACTTTTGTCATTGATGTCAAAGGGGGAGTGTATAGCAGTGAAAAATGTTGATCCTAGGGGAAGTTACTTGATTCTTTGAAGACTGGTAGTTATTTTTTTTGGTTGTAGTGTATATATCTTGGTTTTGGTCTAACACTTAGTCATTTTTTACTAAGTGTTGTCATCGATATGAAAGGGGGAGATTGTTGGAAAGAGACACTACATTGACGATGAGATGTTGTCATTGATAGAAAATTGAGTTAGATATCTAGTCCACAGTTCATGATTCATTGATATCTAAAGATTGATTGAGGTCTGGTAAGGTTCGGTATGGTTCAATTAAAAGAACAGGTCATTCGGTAGAGTGAACAGTGTTGTGGTTGGCGATTCAGTTGTGTTGAGTATTTGTGGTTGGGGATCTCAGAGATGCATCAGGGTATGTGCAGGATCATGGTGGGCCAAACAGGTCCTTAAGTGGCAATGAAAATCTAAAAAATAAAGTTAGGCAACTTGACGTAAAAAATTGAATAAGCTACAAACATTATTACAAAAATATGTAATAATATAATTTGTAGTAAATTTAATGTAGTTTCTAAGCTACTAGTTTTTTTCTAAAAAAAATTAAATCTATCTAACTAAAATTTGAAATTTCAATGTAGTAGTACTAAAATTTCAGGAAAAAGATAAGAAGCGGGTGTTTGTATGACCAACATAATCATAATCAAATAATAATATTTTTTTATAAGATTTTAGTTATAAGTAAAAGACTCATGCTCGGATGTGACACCTATTGTTTTGTATTTTTTTTCAAATAAATAATAATTTTTTTTTTTTTAATGATAACTTTTTAAAAATATAAAAAACTTGTATGTCTGACCATCATAACTTGATCAAAAATTTATGAAATTCAATTTTTCTTCTTTTAATCCTATAGTATATGAAGCATAGAATGTGACGCATGTTTCAGAATCAAAAAATGTGATATCATTTGAAAGTTATAGATATTTTTCAGTCAGCCTATCAATCTAAACTTTAGTCGCAATATCACCACTTTTTGGCCCCTCATGATCCTACACATTCCCATCATGGATATGTAATATACCTTATTCCAGTTTTATGGCCTTCAGTGTTGTGAATTGGGCAATTTGGAAAATTTGGTAGACAGTTTTCTAGTAGAATAGTGTTTTGTGGCAGTATCGTTTGAAGATTTTGTGTGTGGATCATGTAGAGTGATTTTTTTTGTTGTTTGCACACTCGAGGTTGGTAAGACGACATGTGGGAAGTGTGTGGAAAATTTATTTTGGTCTCCTTCATTTTTTTGGATCGGATTGAGCCAAATTGGGTTACACTTTTCATGTTGCGTGTTATGTGTTTTTGGGTTGACGTCATGAAGACCTAATTTGATGTTGTAGGTATATAAGATCAATTGATTTGATCATTTGGTAGATCGATGTTTATGTGTGAAATGTGTATGAGCAATTATGCGTAGTTTCACATTCGCAATTGAAGGATTTGTTGCTATGGATTATATAATAATATCATAATAGAGGAGTGTTGTAGAATTGAGTAAGATAAAGTATTTTGTGCTTAACCGGAACTATTTCTGACAATTTTAGATGTTTCTTATCAATACCGATATTCCAATTATTATGTATAATCATCTTGTAAGGTAATGAGCCTTCCAGGGTTGTAGCCCTTACTTGCAATTAAGAAGTGAGCTCTAGGAAGTGTGTTTGAATGCATGTGCATTCCCCTTATGTAATATTTTTATACTTCTGACAGATTATACTAATATTGTGGGTTTTAATCTCACCATAGTTTTTCCCTTAACTGGGTTTCCACATAAAAATATTGGTGTTACAGTGTTGTTGATCTTTGCTTTATGTTTCTACACTTTACCTTTCTTCATTTACATTAAGTGGTTGGAAAAATAGGTTAATAAAGAAAAATTACTGAACACTGATTCACCTGCCCCTCTTAGTGCTCCTTGATTCCAACAAAGGTGTCAAAGTTGGAAGCGAATATTGAGTGATAGGAAATAGTTATTAAATGGCTCTTCTCATAGTTTTATGTGGTCATATAATAGATAAACAAACTTGAAGTTATGGTGGAAGTGAGGGTTAGGGCTAACAAATTGGGAATGGAGGAAAATGATTGATAGGATTTGGAAGGATGCTAGAGATATGGCTGGAAAATTAGAAAAATGGGATGAGGTCAAGGTGATGTTGAATGATCTTAATGAGAAGCTATCTCAAAGGGTTGAAATAAAAATAGTGAAAGAGCTAAAGGAAAGCCAAGCGGTCCTTAAAAGAAAATTGGAGGAAATATCTATGTTGAGCTAGGATATGGCTTAAAATAATTTAGCCTCCTTACTTTCTATTAAGGAAAAAATTTAACATAGAAAGGTGAAGCAGAAAAGATACACAAAGTCTCCATTTGCAATGATGGATCTCCTTGCATCTTTAGTTAGTGCTACCCTGGAATCTAGCACTCTGGTCTCTATAAAGTCCTAACAAAAATATTTCCTCTTTTAATAAAATTGTAGGTCTATGTAAGGATTGGTAAGAGGGTAATGCATTCATCTAGTAGACCATCCTTTTGTGCCTTTGGTGGGTGGTTGATTGGTTCTTGTCTTTTTTATTTTATTTTTGGTCTTTATCTAGTTTCTAGGATGTTCTGGTTGTCTATTTTTGTTTCGGTGCACATTCCTTGTACACCCTAGGTGTTGTTGTTCAATGGATATGTAAAGGTGATGCAACCATGACCCAGAGGCTCCTCAAAGAGAGCAGTCTAGATCATGCAACAAGAGTAACACAATGGAAGCAACAACAGAGAACATAGAAAATGGAAAACATATATTTTCATCATCATATATTCATCATAGAACATTCGGTAATATATAGGTTACATACAAGCTAACATGCCTGGTTTGTGCTACATCCCAAAATAGAATTCATCAGGGCCTCCAAGAAGTGTCCAAATTGCAATTTATGAATCTAGATCATCATACTACTTCACTATATCTCAAAGGATCACATTTAACACTATATATACCATCTTAAACAAATTGAGGTTGGCCACAAAAAATTACATTTACCAAGGAAGTTAAATAAAATGTGTAAAATAGCTTGGCCCCAAAACATGAAGATGTCATCCATCAAGAACAAATATGAAGTGCAGACCACAAAGGAGGGTTGACCAAGGGCCCACGAACATTGAGCATGGTGCCAAATAAATACACAATCCAAGAAATTACTCCACATGAGAAGAAAACTCCAACATAGACGGTAAACCCAAAATTGCTCTGGAACCAAGAAACAAACACTCTGGAAGGAATAACTTGTTGCAAAATAATCCAAATGAACTAGAAATCTTGAATGATTAACAAGAACAAGCCTAGACACTGAAAATATGATTCGCAACAAAAAAGAAAAAAACTACTAGAAAAAGCTAAAAGTAACACATAAACTGCAACAAGAACAAAACTAAAAGAAAATATTTTTGGTTGACGCAAGATTGCTTATAGATCGAGATTCTCCTGCATCAGACATCCCACATAGAAAAACATGTTCCATGAGAGGCAATTCGTGAACATCTAAAAGAATGCGGGATATAGATACCATGCTCTTTTTTTATACAAATGTCTTTTTTGTCTACAAACTTCTTCCTAACCTCTTTTTGAACCTCGACCAAATTTTCTAGCTTCTATTTCTCTTTATCTCCCTTTACTTGCTTCATACTTGCACACTATCTCTAACTATTACTCTATTTATTCTTCAACTTATATTTATTTCTACCACAAGATTTCATTCGGTCTACCACCATCACCTTAACTTTTCTGCCATTAGGTACCACCTTTCTATCAAACCTATCCACTAGATCCTTAAGCAAATGCATGCCACCATGTAGTGTATCCTCTGCAACCTACTTCTTAGCACTACAATTCTTCACAAGACTCAAATTATTCACTACCTTCTCCTTCTCCTTCAAAGAAACCAAAGGAAACTTCTACACATCCTTCTAAATAGTGATAAGATTTCTTCTACAATCATAAATATCTCTTCTATCAAATTGTGATGGTCTACCCTACAAAACATGACAAGCACTCATAGGCAAAATGTCACACAAGACTTCATCCTTAAAAGGTCCAATATTAAAATTCACTAAGCACTTATCTCTTACTTCCATGCTATGCTCATCTTGCAACCAAATCACTTGGTAAGGGCTAGGATTCTCAAGCTTCACTACCATCTCCTCTAATACCATATTACAAGTACTTTTAGTATCCACAATAAACCTACACCACTTACCACCTGATTTGCAAACAGTTTGGATAATATTCTTCATTTGATTATATCTCATATCTTCATCATTCTACTCTATCAACTCTTCTGACAAAAAGGGGCTCTCCCTTCTTCAGTTCTAAAACATTCTCTCCAGTAACTTTAGCTTCCTGATACTCATTTGCAATGCAATTCCTTACCATTCCCTTCTTACACTCAAAATATCTATGTTTGGATTCTCCACACTTGAAACATTTACCCAAGAACTCCTTACTACTACCTCCTTTCCTTTGTGTCTCTACTCCATTTAGATTTTGGCTCCATAGAAGTCATCCTCTCCATACTGCCACTCCTATGCCCTCTATCTGCTGCATATATTTATCTTCCCTTGGAGTTATTGTACTATCTTCATTTAACTTTATCCTCTACCTTTAATGCATATTGAAAAGGATCCTCAGTTGTAGAAATATTCAACATACTCATCTCATCCTTAACGTTAAATTGGAGTCCATTTATGTATCTAGTCACCTTCTCCCTATCCATCTCTCAATGACCAGATCTAATCATCACCTTGTAGAATTCTTCAGTGTACTCTTTTACACTCATGTCCTCTTGCTTCAAATTCTGCAACATTTTGAACAACTCCAAATCATAGTCTCTCAGAATAAATTTAGCCTTCAATCTCGCAACCATCCATCTCCACCAGGTGATTCTCATCTCACAATTTTGTACTCTATATCTCTACAACTCTTTGCACCCTAAAGTGTACCCTTTTAACTTAGTTTGTGCTAACTAGACTCTCTATGGTTCCTTAACATGTTCAAACTCAAAATATTCCTCCAAATCTTTGATCCAATCTATCAGGTCTTCAAGATTCAACGAACCCTAAAAGTTAGAAACCTCAACTTTATGAACTTTACTCACTTGTGCCCCCACTCTAAGAAATATTTATTCACCCTCATCTTTCAGTCCTTCTCGTTCTTTGGCCTCAATCTCTTCTCCTACCTCTTCATATTCATCCTCCAATTCAGGATTCCTCCATAAACCAGCCAACATGTTTCAAATCTCATTCCTCATCGCATTCTTGAAATCCTCCATAATTTGCTCTACCCTCCTAGGATTCATCCTTCTTAGCAATATCTCCTACATTTTCTCTAGTCCAACTGCCTCAAATCAACGATCTGACTACAAGGTTTCAATTGCCTCTTAGTTGGTGATCTATTGAATATACAAGCAGCCTACCTCAATTCGATGATCTGTTCACCCAAAGAAATGCTTCAAGGTTCACAACTAGCTCTGATACCATACAACACAACTATGACCTGGAGGATCCTCAAAGATAGCTGTCCAAATCATGTATCAAGAGTAATATAATGGAAGCAACAACACAAAAGATAGAAAATGGAAAATCAAATATCTACATAATCATGTATTCTATTGGCATTTGCATGAAGATTGCATTAATGATTTTTTATGTTGTCATTGATGTCAAATAAACTGCTAATGTTATAATGATACTATTGTATTGTTGTTTTGTAACCAATAGGGAGAGCTAAGTGAAAGGAACTATAACCGATAGGTAAGTTTGGGGAGTGAACGAGTATTGCTAAGTATTGGAGAGTTGAACCAGTAAACCCTATCTGTTGTTTTGATAAACCCTAACTGATTAAGTCTAGTGAATTGGCTATATTAGTTTAGGATTTGATAATGAGTGGTATTGATTATGAAACATATGCATATTATATGAAGAGAGTTTCAAATAGTTTTTGGCCCATTGAGTTAATTTTTTTTGTCTTGGGAATGTGCAAGTATATTGCATGTAATGTAAAGCATATGATGAGTTACTGAGATCAATGAAGCAGTGATCAAGGAGTGGTCGAGGCTTTCTTGAATGATGTGTATAGATTGTTATGTAATCTAGTGGTCATACTTGAAATAACTTGTTTGTAATCTTTATGTGAATTAGGTTTTGGTTGTGTTACCGACCTAGTTGATTTGTTTATAAGGTCGATGAGTTGTTTTAGCTGAATTGTTGGAAAAGTTGAACTGAGTCTGTGGTTGCAGAACTTGATGATGTATCTACAATTTTATTAAAGGAAGATAAGAGCATGAAAAGGATCTGATCAAGCATGTGAAGTGCTATTCAA
Source organism: Cryptomeria japonica (assembly GCF_030272615.1). Taxonomy (NCBI): domain Eukaryota; kingdom Viridiplantae; phylum Streptophyta; class Pinopsida; order Cupressales; family Cupressaceae; genus Cryptomeria; species Cryptomeria japonica. The sequence continues at coordinate 564,124,371 of NC_081412.1, forward strand.
TCAGATCAGAAATTTTTTGTTGTTTTCTAACAATTACAATAGTTAAATCCCTTAACCAGGTAAGCTCTAACAAGCTTGGTGTTATTCAAATCCTCTAAGAAAGTGATCCATTATCTTGGATTCTAAATCCTTCACAAATTTTACACCCCATAGGGTATTTCTTCTAACAAGGAATTATAGTCAATCACTTAACCGAGTGGTCCCTAATAGGATCTGTTCTTAACAGGACTTTTTCTAAAAGCTTTAACAAGCTTGGTTCCTAACAGGGCAAACTTTAGAAGAGTTCAGATAATTATCTTGTGAGTCTCATCTCACTATGGTTTTTCCCATTTGGTTTTCCATGTCAAAAATATTGTTTCAAGTGGTGAATATTTTTGTGGTTATGTTTCTATGGTTGATTTTCTCAACTACTTATTTCACTTTGATAAGTTAACTAGTAACAATCTGAAATGAAGTTTTACTTATGTCAAGTAAAAGTATTTGGATGATTGTGAGTTTCATATTGTTTACTATTATCTATTGTGACAGTCATCTGATTTATCTTGATAAATTTATGTTGACAGAGTTATTGCATTTATAGTTCTAAGTTTACTTGAGAGGTTATTTCGAAGAAAAGTGAAAGTTTATCAGTTTTTCTATCTACTGATTCACTAGCCCCCCTCTTAGTAGTTGACTGTATCCTTATTTTTTCATCATACCATCAATTGGTATCATAGCTCATCTCAGATCCAATAAAGTCTATGCCTAATAGCTTGAGGTAAAGATCTTGTAGAACATGATGAAGAAGGAAGGTACTAAGTTTAATAGAGAGAACTATAGGATATGGAGTGATAGAATGAAAAATTATATCAAGAGTCTTGGAAATCAATACCGAGAACATGTTAATACTCAATATGTTGTACCTAGTAGGATTGTGATTGATGATCAAAAGAAAGAGAAACAAGAAAACAATCAAGCACTAGAGGCTATTATTAGTTCTTTGTTTGATGTTGAATATGTTGATGTTCATTGTTTGGAGACTGCATATGAGGTATGGGAGAAACTTGAAAAGATTTATAGCGGTGATGAACATGTGGATATTGCTAAGGAAGAGAGTCTAAGAGGGAAGTTTGGTGACATACAGATGGCTGAAGGTGAGAATATCGAACAGTATGATCAGAGGATAAAAGAGATAGTTGGTGAGATCAAGAATGTTGGTGGTAAAATGGATGATGCCACAATAGTTAGTAAGGTGTTGAGAACCCTGCTAGCAATCTATGCTATTCAAGTTGCAGCCATTCAGGAACTAAAATCTATTGACAAAACCAAGGTAACCCTTGAATCCATCATAGGTAAGCTTACTGCTTTTGAATTAAATGGCTATGATGGTAGTATTCAAAAAATTGAATTAACATTTAGAGCTTATGTTTCTAACCCATCTATGAGAAAAAGTAGATATGTTAGTCACTTTCATGAATCTAGATCCAGTAGAGAAATTCATGATGAAGACAGTTTGGTTGAGATTGAAGCATTGTTGGCCAAGCGGTTGCCCAAAGGTACTGGTAAATATAAGGGTAAATTACCTTTGAAAAGTTTTGCATGTAACAAGATTGGACATATAGCTGCTAACTGTCCTAATGGTTATAATGAGCACAAGCAAGAGAAGTTCAAGAAGTACAAGGGAAAAGGAAAAAGGGATTGTCTTATTGCAGTTGATGGTGGTATCACTGGTGAGGAATTTGATGGTGATACTAATGAAGACATTGTCTTTGTAGCCATTAAAGAGGAGACAACTAATGAGAAAGCTTTAGTTTCTTGCATGGATAATTCTGATGATTGGATCATTTATAGTAGTTGCTCACATCACATGACTGGTGACTGGATTAAATTTATTTCTTTGAAGGAATTTGATGGTAGAGTTGTAAGATAATGACTCACCCTACATGGTTAAAGGTAAGGGAACTATTTCTCTTAATGGAAAGAGCAATGCAGATAATGTCTACTGGGTTGAAGGTCTAAAGCACAATCTCTTGAGTGTTGCCCAACTCAATGACAGAGGATACCCATTGGATTTTAAGAATGGTATGCGCAAAATCTATGGGAGAAAAGGTGAACTGATTGCAACCAGCAAGTAGCCTAAAGGTAACCTATTTCATCTAGATCCTAAAGACAACAACTATTTAATTGCTAAAATAGATGATAGTTGGCTTTGGCATAGGAGATTTTGTCATTTGAATTTTGATAACATTGTTAAAGTGAGTAAGTCAAAGACAGTGAGAGGTTTTCCTCAGTTGGACAAACTCGTTAATTCTCTTTGTAAGGAATGTCAATTGGGAAAGATGACATCCTTAGCTTTCAAGAGCAAGTCTTTTTCAACAAAGCATCTATTAGATTTGGTTCATACAGACCTATGTGGACCAATAAGGACTAAAAGTATTCAAGGTGATATATATTTCATGATCTTCACTGATGATTGCTCAAGGATGATGTGGGTCACATTCTTGAAAGATAAAACAGAGGCATTTGGTAAGTTCAAGGCATTCAAGGACTTAGCTGAAAAGGAGATTGGAAAGAAGATAAAGTGTCTGGGGACAAACGAAGGCGGAGAATTCACTTCTAAGGAATTCACTAGATATTGTGAAGTAAATGGTATCAAATGACAACTTTATGCACCAAGGACACCACAACATAATGGTATTGCAGAGAGAAACAATTGATCAGTTGTTGAAGCTACTAGGATGATGTTGATATAAGGAGGTGTAGCAAAAAATTTCTAGAGAGAAGTTGTCAGCATAGTTGTCTACACAATGAATAAGATTTTGGTAAAAAGAGGTAAGGACAAGACTCCTTATGAATACTGGTATGGTAGATCATCTAACATTGGTTATTTCAAGATATTTGGTAGCAAATGTTTGATTAAAAGAGGTGACTATATTAGAAAGTTTGAGGCTAAAAGTGATGAAGGTATATTTCTTGGTTATTCCACCAAGAGTAAGGCATACCAATGCTATAACAACCAAACATAGAGAATCATTGAGAGTGTTGATGTTCAAGTGGATGAGTATCCTGAAGTCTCAGGAGAAACTAGTATGGAGAAAAAGGATGAAGTTCCTTGCATTTTGTTTTTTGGAAACAGAACCTATGAAACCTTAAACTAGTAAAGAGAATTTTGTTGTACCAGTTCAACTGGAACAGGTAGATTCAGAAGAAGATGATGATAATGAAGAAAATGAAATGAAGATAATGATCATTTTATTCTGAGGTATGTGAGATTCAATCACAATCGTGAATAGATTATTGGAGATAAGGATGTTGGAGTGCTAAACAAAAGAAGGATCAGAGAAAATTCTTGCATGATCTCCACTATTGACTAGAACTGCTAAGGAAGCATTTGGTGATGATCATTAGATTAAAGTTATGGAGGAGGAACTTGAAAAAATTGAGAAGAACACCACATGGACTCTAGTACCCTAACCGATGAATAAAAATGTAATAGGGACTAAGTGGGTTCTTAGGAACAAGATGAATGAAGATGGTGTTGTAGTTCACAACAAAACTAGATTGGTTTGCAAAGGTTGTACATAAGAAGAAGGAGAAGATTATGGTGAGACTTTTGCACCAGTGGCTAGACTGGAAGGTGTCATAACTTTAATGGCTTTTACAAATCATAAGGGATTCAAATTATATCAGATGGATGTGAAATTTGCATTTTTGAATGGAATATCAGAAGAACAAGTATACATTGAGCAGCCAGATGGTTATGATTTAACTGATAAGAAGGAAATGGTATGTAAGTTGCACAAGGCACTATATGGATTAAAGCAAGCACCGAGAGGACGGTATGAAAGGCTTCATTCACACTTGATGAAGATAGGATTTCAAAGAACCAATGAAGATAGTAACATATGTCTCAGATTTGAAGGAGATAAGATAGTGGTTAGTGAAGTATTTGTGGATAATATCGTATTTGGAGGAAATGATGACATGAGAAATGACTTTGCAAATAAAATGAAAAGTGAGTTTGAAATGTCTCTAGTTGGAGAGATAAAAAATTTCGTAGGTTTGCAAATACAACAAATGAAGAGTGGTATTTTCATTACACAGTTCAAATATGTGAAAGAAATATTAAAGACATTTGGTATGAGTGACTGTAAACCAATTGGGACACCAATGGTTATAGGTTGAAAGTTGTCTAAGAAAGATGAGGCTACATCTGTTGATGAGAAGGAGTATAAGTCAATGATTGAGAAACTACACTATGTTGCACATAGTAGACCGGATATCACTCATGCAGTTGATCTAGTTGCTAGATTTCAGAAGAATACAAAGGAAACACATTTGATAGCAACCAGGATTTTCAGATATTTGAAAGGTATTGTTGACTATGGATTATGCTATCCATATAAAGGAAACATTGAATTGAAGGTGTACACAGATGCAGACTAGGCAGGTAATGTTGATGACCGGAAAAGAACCACCAGTGGAGCATTCATTTTGGGTGGAAGACTTGTTTCATGGAGTATAAAAAAGCAGAGTTGTATTTCACAGTCTACTATTGAAGCTGAGTATGTTGTTGCTTATATGAATTGTACCCAGGCTATCTGGATGAGGCACATTTTGGAAGGTTTCAAGATTAAGTTTACTGAACATGTAAAGATCTTATGTGATAATACTAGTGTCATTCATATTTCAAAGAACCTTGTCTTGCACACACAAACCAAGCATATTGAATTTAAGTATCATTTCTTGAGGGAAAAAGTGTAGAGTAAAGATGTGACCTTAGAGCATATTTCTACCAAGGAGCAACTTGTAGATATCTTTGTTAAACCTCTACCTAAGACTAATTTTGAGTATCTTAGAAGTTAGCTAGGGTTTATACCCCTTCATGAGGTCAATTGAGCATGATGTAGATTACATCAGTCCTGGAGCTACTTGTAGAATTTTACAGTAGGATTGGTGTAAGAGTGGAGTTATTCCACAAGGGCGGCATCAAGTTGAAGATTATTGATGTTGAATTGTGCATTTGACATTGCATATTTTACTTTCAATTTGGCATTGTTGTCAAAGGGGGAGAAGAACTATGTGATTATGTGGAAAAGAACCAGTGATAGAACTAGTGACAAACTGAAGACAAGGATAGTAGATAGTAAAATGTAAACCAGGATTCCTATTCACAATCACAACAATCAATGGTATTGATATTTGTATTGACATCAATGCCAAAGGGGGAGATTGTTGGCATTTGCATGAAGATTGCATTAATGATTTGTTATGTTGTCATTGATGTCAATTAAACCGGTAATGTTATAATGATATTGTTGTAATGTTTTTTTGTAACCAATAGGAAGAGCTAAGTGAAAGGAACTATAACCGGTAGGTAAGTTTGGGGAGTGAACCAATATTGCTAAGTATTGGAGATTTTTACCGGTAAACCTTACCTGTTATTTTGATAAAACTTAACCGATTAAGTATGGTGAATTGGTTATATTGGTTTTGATCTGATAATGATTACTAATGATTATGGCATGTATGCATATTGTATGAAGAGAGTTTTAAAGAGATTTTGGCACATTGAGTTAATTTTTTTTGTCTTGGGAATGAGCAAGTACATTGCGTGTAATGCAAAGCATATGATGAGTTATTGAGATCGATGAAGCGGTGATCAAGCAATGGTTGAGGCTTTCTTGAATGATGTGTAGAGATTGTTATGTAATCCAATGGTCATACTTGAACCGACTTGTTTGTAATCTCTATGTGAATTAGGTTTTTGTTGTCTTACCGACCTAGTTGATTTGTTTATAAGGTTTTTAAGTTATTTTAGTTGAAGTTTTGGCAAAGTTGAATTGAGTGTGTGGTTTCCAAGCTGGATGATGTATATATAGTTTAAGTAAAGGTAGATAGGAGCATGAAAAGGATCTAAACAAGCAAGTGAAGTAATAGTCAAATAGATCAACAAACTCTTGTTGTTTTCTAACAATTGCATCAGTTAAATCCCTTAATCGGGTAACCTTTAACAAGCTTGTTGTTATTCAAATCCTCTAACAAGGTGATCCATTAGCTTGGATTCTAAATCCTTTACAAAGGTTACTCCTAACAGGGTATTGCTTCTAAGAAGCCATTATAGTCAATCCCTTAACCGGGTCGTCCCTAACAGGATATGTCCTTAACATGAATTTTTGTAAAAGCTTTAACAAGCTTGCTCCTAACAAGGAAAACTTCAAAAGAGTTTAGATAGTTATCTTGTGACTCTCATCTCACCATGGTTTTTCCCATTTGGGTTTCCACGTCCAAAATATTGTGTCAAGTGGTGAATGTTTTTGTGGTTATGTTTCTATGGTTGATTTGCTCAACTACTTATTTCACTTTGATAAGTTATGTTAATAGGTAACAATCTGAAATGAAGTTTTAGTAATGTGAAGCAAAAGTATTTGGATGATTGTGAGTTTCAATTTGTTTATAGTTATCTGTTGTGACAGTCAACCAGTTTATCTTGACAGAGTTATTGCATTTATAGTTCTAAGTTTACTTGAGAGGTTATTTATGAGAAGGTGAAAGTTTATCAGTTTTTCTATCTACTAATTCACCCCCCCCCCTCTCAGTAGTTGACTGGTTCTTTTTTCTTTTATCATACCATCATATTCATCATAGAACTTCTAGTAATATACAGGTTACATACAGTCTAACATTCTTGGTTCAAGTTACATCACAAAATACAATTCATCTAGACCTCCAAAAAGTGTTTGAATTATAATTTATGAATCTAGATTGTCATACTACTTTGTTATATCTCAAAGGATCAAATACAAAAATATATATACCATTGAGAACACATCCGGGTTGGCCACAAAAAAATACATTTACCAAGGAAGAAAAATGAAACATGTAAAATAGGTCAAATCCAAAATGTGAAGATCTCATCCACCAAGGACAAACATGAAGTGCAAACCACAAAGAAGGGTCAACCAAGGGCCCAAGGACATCAAGCATGGTTCCAAATAGATCCGCAAGATAATAAATTGCTCCGCACGAGAAGAAATCTCCAACATAGACGGTAATCCCAAAACTGCTCTAAAACCAAGAAAAAGATGCTCCAAAATAAATAACTTGCTAGAAAAGAATCGAAATGAACTAGAGATCTGGAATGATGAATAAGAACAAGCCTGGAAGCTAAAAATCTGATCTGCAATGAAAAAGAAACAACTTCTAGAAAAGATGAAAGTAATACAAAAACTGAAACATGAGAAAAACTAAAAGAAAATATTTTTGGTTGATGCAAGATTTCTCAGAGACTGGGGATGCTCCTGCATCAAAAGGTTTGAGTCTATTCCATATTTATTAATCAAAACTCTTTCATGATTTTACTTCATCCTAGAGAAGACATGATTTAACATTAAAATTACACAAAAATCTCTTAAAGTACTTGGACTTACACCCTAATATCACCATAATAACATTAAATATTCAAAAAATACATACATACATACATACATACATACATACATACATATACATACATACGTACACACACACACACTCTTTTTGTTTATGTCTTGTTTTGATTGTTAATTTTGGGTTTTCTCAAGCTCATGAGACCCCTCTTTTTTGTAGGTGCCTTGCTATGTGAGGGTTTGGGCCCTTTCCTAATTTATTTAATCATAATTTAACAATTGTGTGTTAAGATGACCTAGTTTAAATATCCTTTGCTCATTTTGAGATGTTATTTGATCATCCCGTGCTAGTTCAATAGTCCAATTGTTGAAAAATATAAGAAGGCAAGATTTATTTTTTTAGATGTGAACTTTCCTAATTAATATTATTATTTTTTCTATCATGTTATTAGTCAAAAGTTTATTGTTAATCTAATCAGTTTTGTCTAGGAATGACTTGTTAAAAAATATTAGACATTTTCAATTTTTCAGATGTAGGTATAGTTATTTTAAGTTGCATGTATGAGTAATTTTTGTATACATTGATATGATTTTGGTATATCATTACAAAATAATATTGGTATATTGTAGTTCTTCTCTTTGTAGGAATTCAATTATTCTTGCATGTGCTTATTTTTTAGGTATTATACAATACATTGGCCTTTGAAAAGTCTTAAGAGAATGATGAAGGTAATAATGGTTGGGTGTGGGGAGAAAATAATGATGGTATTCCCTTGAATTTTCTATTGACACATCCATTGAGTCTTTTAAAGGTGCAAGTGCTAGTAATTAGACAATGCATATCTTTCATATTCTAAGACACTTATCTTATCTTTAACATTTTAAATAACATACAACTTCTTTCTTTGGATACAGAGTTTGATCCATCTTATTTTGGTTATTTGTGTTCATCAATGAGTTTCATATAAGATATTAAAATCAATAAAATTATTTGTTTTAAGTTTTACTCAAAAATATTTTTTTGATATTGTTTTTTTGTTTTATTTTGAATAATAATACAATAAATCATAAATACAGAATTCTTAAGTTTTACAAAGACAACAAAACAAAAAATCATGAATATCAATTTTAATATTTATCTCAACAATGTTTACATAATAATCTTATTTATATTTTACTTATATCACTTATGTTTTAACATTTAGTAGTTTTTTCTTTATATATTTATATGATTGACACTCTAATTCTTAATCTCATTATAAATTTATAACTATGTTTCTAACATAACAATTTTTAAATAAAATAAAACAATTCTGAAATAAAAATAATAATTGAAGACTAATAAATATTTTATTATTTTGGAAAACTATATAAAATATTTGAACTTAAACATTTATTCTTAAAAGTATATTGCATATGAATTACCTTTTTCACATTGCCATTAAAGTTTAAATTTTTAGTTATAATAAACTGTAATAATTGAAACTGACATGTAATGCCTTACACCAAATGATGGCTTATTTATATGACTCTACCAAACGATAGTTTATACCACCATATATAAGATACTAAATACGTGATCAGCTCACAGCTGATTATTTGGAAGTATAATCCTATATATATCTAGGGACAGAATACAATACTGTAGTCGGTGGTACCAGAGGGGCAGGTGAAAGTGCTGGAAGAATCGTCCTTGGCATAACTGTAGGCCTGAGGGCACTGATTCTTGAATATCATGGAGTAGCTTGAGGGAGAGCAGTTGTCGACATGGGTGCCTCTGCAACAATATTCATCAGTTTGAAAGACGGTGCAGGCACTATTGCATCCGCCATCCACCTTCAATTGAGCAGGGCACGCAGCATTGACGTCGGCTTTGCATGCAGGAGCGACACACTGTGAATTTGTGGGATTGATGGAGAGAGGAACGTTGAAGCCGTCCACCAGGGAAACGTCGTAGAAGTCCTTGTTGCCATCTCCATTCAGGGTGTACTCGGCCAGCGTGGTCGGAACGCCTCCCGAGACTTGACAGCTCAGTTGGCCGTTGCAGTCACCGGTTTTACAGCTTCCTGGCCGCTCGCATCAAAAGAGCAGCCGGTTCGGCCCCAGAATCTTGCCCCCTTTGTCCCCGCCGGCACATCCACCGTCCATGTCTGACCTTGGTCGAGCTGCTGCCCTCCTCCGGGTAATCCTGCCGCCCAAACCGTGTACCCGCACTGGTTCCTTAACTCAAACTTAACTGCTCCCGCCTCTGCAAGAAAACACACACATATTATTATTCTGAGCCTCGGATGCATATAGTATTCAACCTACAACTCTTATGTTGTAAATACAGCTTACCTTGCATATGAAGAGATATGGCCAGTCCTGCCACAAGAAGAAGCACAAGATCTGAAACTGTTGCCATTATAGCGTCTGGATTGAACGATTGAATGAAGATGGATAGATTGGGTATATGAGGAGGGATTATATAGACAACATCTCTCCGCAAGTTATGGCTCCAGAAGCCGTGTCTTACGAGAGTCCCCGTCAGCATTGAAATTCTCTCCTTGAAAACTTCTAGATTGAACTGTTTGAATAGTTTATTCTTCAAGATCATATTATGTGAGAAGTGAATGTTTTTAATTATATTTCAATATCGGAATGTAGGAATTCACGCACATGTTGGATCATTTCTATGATCAACTTCATAATCATATATTATAAATCCTGTCTCCCTACATCTTAGTGATAGATCTTTTATGTCCCTACTTCCTAAACATTGATGAAAAACATATTACCCAATCAGTTCCAAAATTTTAAAAAAAATCAATATTATGAACTCTAAAAAACTTAAATGTCTTTTAAGTTTTCAACCTTGCAATTTGTATTCTGATCATCTCTACATGACTGGACTGCTGACCCATTCAAGTGCTATCTTAACAAAAATATCAGATCATAATGACTTGAACGACTTCTTAAAAGACAATGTCTTACCTAAACATCAGAATTAAATGGATTTTTTAATTAGTGCATCCTTATTCTCGAGACTTCATAACCTAATGGTCATCATCATTCAGAGCATGGATATAATACAATATTAATTGAAGGTTTAAATCAGCTCTACTTAATTATATTCAAAATAATGAGTTGTTTCTTTAAGAGACTTAAATAATTGCTTTAAGATTTAAGTCAATTCTATTAGATTTAAAACTAATATATACAATTCTCTTAATATTTCGATTACTCCCATAGAATACATCTCCACATAACAATTATAAGTCCATTCTCAAAATTGATATTTCCCACCAACATCGTGACAGCTCCACGTAGGAAGGAAGCCAAGACCCGGCTTCAGAGCAGCCTATCTTATGAGAGCCCCAGTCTTTTAAAATTCGAATGGTCATCAACAATTAGACTTCTGTTATCTCAGGCTTGACATTTTCTGCAGTGATCTCTGATTTTCAATATCCTAAAGTTGCGTGAATTTCTAAAGCCTTGACTATGCATGTTAAATTTAGTTAATTATATTGACATATGTTTTATAATGAAAGGTATGGAGGATGAGGACTCAAACACCGTCTTAATTAGTAATAATATTTTGAACAAGGAATGTAAAGCTTAAAGTTTTTGAAGTTTTTGTCAAGTTATAGAAGATAAATATATAGAAAGCAAAAGATATCCACAAGTAGAGAGTACATTTTGATAATGAAACAGAATATTATCCCACAGGTTGAAAAAAATATTTCAAACTTAATTCTAATAATATAGACCACTCAAAGTTGATATTTTCCAGTACAGAATATTATCCCAAAGATTGAAAAAAATATTTCAAACTTAATTCTAATAATATAGACCGCTCAAAGTTGATATTTTCCAGTACAGAATATTATCCCAAAGATTGAAACAAATATTTTACACTTAATTCTAATAATATAGACCGCTCAAAGTTGATATTTTCCAGTATCATGGAGAAGAGATCTCCACATGTTACAGAGGAAGCGGGTAAATCAAGAACCGACTACAAAGCCTCCTATCCTATGCAAGTTGTCGATGAATGTAAGATTCAAATACAGCCTTTTATTCTAAGATAGTTAGTAATGACATTTTAAATATATTTATTTAATTTTAAATTGAATATTATTATTAATTATTAAATGAATTTATATATTTATTTATTAAAAAAATGATATATTTTATAAATATTATATTTAAGATTTAAATTATTTTTTGTGAATACACTCATACCATTATAATCTATTTTTCAAAATGTAAAAGAAATATTAATTTTTAAGAGATGTATTTCTTTAATTTTCTCATTGAAAATGGAATGTAAAAAGTTATGTCATTTTTACAATGTTCCCACAATTATAAACTAATAAACAATCTTGAAAGGTACTATTCAGTTGTTGATGTGTACAAATATGTGTTCTCTCTCTCTCTCTCTCTCTCTCTCTCTCTCTCTCTCTCTCTTTACAAAAGTGACCAAAGCCACTGAAATATTTATAATAATATGAAAGTAAAGATTTACATAGTTTCTTAAAGCCCAAATTTTGAAATAGACTAAAATTTATATCAACAATTTTTTTTCAAGTATATTCATCCAACCAAATACTTATGTATTGTTACCCTAGCATGCTCAAATACACCATTGCTAAATAGGAAATAAGGATGATCACGAATCCTTAACTATCTAAGCAATTCAAACATAAAACCAATGGAATAAATGCAAAATGGAATTAAACTAAGCAAGATGAAACTCCCTATTATGCATCGTGGCTTCCATTGTCTTTCTTCTCTCTGTGGTATGACGGCTCTCAGATATTGCACTGGCAACCTACAATTGAGACAAAGATTTGAATATCATGATCTAGAATAAATTGTCCACGATTGAAGAGGAGTGAAAATGGAGATTGAATGCTCAATTTATAGATTTTTGGAGAAGATTGATTGAGAGGTGGAACAAAATGATCAAGAGGTGGAACTCGGGTGACCTCATATGCTAATTGATAGTTGAACTGCTGATTTAGAGGTGAAACAAAATAGATTGAATAGATTAATTGAGTCAACTAATTGAGAAAAAGCTAACTGAAAGAAGAAAAAGAATGATTGAAGTAAATAAAGAAGATTACAAAGAGAACTAGAAGATGGAAGTAGAGACTAGAGAGATAAATGATTTAATTAATTAATTTACCATGTGCTTGCAGTTTGATTTAGATTTTCAATTTAATCTTTGAATGAAATTTATTCAAATAATTGAATTTATTTTAATTCAATTTAGTATTTGAATATATTTAGAACTTGACTTTGATTTTCAATTTGGTTTTTGAAATCATGCACATGTATTTGAATTTGGAAGAATTTATAAGAATGTGAGATTAAATGAAATTAGAATTTGGGGATTTGGAAATGGAAGAATTAATTAGATAATTAAATAATTTAAAGAAACTATTTAATTATGCTAGAAATGGATTTTAATTAAATAATAAAGATTATTTGAATTAAGGGATTAAATTACAATTAATTAAATAATAAATATTTAATTAATATTTAGAAAAGGGTTGATGATTAGATGATTAGAGATAGAAATTGTGAATTAATTTATTTAAATAATAAAGATTATTTAAACTAGGGAATTAATCAGAATTAATTAAATAATAAATATTTAATTAATATTTAGAAAATGATTAAAATGATTAAATGATGAAAGAATAAGAAATAGAATAATTAGTAAGATGACGAGGAAATATGAAATTAGAAGAATAAGATTAATTAACTTAATTAAATAATTAAAGAATTATTTAATCAATTAGATGAATAATTAGTACATGATCAATGAGACATTTTTAGGTGTCTACATTTGCTCCTCTTTGAGACAAAGTCAGAATGACATTGTTCAAAGAAAATGAAAAATTATGTCCCAGTATGCCTTGGTGATGCTCAAGGTGTAATACCCCCTCGAGAGATTGTCTGTGCACTAAAGACATGAATGATCTCTCATAAAAAGAAGAATGTGAGATAAAATAATAGTTAGTTTATTAGAGATAGAAATAGGTGATGTGAAGATGATATTGAAATAGAATATGAGAGAATGAACCTTAGAATGAAATAGAATGAATTAGAAAAGAATATGATTTAGAAAGAGATGATGAGAAAAGAATCAACAAACTAGCAATAAGCAAATTTGATGAAATGAGAATGAAATTGAATGAATCATGAACCTATGTCATTATTTATTGTGCAATATATATTCATCACTGGGCCTTATTATTGAAAAATGGAGCTTAGCACATCAGGGTATAAGGAACCAAGATGTAAAGATATCTCATTGAAGAAACAAAGATGTAGTAGACAAGCAACAAACAAAGAAAAAGATAATGCCCATCATGGCTCCTCTAGTCACTTGTGGACATCCCTGAGTAGCATAGGAACATAATCTATCACCAAATGATAAAAGATAAATACTAACACGGACAAAATTCAGCAGCTATACTGACCTTGTGCCTTCGTCTCAGTTGCTTGATGTGATGGTTGATAATGTCTGATCTCAGAAAGTTGCAGACCCCGTTTAAGACTGACCTATCTGATTTCGAGTGTATCCTCTTTTGTTTAAGACAAGATAATGATCACTTTGATCTGGATATGATAGGATTGATAAGACAGATTGAATAGTTGATTGCAGATGTTTGACTGGATAGTCTTATCCTTTGTTGACCTCGTGCGAAGCGTTTGCTGGATATCCACTAGGGTATTTGTTTCTCACGAGATATTTTATTGCAAGTTTTTCTGATTGATTGATTTTTCGGTTTCTAGTTCTTTTCCAAGAGCTTTTTCGATGTTTTTGGATTGTAATTTTTTCAATGTTTTGAATGTTTTTTGATTGACTTTTTTCAATGTTTTTGGATTTTAAGGTTTTCAATGTTTTTGGATTTTAAGTTTTTCAATGTTTTTGGACTTTTTTTAGGATCATACTTTTAGGATGTTTTCGAAGGACATTATATGATTTTTTTGCATTTTTTCAGGACTTTATACGATTTTTTGGATTTTCTCAGTTATGCCTCCAGTGAGCAGGCCTATATGACATGATGATCTATAGAATGCATGTGGAGACAATGATTTTTTTACATGACCTATGTTAATGCAATATGCATGATGAAGATGCATTTCCTATTTAAACAAGGTTAACTATGTTTGTTTTAGCATTTGTAATACACCAATTGAAATGGAGGTGCAAAATATTTCATAGATAAGTAGTCAATCGATCTCTAAGGCCCTTTGGAACATTCAACTCAACACACTTAGTGACTAGGAGTTACAAATGGAGACACGGAAAACTTCTCCATTAGTTCTTGAAACTTTGATCTTCTTTTACCCATGTGTGTGCAGATGAGTTGATTCCTTCTCTTGTGTTCACTAAAGATCCTTAGCATCCTATATGACTTGCTACATGGATTATCCTAACTTCAAAAGCATCCTGAATAGAGCCTCGCTGCCAGCAGACTTTTAGAGCTCTGACGAGGTTATAGACTGTAATTTCTCAAATATTGCTCCATTGCTAGTAGGCATCTGGAGTTACTCGCATGTTCCTATAGTAAAGCTTTTTGTTGCACTTGCATGCATGATGTTTCAGTTATATATCATTTCTCTTTTTCCTTGAGATGGATATTTGGCATAGCTCTTTTTCTTTTTACTTTCTTGACTTGACTTGTAATTAGTGAAACCTACTTGGTTGTGATAATAAAAACAACACTGAAGTAGAATTTTAGATTTTTCACTAGTCATATGATAAACTAGGTGTCTAGAATGAATTAGAGATCTTCTTAATATGTTTGAGATATAGCGATTGATAGATTTTGGGTTAACAAGTCTCAAATAGTGAAATCACTACCCAACCATAAGTAAAGCATCATCATAGGGTAATGCTGAAGATGAATGACCTTAGGACATCAAAGAATTCATGTCTGAATATCTAAGAAAGGAGATTATCCTTGTTTCTCTTGAATGTAAATGAATGATAAACTTGAACAATTACCTTGTTTTATTGGTGTTGCTATATATAAATGCAGAAACTATATGCCATGAAATTTGTGAATATGATGTGTTTGGAAAAGAAGCTATATGTCATGCGGTGGTTCGAATAAAATGCGATGCAATGTGGAAAGTAAAAACCTAAACTAACCTAGCCCTTAGATGTAATATCATTTAAGGTGCATGTTGTTCATAGGGTTAGAGAGTTTTGTGTAGGTAGTTCATTGGTCTTTGTTTGATGAGTGAGATAAAGATGTCTTTTTCAATAGGATATAAGGACTCAGCTAAGTGTACACATTCAACATCTCCATTGTTGATTTCTTTAGTTTTTGTATTTTGTGGATCATCGGAGGGAAATCCATCTCTAGAACACTTAGCTATAGTGTTATCATTTTCAATTCAATCCATCTATGGTATATTCTCTTTCCCCCAGTCTATCAAGTATGGGTGTATGAGACAAATTGATTTTATTTTCGAAGTTACGACATGAGCAGGTGTTATGTTTGTTTTTATTGATGCACTTGAAGAGGATGATGATGTCAACCAAGTGTTGATCTTATTAGCTGGCGTTATGCTTGTTTTTGTAACTACATTAGTATTTGATGATGGCATACATATAATTGTTGACAAGTTTCTCTGTATAGTATGATCTGGATTGGTGATTTGATTGATTCATGAACATCATGTATAGAGGGATTAGGATCATTAGGACGACTAGGAGAAATGGTAAGTTCATTTGAGAGGGAATATTATGAGGAACATGGAGGACTATGACATGGAGATGAAGGGATGGAGGGATCTTGATCAAGATTTGGAGAAATAATGGGATATTGTTTATGATATGAAGGTAAAGGTATGCTTTGATCTTGGTTTGTAAAGGGATTATTAGGGAGGATGGAAGGGATGCCTTGATCTTTTTTAAGAGGTGGATGTTGGATGGGACTTGAAAGGAAACTTTTTTCTTGAGATGGAAGGGTTTGATTATGAATGGAATAGAAAAGAGCGAGGGGATCATCATAAGATTCTTGGCCAGTGGGATCTTAATCAAAAATTGGGTAGGATGGAAGTGGTTGTTCTTGATCTTTATTTGTTTCAGGACTCATTTCTTCTAATTTTGGGTCATCCTCTTGACACAGGGAAGGAGTTTGGAAATGCATGGGATATTGTTGGAATGTTTCAACATTTTGGCTTGATGAAGAAGGATTTTGAATGAGAACCTCTGAATCATGACTTGAATTAGATTGGATTTGTATGATGGATAGCGATGGGAGGTTGTGTTATTAGATAGAGATGGCATGGATTGGTCTTGTGTGACTTTAGGGGATGATGAAATGGTGGATAGATATGGTTTATTTAGGATTTGGTTGAAAGGGTTTTGGTTTTGGTTGAAAGGAGTATGATTTTGGGTGAAAGATGTTTGATTTTGGTTGAATGAATTTTGATTTGGACTTTGGTTGAATTGGATTTGATTTTGGTTGAAAGAGGTTTGAATGTTGGGTTGGTGTGAATTTTGATTTGGACTTTGGTTGAAAGGGGTGCAATTTTGGTTGAAAGAGGTACTTTGAATGTTGGGTTGATGTGATTGGTATGATTGATATAGTGGGTTGAAAGAAAAAGAAGGTTTACATGACTCTAATGTTGTTTGAACTGAGGTCAGAATAGTTTTTTGAAGAATGAAGGTTGGCATGTTTGAATGGTCTCACCAGAAGAAGGAGGTTGGTCTAATATTGATTCCCTTGTGGCCATTACTTCTGTCATCATTTTTTCTAACCAACCCCTATGGTTGTTAGGACTAGTCATGTCAGTCACTTGTTGTTGCAAAGTTTTGATTTATTGAGCTAAGATTTCTATGGATGGTGATGAAATAGGAATGGAAGGGATGAATCCTC
Source organism: Cryptomeria japonica (assembly GCF_030272615.1). Taxonomy (NCBI): domain Eukaryota; kingdom Viridiplantae; phylum Streptophyta; class Pinopsida; order Cupressales; family Cupressaceae; genus Cryptomeria; species Cryptomeria japonica. The sequence continues at coordinate 564,141,631 of NC_081412.1, forward strand.
CACCTTCCCTATGAAATGTATAATGCCAATCCATGATGTTTTCTTGTTTGGACCTAGGATCACAACATGTAAGATATTTTCTCTATTTCTTTGAATATGACAATGTTTGATTGAACTTGCCCAGCTTGTTTGAGTTGAGGTTGAGTGTGATTGATCCTCTGATTGTGTTTTGGATTTTTGGGGTATGACTTTCTAGGATGATTATGCAAATGACGATGAACTAAGACAGACATATATGAGGTCTAGACAAGGACATATATGAGGATGATAATGAAAACTATATAAGGACTATGCAAGGACTATGCAAGGACTTAGGACAATAATGAAGACTATGTAAGGAATTAGGATGATAATGAGGACTATAAATGAAGACTTTGCAAGGACTTAGGATGATAATAGGGATGTAAATGAGGACTATGTAAGGACTTCCTATGGTCACATGTGTGTAAAACTTTGAGTTTGCAGGACTATCTAATGTTTCAAAATGGACTTCGTTTTCAGTAATTTTTTGTGTAGGACAAGTTTTGTGGTTTTTCCAAGTCCGAGAACAATTGTTTGGAGGTAGATATAACTGACTGAACTATTTTTTCAAACAATCTCAGAGAATTCAGAGATAGGCAGGATAGGGCCTGAAATAGCCCAAATGAATGACTCAATACTGGTCTGATACAATGATACATCTAAAGACATAGAAGCTAAGCTTAGGCTAGAAATTGGAAACCCTTCAAATGAGGCCCTTATGAAATTCTGAAACAAAACGAACAGATAGAGTCTGGCAGCACTGGCTCCACTCCATGACACACTTCTCAAGTATGCCAGTCTCTCTTATCTTGAAGATCCAAAGATCTTATAGCCGAGGGATTCTTGTATCATAGTGTAAGGTACATGAAGGGTATCTATGGGGTATGATGCACACTCTCAGAATCACTGAATGTAGGGTTTTTGGGATACTAAGTTGGTTCTTATTGTAAGGTTTCGAGGGGTCCTGATCCAATGATGAATTCTCAGAGCAAGCCGCTTAAGACTTTAGTTGAGCTTATCAGTACAGGGAAGGCCCCCACATATGTCAAATTAACTCAAAAATCTAGCCACTTGACCACTATATTTATATAGCGGCTCAAAAAACTTGCTCGAGAGTACGCTACGAGAGATGATATCCCCAGCACTTCCCAATTTGAAATACCTCTGTGGGGTGATGAAATCCCCTGTCAAAGATACCCCTCGCTACGTGGAATAAAATAAAATTGGATGTCGTTGTGACCTCCTTCCTTTCTCCCAAGACCCCGAAGGTGGGTGGAAAGTTAGTTAATGCAACAGTAGGTCCACCCCAAACATGATAAAAAATGTTTACCTTAAGAAAACCAAATGTGATTTAATCTAGTGTAGTCTGATTCACGTTCATTTTATAGCCCAAATTGAGGTGTTGAAAACGCATGTACATGTCCATTTTAAACACCAACTTGAAATATGATGGCATGCATGTCAATTTTAACCATTGTTGATTTTAAGCCCAAATAAAAGTGTTATACGTGCATGTCAATTTTAACCAGTGTTAATTTTAAGCACCAACATATGAAGTGTGAGAATGTGCATGCATGTCCATTTTAACCATTGTTGATTTTAAGCACCAAAATATGAAGTGTGAGATTACGAGTGTAATTGATCTAATATTAATCTGCTCCTTTCTGTAAATTCACCACAGGCTGCAAACAAATGATTAGCAGTAAAATCAAATCAACAAAAAATAGAAAATTAAAAATTGACAGAAATGAATGCGTGACAATACATGCATGATTGCATGACATTGACAGAGCCAATGCATGAACATAACATAATGAATGCATAATCCTAAGAGATAGGATGTTTGACAATAACAGATCGATTGCATAATTAAAATAGAATGATTGCATGGTAGAAAGGCAGATAACACAAAAAAAAAAAGTAAACTAAACCCGATCAGAAACCTGCAAAACCAATTGTGAGGCCCTAGCTAAATCTCTCATCATCCATTCAATATTAATTAGATCATATTTAACTTGATATGAGAGAACTAAGCTATCATATCTATCAAAGGTTGGTTGATCTTCCCAATCTTGTATAGGCTTTTCTGCTTGGAGGACCTTTTGATAGTGTTTGGCCTGTCTTCTTTGTTCCTTTGTCCTTCTAGCACCTAAAATCCTAAATTGTACCTTTCAAGCCATAAAATGATAATAATATCATGCAAAATAATCTGTTTCTAGATTTACTCAATTTTAGACAAAATTAAACATATCAGAGAACATAAAGGATATGACAATAGAAACAATCAAACAAAAATTTTCCCTGTGAATGCGTGATCTAGAAAGGGCAATTATGTGACCCTATCTGGTTGAATGTGTAATGTTGTCTATGAAATTGTGTGAATAAAAATCTATTCTCAAAATCCATGCAAATCTATAAAAAATGAAATAAATTGTACAATCTGCAAAAATTACATAGAAAACAGAGAAGGTAAATTAGTTGTTCTTCACTTTGGGTTCACCAAAATGTAGCATGCTCAAATACACCACTGCCAAATAGGAAATAAGGATGATCATGAATCCTTAACTATCTAAGCAATTCAAACATAAAACCAATGGAATAAATGCAAAATGGAATTAAACTAAGCAATATAAAACTCCCTATTATGCATCCTGGCTTCCATTGTCCTTCTTCTCTCTATGGTATGACGACTCTTAGATATTATAATAGCAACCTAAAATTGACACAAAGATTCAAAGTTTGTGATCTACAATAAATTGTCCAAGATTGAAGAGGAGTGAAAATGGAGATTGAATGCTCAATTTATAGATTTTTGGAGAAGATTGATTGAAAAGTGGAACATAATGATCAAGAGGTGGAACTCAGGTGAGCTCACATGCTGATTGATAGTTGAACTGCTGATTTAGAGGTGAAATAGAATAGATTGAATCGATTAATTGAGTCAATTGATTGAGAAAAAGCTAACTGAAAGAAGAAAAAGAATGATTGGAGGAAATAAAGAAGATGACAAAGGGAACTAGAAGATGGAAATAGAGACTGGAAAGATAAATGATTTAATTAATTAATTGATTGAATTAATTAATTTAGCATGTACTTGCACTTTGAATTATATTTTCAATTTAATCTTTGAATGAAATTTATTCAAATAATTGAATTTTTTTTAATTCAATTTAGTATTTGAATATATTTAGAACTTGACTTTGATTTTTAATTTGGTTTTTGAAATCATGCACATGTACTTGAATTTGGAAGAAATTAGAAGAATATGAAAATAAATGAAATTAGAATTTGGGGATTTGGGAATGGAAGAATTAATTAGTTAATTAAATAATTTAAAGAAACTATTTAATTATGCTAGAAATGGACTTTAATTAAACAATAAAGATTATTTGAATTAAGGGATTAAATTATAATTAATTAAATAATAAATATTCAGTTAATATTTAGAAAATGGTTGATAGAAATTGAGAATTAATTTATTTAAATAATAAAGATTATTTAAATTGGGGAATTAATCAAAATTAATTAAATAATAAATATTTAATTAATATTTAGAAAATAATTAAAATGATTAAATCATGAAAGAATAAGAAATAGAATAATTAGTAAGATGATGAGGAAATATGAAATTAGAAGAATAAGATTAATTAACTTAATTAAATAATTAAAGAATTATTTAATCAATTAGAGGAATAATTAGTACATGATCAATGAGACATTTTTAGGTGTCTATAGTTACAATGGACATAAACATTTATGTTTTAGTCATTTGATAATACATTTACATGATATTACTAGTTTTCAAGAATTTTATGAGTGTGTCACTTTAAAAACAAACTGTTGATATAATAAGAACGAAACAACCTTGAAGATATTTCCATGCATTATTGATGTTTTACAAAGATATTACACAATAAATATCACAATAGACAACTATCAATTATTTTAATATTGATTATTTCTTAAATATAATTAATTCATTGTTAGGTCTTCATCCTATTATACATCCTAATTATTCCTAATTTTCGTTAAGTTCTAATCCATTTTCCCTAGGTCCGAATACAAATTCTGAAATCCCAATTCCAATTTAATGTTCCCATCCACATAAAATCCAACAAATAAAATTGATTAAAAGTCCCCACATAAGCACCAAAATAAATATAAAAGAACTAAAAATTATTTTATTCCTCTCGACTCATTTCATAACCACTATATAACTATCCCTCAAAATCATTTTAAAATCCTAATTATCCTCCACCATTTACCTCATAATCACTTTAAAAACTCGATCTTGATTCTTGATATCTTATTAGATCTCCATTATTGATCAAGCATCCTACATCTTTATAAATAGATTCTTTAGGGAAAACTACAATGTTGTGCTATTGGTTTGAGCAACCACGTTATCATTTTTTATAAAATCCACCCTCATCATACAAGAAAGGTTTCTAGGGTAAAATGCATTATTTTTATTTATTATTTGTCAATTTCTATGATTAAATGAACACTACATAAAATGTTGAGGATGATTTTAGCATTTATCTTTCAAATATTTTTTGTTTTCACATTTTTAGGTAAACATTTTTGGTACACTTGTTGGAACACTTGTCCCTCTTCAATATTTATCTTTGCAATTTTTGGTAACCAATATTTTAAAATTTAAAACATGTAGAAATTTAAATATAAATTTTATTTTAGGAAAGTTGAAGAAGTTTGAATAATATCTATGTTGGAACTGAAACTATTTTTAAAATACTTGTTAGAGGTATTTCTAAATGATACGAATGGAGCTATGAAATAAAAAATTCTTGGATTTTTTCAGCTTATTTTTTGGAAAGAAAAGGAATCATTTTTTACATATTGATTAGGAGACGGAAAGACTCGATTCCCTTTATTAATCATTTTTTATTCTTTATCACATCTACGGTAAAATGTTATATCAAAACGTACTCTATGTACTTGATTAGATCAATCGAGTCATGTAGTAACAAGTTTCAAATCTTTCAGTCTCTTGGGATGCCTTGGCTGTATGCATCACTACACTTCCACTTGACACCTATCATCTACTAAATAGTTCGTCTCACCATGACCTTATGAGAGCACTCATCTTGAGGTGGGATTCTTACTTAGAGGTGTTCAATAATTATACGCTCTGCACTTGGCTACCCACTGTCAATTGACGGCATGATAACTAGTACACCAGAGGTGTGTCCTTCTCTATCCTCTTGTACTAAGGAAAAGTCCTCTCAATGCTCTAATGCCTACATTGGATATCGATTGAAATATCTCATGATGTTCTGAACCTAGCTCACGTACCACTTTAATGGGTGAAAAACCCAACCCTTGGAATATACTACCACCCCAGGTGACGAAGAGATGACATCAAGGTGCCAAACCTTCAATCGATGTGAACTCTTGGGGAAGATTAGCCTACTATCCCTAGAGTAACTTTTATCCATTAAGTGATGACCCTTCCACTCAGCACTATCGGATCACTAGGGCAAACTTTCATCCCTACTCGATGGGTTGGTCTTGCAGTCAAGCTCCCTTCTACCTTTACACTCGAGGATTGATTTTCGATCGGCTTGAGAAAAACTTTCAATGCCTCAATTACCTTTTGGGAGACCTACGCCTCATAGAAACTATCTACCTAAGGCTATCCCTTGGACAGTAGGTTCAGTCACAAGGTTAGACTTCTGGCTCTTCTATATTGTTATCCCATTAATGGCTCATGCACCCCCGAAAGAGGGCCTTCTTCGCCTTCCACCTAAGCTGCACAGCAAGAGCCCAAAGTCAATCCAAGGGAACAATAAAGCTTCATAGGGTCTTTCTATTCAGGTGCAGGTAGTCTGCATCTTCACAGACATGTCTATTTCACCGAGTCTCTCTCTGAGACAATACCCAGTTTATTATGCCTTTCGTGCAGGTCAAAACTTACCTAACAAGGAATTTAGCTACCTTGGGACCATTATAGTTACAATCATCATTCAACAGGGCTTTAGTCGCTAGCTTTCTTGTCATCAAGTCACCAACTTCCTTAACGTTCCGGCATTGGGTACGCGTCAGCCCCCATACATCATCTTACAACTTTGCAGAGACCTATGTTTTTGGTAAATAGTCACCCGGGCCTAGTCACCGTGACCTCCTTTGTACAAGGAGGCACCCCTTCTCCTAAAGTTACAAAGCTTTTTTTGTCAAGTTCCACAGAGAGAGTTGTCACGTGCCCCTATGTATTCTCTACCTACCTACTTGTGTTAATTTCAGGTACAGGTACCCATTTGTTGAAGGGTCGTTTGAGATTTTCCTTCAAGTATGACGTAGGTTACCCAGCGTGGAAACATGCTATAATTCATCGGACATCGGCTCGAGGTATTTTCTCTATCCCATTCTAACCCTGCTTTTTCGGGGTCACCTTCGTACCTTGAACCACAAACAAGATGAAGCAGGCTAACTTATCCCTACTCCATCCCTCAGGACCAACAAAGGGTAGTAAAGGAATATTAACTTGTTTTCCATCAACTACGCCTTTCATCCCGATCTTAGGCCCTGATGTACCCTCCGTGGATGAACCTGGTGAAGTAATCCTTAGTTTTTTGGGGCATTGGATTCTCACCAATGTTTGCATTACTTAAGCTGACATTATCTCTTCTACTTCATCTGCATCTACTCATGTAGACACTTCCCTCTGAGGTAGAACACTCCCCTACCGATGTATTTTTTATTACATCCCACAACTTTGGCAGATCACTTAGTCCCGATCATATTTGGTGTAAGAGCGCTCGAGCAGTAAGAATAGTTAGAAAATTAAAAGAAAATGAAAGATAAACAATGACAAAATGACCTATCACCTCCTAAGAGATGCGAGTATGGATTTTCTCTTAGATCTAGATAAGCAATCCAGTGACTTGACTACACCTAGACGGAGGATTTGAAATGATAATGATATGCAAGCTAGATGAGATTGATTATGCTAAATTGATCCAAGAGACTATTTAAGCTAATGATATGCATGATTTAAGCTATGATGATTATACAATTAAGCTAGAAAAGAGATTGATTAAGCTACATGATTAAATAATTATGCTAGAAAAGATCAAATTAAACTAGATCTAAGATGCAATTGCCGATAATAAAAATGCTAAAATTATATGATAGAATGGATATGCCTATAGTAACAATTCCTAAATTGATATGAGATGGGATCCTTTGTGCTCCAAAATGGGGGATATTTATAGGATTTTCAAGGCTAGGGGTGAGGTGGTAGGAATCAATGGTCAAGATTGAGCCTGAAGATATCAAGGGTGAAATTGGAGGAGGTTGGAGAAGATGTTGGAGGAAGGGACACTTGTCAACTCTGGGGTTACAAGTGTCAAGGAGCCTTGCTCATAAGAGGGAAAGTGTCCTAGAGAGGAGACATGTGGCCAAAGTACCATGTGTCTCAAGGGAAGAATATACACACCATAGGAGGTTAGGATAAAGAGGATATGATATGCAAGATAGGATAGGGTTACTTAAACACAAGGTTAGGTGGAATTGGTTAGGTTAGAGGGATGGTTAGGCTAGGTGGTTAGAGATTAGGAGGCATGTGGGTAATTTGAATTTACAAATTTAAATAATAGGAAAAGACTAATGAATTTTCAACCACTCATAAATTGATTTGTTTTAATTAATTAAGAGATTAGAAGAAATGAATTAGATGGGGGGAGGATTAATTAATTTGAATTAATTAATCAAAGGGAAATATTGAATGAACCTATTAAATAAATCCATAGATTTATTAATAAGTAGATGAAAGGGATAATCTAATCAAATTGCTAATGAATTCAATTAAATTAGGAAGGGGGATTAATTAAATAATTTCTTATTTAATTAATTATCTTCGGATCATTTTTAGGTGTATACATTTTACCCCTCTTTGAAGCGAGGTGTGATGACACGTTGATTCAAAGAATAATGTCATTTTGATGATTTTGATGTGATATTGGTTTGATAGGATGTCCCAGACATTGATTGATAACTTGCGGTACGATGATGCCCCCTCAAGAGATAAATTAAGATCATTAACTTTTGGAGTGTGTGAATTGTTATGAAATTGATGCCCCAATTAGAAATGATTTGATTTCTACAACTCTGGTTGATGAAAGTGCGAGTTATTTGATCATGATGATGGGGTTGTCGATGTGATGATCAATAAAGCTTGATTGATTAGATTCATAAGATCGAGATTTAGGCTAGTTTCAGGAATGACACCTCCTGTATAAGACAAAGATGATTAAAGCATCTAGTTTCAAGAACAATATATCCTATATAAGACTTGATGAGAAAGTCTGGATCCAAGAAAGATACATCCTGTACATGACATGATATAATAGATTTGATGTGATCGATTGATAGAATTGATAAGGTTGATTGGATAAAGAACTAACATTTTGTTGATATCAGGTTTCAGGAAGATTCAGATATGCTGATGTTGGTTTTGTTGAGGGGGTAACATAATATTTTCATTGGGTCGACAATATCTAGAGAGAGATGAGTCATCAGTCTAATTGTGTATACACTTATGATGATGCTTTGATGATTCTTGTGATAGATTTAACCTTAGAAAAGATGAGCTTGTGGGATCCCATGCAAGAATGAAATGCAAGCTAAATTCAAGATAAATGCAAATGCAAAGCTACGATCAGACCAGTCACTAGGTGTAAAGCGGAAAAAATCGAACCCTAGTTGCTCTCCCCTCTTCCAACTCCAAGGAGAGAGAAGGGAGGTCACTAGGGTTGACGGTTTTCACTTAGGGGAGACTTTACATTCAAAAGAGGGGTTGAAACCCACAAGATCCAATCCCACACAATGCAAGATTGGATTCTAAATGAGTTTCAAGGGTTAAGACAGCAAGGCTACCCTCTTTTGTAAAGATTGTGGATAGAATGATTAAGCTAGGAATGCATAGAAAGTGAGAAAGATTTGCTTATAAATTGAGATAGGGATGTAGGATGAAGCTGCGGACCTGGAATTAGCAGTAAAATGTCGATACGGCACTGTCCTGCAAATTTGACCAAAAGTTGACAGGACGATGGCGCCCGGCGTGCACACTGTCCTCCGAAAAATCCGCGAAACGAAGGGGGATCTGTTCGTCTCTGCACAAGGATTCCAGATCTTCAATTTCAGCCGTGTACCTGCAACCTACACATAGAAAAGTGAAGACGATTGGGGGGTTAGGGATTAGGGGTTTGCCCTTAGGTCAAACCCCGATTTTTTGGAATTAACCAAGAAATGAGAAATGCTGTAAATTTAATGTAAAACAAGTACTAATACCTTGTTGTAAGGATGTTTGTATCCTTATATGCGAAGGTATAGATGTTGTTGTATGTTGTATGTTGTATGTTGTATGTTGTAATATGTGATCTCCTCTTCAATGGTTGAATCCTTGTCTTGAATGCAACACTTAGCCTTGAATGGAGACTTAGAATGATCATTTGTTTGAAGGAATGCTTGAATGCTTGAATGCTTGAATGTTTGAGTATCGTTTCCACCTTTTCTCATCCTCCAGAAATGAGAGAGGAAAATGTAGTTTATATACTTGCCAATTAGGGTTGATAGACTGATTTTCCCGACCTTAGGCTGACCAGGAAATGTTATTTTCCAATTTGCAAACAAAAAGACCCGAAGTCCCATAGGAGACCGGGCCCAAAATAGGGCTAGGGACCAGGGCGCTGGGTGCCATGGTCTTGGGGCACTAGGGCGCTAGGCACTCTGGTCCCACCTCCCAGGACAGCAGGGTGCAAGGAGGATTAGGCCAGGGTGCTGGAAAAATGCAGTTTTTGATGTCGTGGACAAGTTTCGGGGTCTCCATTTAGGTTCGGTGTTGCGTCACCATCGTGAAGACCTAAATGCAGTCGAAATTGCAAGTGTCGCAATTTTAGGACGCTACATTTAGCCCCCACTTTAGCGGGAGTATAAGCGTACGCTCATACTTTCGGTAAAGTACAAGGAAACAACATTGAAAAACTTTCACCACATCAAGGAGGCAAGACACACCAAGCCCCCAGTGGACTAAGGATCTTACGACTTTGATTGACAAAGTAAAAGGGAAGATGACAAGGGAGAACCATGACTGTCAGTAGTAAGGTTCCCTCACTATGAGTCATGCAAGAGAAATACCAAAAATTTTCAAGCCAAAGCTAAGTTCGCCAAGAAATTTTCAAGTATCCTGAAGGGATAGACAGGGATGTATGCCCCCCTACATTAAAGTGATCACACATGCCTCAACGGGGGTGATTGCCTTAACATAGTGATACATATAAGAAATGAGAAGGAAAGGAGCACGTTATCACAAAGATTTAGCCCCCAAGTGTGAGATAAACCCAAGGATAATAGACACAAAACACAAAGCACAAGGTGACTTCGCTTTCCTCGGGGTCAGTATGCTGTATGATAAGTCATGTATATCATATGTATGTATGCATAATTGTTCTTCATTCCCCAATCAAGCAAGGTCACCTAGAAGAAGGGAACACATGTGTCTTTTGAGTCAACATGAGAGAGACTGAAAGAGATCTCAATGCTTTGCATAGTCCTCAAGTAGACCATACTAAGGACAACAAATAGAAGAATGAGAATAACACATAGAGGAAGTAACAAAAGAAAGAGAGGAGAGAATCTACTATGCTAATGAAACTAGTCTAGCACGTCATCTACTCCCCGATCTTGCTGATCAATTTTTTGGGAAGGCAGGGAACACGCTAGAGGAGGAACATCCAACACAGCAGATGGAGCTATCACAAGGTCCAAACAAGGGCTATGTTCATGTTCCAAGCCACGTTGTTCTTGTCTAGGAGCTAAGATAAGTGCTTTAGAAAATTCGTTAGATAAATGGTTATCAATATCAACAAGTTCATATTCATCATGAATAACATTTTCATCTATATCATCATCAAGATTTATAAAAATAGGATCTTTAACTCGCACAAGATCAAGATCATCATGTATCTTATGTTTAGGAGATTTTGGAGAAAATGGAATAATGCTTGTTGAAGGTGTTTTTGGAGATTGTAAAGTGTGAGAAGCAGCTGCCTGAGCTCTAAGATGACTCTTTCGTCGACGTTCACGTGCAGAACGATTTCGTCTAGTCTTAGTAGGAAGTGGAGAAGATTGAGGAGGAGGAATGTTCTCATCCTTATCACTTGGGTGTTTAGGTTGTGGTCTCTTAGGCTGGATAATAGGAGAAGAAGAAGGTCTCTTCTCTCTATAAAAGGAAGGAGGAGGAACTGCTCCATATAAAGGAAGAATGTTTGGTTTAGGAAGGATACCAAGTCCATCATGATGAGGAGGTATAGGTCTAATTTTAGGAAGTTTATTAGGCATAGACATAGTCACATCCATAGGGATGGGTTGGGAATCTTCTTGAGGAAAGACATTAATTTTATCTTTCAAAGGAAGAACTTCCTTCTCAAGAACGATAGGAATATCAAGTTTGGGCGTTCTAGGTTCACTTAGAGATAGGATCATATCTATTTTCCACTTTTGATAAGATTTGAAAAGATGATCACTTCGTGGAGGAAGAGATTGGAATTGTTTAGGCCAAAAATAATCAATAGGAACGCTAGAAGTTCTTTCAGCTGGTTTAAAGAGACTATGATTGATAGTAACAACTTCACCATTATGCGGAAATTTCAAACATTTATGAATAGGAGAAGCAATGGCTTTCATGGAAGATAGCCAAGGATAGCCAAGCTTCACACGAAATTGTTCAGAAGAAGGAATAATAGAAAAGTTCACATCAAGGGATTTGTTATGGACCTCAATAGGTAATGTAATAGAACCAATTACAGGAGAAGAAAATGCATCAAATAATTTCACAACCACATCTGTTTTGTCATAAATCACTTGATTCAATTGCAAAGTAAAAAGAAATTCTTTGGTAATAACATTAACCATGCACGAAGGATCAATAAGCACTCCACGGCAAGGTGTATTCTTGACTTTTGCAACTACGTATAAAGGACCATCAGGTGCCCTGATAGTTTCACTAGAATCAAATGTGAGGGAAGGTTCTTTAGGGTTTTCTTGCTGCTCTACAAAGTTAATCACATTCGGAGTCATAGACACAAGACCATCAGATGAGAAAGAGGAATCATTAGCCTCAATTGCATTAGAGGTATGAGAAGGTAATGGATCAGTAAAAATCTGAAGATTTTGGTTAGGAGGAGCTAAAGATGTATTGCCTTTATCATTCACTCCAGAAACAGAGATAGTATTATTATCAATCAAATCTTAAATTTTACCCTTTAAAGAAAAACATTTTTCAGTATCATGCCCAAGTTGACGATGAAATTGACAAAAAGATTTGTTATCAAAATAGGGTGAATTAATCTTTGCAGGATCAATTTGCCTTATAGGAGGGAGAGTAAGCACATTTTGTTCCAATAACTTATTCATAATACTATGCAATGATTCATTCAAAGGAGTATACTTTCTTTCTTTCTTGAAAAACTTAGAAATAGGAGGCACACCTGATGCTGCATTCACATTGTTGTTGATGATGTTTTCATTGAATTTAATGGAATCTCTGTTCGGTTTAAACTTTCCAAATGGTTGTTGACTGCTATCACCCTTATCACTCGGAGCCATAGGATGTGATTGTTCCATTTGACTCACAGTCAGTTGATAATTGTGAAGAGTTGCACACAACTGTTGGAAAGAAGTAAACTCAGAAAATAGAAGTTTATCTCGAATATCTTTTTGTAAATTAGAAATAAAGATTCTTTGAATATCATTGTCAGGCACTGGAAAAGAAATTTGAGCATACAAATGCTTATATCTACCAATGAAATCAGTCACTTTTTCTTTAACACCTTGTTTACAATGCATTAAATCAATCAAAGTAACTTTAGGACTTATATTGTTTTGAAATTGTTGAATGAAGGCATTTGCCAGTTGTTTGAAAGAAGTAATAGAATAGGAAGGCAACGAGCAATACCATTGTAAGGCTTTATCTCTTAATGTTCTAGTAAACAGTTTTGCAAGCAATCTTTGGTCATAAGCAAAATCAGTACATATTGTTTGAAAAGTCTTAACATGTGTTAGAGGATCACCTTTACCATTATAAAGTTCCAAATGCAGGATTTCAACATGTTTAGGAGGGATAGCTCGAACAATGTCAAGAGAAAGTGGGCTCGCAACATCAAATGTGGGCACACTAAACTTAGATTGATTGATAGAGGCAATTTGTTGCTATAAAGAAGAGACAGTTTGTGCAAGATTGTTAATGGTCGCTTCAGTCGAAGAATTCATATTAGATGTGTTAGATTGAGATGGAGGTGTTATGTTATTGAAAGAAGGTAAAGAGTAAGGTGGCGGGACACTATGATAGTTAGTCATAGGAGAGGATTGGAAAAGAGGAACACTACAAGGAGGAATGGAATGATTAAATGAATTGCCCCCTTGCGCCAGGTTCATTTGGGGAGATGTAACAGGAAGATTTATTGAAGGAATGAATGAAGAAGTCGGATTGAATGAAGGAAGAGGGTTAATTGAAGAGGAAGGATTGCCCCCATGACTGGTGATCATAGGAGAAGTAGTCATTATGTTTGATGTAAAGGTAGGTATGCTAGCAATAGGAGTCGTCAAAGGAATAGAATGATTGACTTGAGTAGGAGGTTGTGTATAACCCAAAGTTTCAGCACAACTTTTCATAGGCATCACATTTGAATCCACAATGTGTGCAATACCACGCCAAATATCAATTCCATTCTTATCACTTTGAAGCATACGTTTTAGACCCTCAATTAAAGGAAGAGCTTGACTATCGGGGTATTCTTGAGACATCCATTGTCGAAAATCGTCAAATTGGTTATCCAATTTCGCAAGTTGTTCTACAGAAACCTCATGGAGAGCTTCTTCATCATTAGGAGGATTAGAGGAATTACCCATGTTCTCGTTAAAAAGGCTATTCAAATTAGGTTCCATCTCCTCAGTAATTAAACCTTGGAAAGACTTAATTCTAAGGCTTCGTCTAACGAGAATAGTGTAAGTAGGGCTTATTGTTGTAAAACTCATGCACTAAAGAGAGAGAGAAGATTTTGAATTTTAGAGGTAGCAAATTTCAGTAAAATCAGCCAATCTTCTAGATTTAAGCTGTTAGATGCAATCACGACAATCTCCCGAAATTTCGGAAAAAATGTCCGGGACCATGGCGAACGGAGTGCACACGATCCTCGCAACTTTTTTTTGAAATTTGCAGGGATGAAAGGTATGATGATTTTATAGCTAACTTGAAAAAATTGAGTGATTTTACGATCTATAGATAGGCCAAATTAAAGTTGCAATCTCAAAATTGAACCCTACCCAGATTGTCGTAAAATGCAAAATTTGAATTTTGAAAAAGAGAGGGAAACTGAAATTTTGAATTTTATGATTTTAGAGGGAATGCCAAAAGCAATGCAAGTTTTGAAATTTAAAAATTGACTCAATTTCATGCAAAATTTGATTTTGAAAGCGGAAATCAAAGTTGTTGTAATTAAGCACTTAATTTCAAAAGTCACAAATTGCAAGAATTTGAATAAAGCACTGAAATTTCGAATGAATGCCAACACACTTTTCAGATTTAGGATAGTAAGAAACACAATTTTGACATGAATTTCAGTTTCGACAATTTTTGAATGTTTAGAAGCCTTAATCCAAGCAACCACAAGACCAATTTTGATTTTAATTTTGAAAGTGTTGTAATTGATAAAATCAGCCAAAATTCTGGATTTTAGCAGAAAAATACAGTAAGATCTAACTCCCGAAATTTCGAAAAAAATGTCGGGGATGATGGCGCTCGGAGTGCACACGGTCCTCGCAACTTTTTTCCAAATTTTCAGGGATGAAAGATATTATGATTTTATTGCGGAATCCAAAGTTACAGCTGATTTGGAAATGTTTTGATCAGTGAAATTATCAGTCAAAGGTTGAATCAAGAGGGCTTTAAAAATTAGGGTTTTGACACTTAACCACTTAATTTTCAGAATTAAAGCACAAATATGGATTGACAATTTGTAATAGAAGGGTAGATCTGAAACAAGCATTAACATTTAGACATTTCACAAGTTCAATTACTAAGAAGAAAATTTAGGGTTTTCATGCAATCAACCTCTAAAATTTGCAAAAACATGGAAATCTAATTAAGGAAGCAAATTTTCAGATCTAACCATGAATAATCAGAAAGGATGTTCATGTCGAGTTCACCAAAATGTAAAGCGGAAAAAATCGAACCCTAGTTGCTCTCCCCTCTTCCAACTCCAAGGAGAGAGAAGGGAGGTCACTAGGGTTGACGGTTTTCACTTAGGGGAGACTTTACATTCAAAAGAGGGGTTGAAACCCACAAGATCCAATCCCACACAATGTAAGATTGGATTCTAAATGAGTTTCAAGGGTTAAGACAGCAAGGCTACTCTCTTTTGTAAATATTGTGGATAGAATGATTAAGCTAGGAATGCATAGAAAGTGAGAAAGATTCGCTTATAAACTAAGATAGGGATGTAGGATGAAGCTGCGGACCTGGAATTAGCAGTAAAATGTCGATACGACGTTGTCCTGCAAATTTGAGCAAAAGTTGACAGGACGATGGCGCCCGGCATGCACACGGTCCTCTGAAAAATCTGCAAAACGAAGGGGGATCTGTTCGTCTCTGCACAAGGATTCCAGATCTTCAATTTCAGCCGCGTACCTGCAACCTACACACAGAAAAGTGAAGATGATTGGGGGGTTAGGGATTAGGGGTTTGCCCTTAGGTCAAACCCCGGTTTTTTGGAATTAACCAAGAAATGAGAAATGTTGTAAATGTAATGTAAAACAAGTACTAATACCTTGTTGTAAGGATGTTTGTATCCTTATATGCGAAGGTATAGATGTTGTTGTATGTTGTATGTTGTATGTTGTATGTTGTATGTTGTAATATGTGATCTCCTCTTCAATGGTTGAATCGTTGTCTTGAATGCAACACTTAGCCTTGAATAGAGACTTAGAATGATCAATTGTTTGAAGGAATGCTTGAATGCTTGAATGCTTGAATGTTTGAGTATTGTTTCCACCTTTTCTCATCCTCCCCAAATGAGAGAGGAAAATGTAGTTTATATACTTGCCAATTAGGGTTGATAGACCGATTTTCCCGACCTTAGGCCGACCAGGAAATGTTATTTTCCAATTTGCAAACAAAAAGACCCGAAGTCCCATAGGAGACTGGGCCCAAAATAGGGCCAGGGACTAGGGCACTGGGCGCCATGGTCCTGGGGGACCAGGGCGCTGGGCGCCATGGTCTTGGGGGACCAGGGCGCTGGGCACTCTGGTCCCACCTCCCGGGACAGCAGGGTGCAAGGAGGATCAGGCCAGGGTGCTGGAAAAATGCAGTTTTTGATGTCGTCGACAAGTTTCGGGGTCTCCATTCAGGTTCGGTGTTGCGTCACCATCGTGAAGACCTAAATGCAGTCGAAATTGCAAGTGTCACAATTTTAGGACGCTACACTAGGTTATTGTGTTTTGTCATCATTGAGCTTTTTCTTTTAAAATGTGCGAAGTGAGTGCAAACATCGATAGTACAATCAAACCATGATGACCTGAGCACTACTTTCTTAGATTTTGATATTGCAAGTTAGCACAAGCATCAAGATATAATTGAACCAAGATGACCTGAGTGTTGCTTGCGTAAAATAGGGAGTATTAACCATTTCTATACACAAATTGGAAATGTCTTTGATGATATCCTAATAATCATGTCCTGAGACAAATTTCCACACATTAATGATTAATTTAAAGATAGCAGACAAGAAAAATATCATGTTCCTTCCTTGTTCCTCTAGTCAGAGACATCATGAAGTCACTTAGAAATCAAGATAGAAACGTTGAACAATGATGTTAAAATCATTATGCAAAAGATATCATCCATTGAAAAGTGTGTGATATGCTTAGACTGACATGTGATAGTTTGATGGTTGACAATTTGATCTCGTGTTCAACTTTGGATGTGTCTCAGTTTTTTCTTGACAAGAGTTACCTAAGTATTGTTCTTCCTAATTTATTAAGCTCAAAATGATCAAAAATTTTGCCCCCAGCTAGGTGCAGGATTTTACCCCAAGCCTAGAAACAAAGTCATTATGATATACCTAATGATCCAAACCATGGTGATAAATCACCTGCCATACCCGCACATATACAAAGGTTCTTATTATGGATATGAACAACGCTAATGAAAAATGAATGCAAGTGGAAGGATGCACGAACTAATAGATGGAAGATCTAGCTGACAGATACTACATGTTTGCCAGGCTTTCACCATCTATTTTTATTGCACCTTTTTTTTTTTTTTTGCTTATTTTTCACCATTTTTTGTCGTTTTTGTAATTTTATGTTTTCCCATTGTTTTTGGATTTTCTTCTTTTTGCACTGTTTATGGATTTTTCTTCTTTTTCAAACATAAAACTTCTTTAGATGCATGCTATTGATGGGTTCCTCAAGATGATCCCCATCCTGTGTTGATAGATGATATGCTCCTGACCCAGATACTGCGGAGACCACAAATGGTCCTAACCGGTTTGGTTCAAACTTCCCTTTCTTTTCTTGATCTGTCTAGTTGCATGGATTTTCTTTTAGTACTAGTTCCCAAACTTGAAATACTTTCAGTTTAACCCTATGATTGTAATTGCAACACATTCTTTGTTTATATACCTTCAAATGATCAAAGACATGTTGTCTTCGATCATGAATCAATTCTAACTCTTGCAATCTAGATACTCATTGTTCTTCATCTGGGATAAGGCCTTTTAATGATACTCGTAGAGAAGGTATCTCTACTTCTATTGGAAATATTGCTTCTAATCCATAGACACAAACACTAAATAGATCATTACAAGCATGGTTGGAAAATTAAAAGGAAATGAAAGATAAATGATGACAAAGCGACCTATCGCCTCCTAAGAGATGCGAGTATGTATTTTTTATCAGATCTGGAAAAGCAATCCCAGTGACTTGACTACACATAGATGAAGGATTTGAAACGATAATGATATGCAAGCTAGATGATATTGATTATGTTAAATTGATCCAAGAGACTAATTAACCTAATGATATGCATGATTTAAGCTGCGATGATGATGCAATTAAGCTAGAAAAGAGATTGATTAAGTTACATGATTGAACAATTATGCTAGAAAAGATCAAATTAAACTAGATCTAAGATGCAATTGCCTATAATAACAATGCTCAAATGATATGATAGAATGGATATTCCTATAGTAACAATGCCTAAACTGATATGAGATGGGATCCTTTGTGCTCCAAAATTGGGGATATTTATAGGATTTTCAAGGTGAGGGGTGAGGTGGCAGGAATCAATGGTCAAGATTGATCCTGAAGATATGAAGGGTGAAATTGGAGGAGGTTAGAGAAGATGTTGGAGGAAGGAACACATATCATCTCTGGGGTGACAAGTGTCAAGGAGCCTTGCTCATAAGATGACAAGTGTCCAAGAAAGGAGACATGTACCATGCTTTTAATTAGGGGACTAGAAGAAATGAATTAGATGGGAGGAGGATTAATTAATTTGAATTAATTAATCAAAGGGAGCTATTGAAATGGACCTATCAAATAAATCCTTAGATTTATTAATAAGTAGATGAAAGGGAGAATTTAATCAAAATGCTAATGAATTCAACTAAATTAGGAAGGGAGATTAATTAAATAATTGCTTATTTAATTAATTATCTTCAGACCATTTTTTCGGTGTATACAATTTTCACCCTTATGTGATATAATTATTATTGTTGGTATTCTCATGTTTTTATGTGTATTTATGTGAGCACAATTATGATGCAAGTATATTTTATGTTTGTTGGGAGTAAATAATTATTAAATAAATAAAATGTATTTTTGGTGGGAGTTGGTTGTAATTTATGGAATTAGCTGATAAATTATTGAAATTCATTTATTTTTTCCCTTGATTTTGGGGGAGAGTTTTTGGCTGCAACCTTTTGTTGGAAATTTTGGAGGAGAGTTTTGGTGTGAAATTTGGGTGGACTCTTGCAATTTTGGGCTATATTTCACCCAAAATATAGAGAATAGAGTTCACATATGAATATATGTTTTAAGTTTCTATAAAAATTCTCCTATCATGTTCAATTCTAATGATATTGATTTTCATTGTCACATTGTCTATGTTTCTCCATCAAGCTAATATTATTTGAAAAATACCTTGATAGCCAAAAAGATTCAAACATGGAGATGAATTCTCTAATTATGCTAGGTGATTGCAATATGCTAGGATGATGGTGAGTAGATATGCCAGATTCCTTGTTTGATTTCATAATATTAGTGCAAACGCAAATTTATTAGCCAATGCTAAGAAATAAAAAATTGTTGCTATTTGATAATTATAATAAATAAAACTTCTTTTAGTACATTAACATGAAATAATTTTTTGAATATTTGGGCAAAGTTGATATAAGACCAAAGTGTAAGATTGGCAAAACAAGCTAAAAATTTGGTTTCTATCTTCCAATTAAAAAGGATAAAGATTGAAAATATGAGAACAAGAAAACATTTATGAACATGACCTACATTAGACAATCAAACTAGATCTATCTTTGGAATAATTTGATAATGGATAAGGGTTGTCATAATGATTATAATTAGTTCGAAAATCGATTAAAATAAGATTAAATGTGTACATAGCTAGTCAAAATTTGCATCTAAAAAATTATAACAATAATTCAAAATAATAATATAAATATTTCATAAGACTTATTGTGAGATTTTGCCAAGATCAAGAGCTCAATGAAAAGTAAAATAGAGAGAGACAAAATAGATGACAGGAATAAACTATATTCTATCAAGATGAAAATACTAATCAACTGGATCATCAAATGTTACATACAATGAATATGAGCTTCCTTCTATAGGAAAGGCTATATGGATATGCGAGTACACAAAAATGACATGTGGCTCAATGAGAAACAAGGGTAGGTAGGAAAGAGGTGTGGTAGGAAGGAGAAATAATAAAATATTCCACATGAGGTGGATCACCCACTAAATGTGGAATGTAACAACAAGACCACAAAAGGTAGAAATTATCCTACACATACTATCCCACTGTGTCATAAGCAACCAAGTGTCTCATACCCAAACTACTATGATATGCATGTCCTAAGTAGACTTAAGTAAGGTGTAATAATATGCAACATGAATAAATAATTACACCAACACCCCTCCTTAAGTGCAACTTAGGGGAATGCACTTAAGTCTATAATGAAACTAGGAAATGCAATATAGGTCCTGGCTACAAGGCCATGTTAGTTACCCATGTACAAATAAAAAATGCACGTAAACCAATGCAATGAAATCTCTCACAAAGTGGGGAAAGAGAGGAAAACTCAATGGGAAAAACCCTCCCCCAAAAGAGAGATGAAAACTATACAAGAGAACTCTCATAGAAGTGTGAGAGGAATAAAATCCCATGTGAGGAAAAAGTCCCCCCATATGAGAGAAGAAGACAAACTAGGTAGGCCCCCCTCAATTTAGAATCTGAACCAATGATAGAAGCTTGATGATGAATGTAGAAACTGCTCCATGAACGTCGAACACCATTCCTCCACTTGGGAAGGAATAAAACCAAAGGTGTATCCATGAAGTCTCCCCAATCATGAAGGGAAGATGTAGGAAAAAAAGTCATGATGAATGAAGTCTCTGAAAAATGCTCAAGTGTCCCCATATCGATGCTAAAAGTTACCCCCTCCAAAGGTGGTGAACTGCTCCACACTACTGAAAAAGGAACTCCAAGATCTAGTGAGATGAATGTAGAACAATATCCAAAGACTCACATGTCTCCTCTAAAGATAAAGTGACCACCTCCAACTATTGTACAAAAGTATCCACAATCGTATCAACTTCAAAAGAATGGTTGTGTAGAGAGTGCACAAGAGGGCCAGAGTGTTCCCTCACAACAATCAAAGAAGGATAATCTTCATCAAAGAGAAGATGAATGTCATCAAAGATCTGTCTCCCAAATCTATAATGTAGGACTCCAAAAATAAACTTGCAATGTCTGTCAAGTAGTCATCCCAATCAACTGAAGATGGAAGACAAGAAATATCCCGCTGCACTAAATCACAAGGCAAAACTGTCACACCAGCTACATCATCAGGTGCAATAGGTGGTGTGATATCAAGAGGAGGAGATGAAATGCAAGACTCAAGAACAGGGTCACATGTGAGAATCCCCAAGTTCAAGTACCCAAAGTTCTCCTCAAAATATGAATCATCATGTGAAGAATCAACCTCGTCAATAGGACCAAAATGTGAAAAGGAGTACAACCAAGATGCATGATCAACCACCCCAATCACAATTATAGCTCTAGTCTCCAAGTCTCTAATGATAACTGAATCAGGTGTGAACTCCACATTTTCTCAGTTGCCCCATGTGTGATTTGATAGATGGAAAGAAGATTGTTTGTCAAATGGGGTACACAAAACACATCATTGAAGGATTTATCCCCAATGGAAATA
Organism: Cryptomeria japonica; assembly: GCF_030272615.1. Classification (NCBI taxonomy): domain Eukaryota; kingdom Viridiplantae; phylum Streptophyta; class Pinopsida; order Cupressales; family Cupressaceae; genus Cryptomeria; species Cryptomeria japonica. Next base: position 564,163,182 of record NC_081412.1, read on the forward strand.
GATCCTTTCCCAATCACATACATGTAGGTATGATTGCCCATCAAAATCTATGGCATGTGGGATGACTCAAATGAAGAGAACATAGACTGCGAAGATGCCATATGATGAGAAGCCCCTGAATATAGAAGTCATCTCTCTTAATAATAAATTGTTGTAGCACAAAGATCTTGTCCCTTTCCTTTATCTGTCCCAAAAGCGTGATCCTTTCCTTTATCCTTGGAAGAAGAAGCTGATGTAGACATTCTAGAAGGTAGGTTGATTTTGTTCTTTTCAAGAAGATTCTTCAACTCATCAATATCCTTCTTGTAACAATGATGTTCATCATGTTATGACTTCTTGCAATATACACAAAAAATATTGTCCTTATATGATTTCCTATTAGGTGATTCACCTTGTTTTGGAGAGGAGGATTGTGCTCCATCTTATTGTGGTTTTTACTTAGGTTGCTTTTGATTCTTTCCTTTTCCTTGAGTGGCTTGATTCCCCTTATTAGTGACCAAAACTTGTGACTTTAAAGATTTGAGAATCCCCATCTTGGTCAAATTAGATTGCTCAAGTATCAAAATCTCCATGAATGAATCACATGAGGGAGAAGTGTATGAGGAACCTTGAGCTAGCCTATGGGTGTGAAAGCTAGATACAAAGGCGGCATACTCTGATGGAAGCTTGTCCAACAAGTTATAAACCAATTGAGCATCCTTTTTGTCAATTCCACAATCCTTTAGATTTTCTCTTAGATCATTTTCTTTTGTGATAAAATCTTTGATTGTATCAAAATCCTTGGGATCCAACATTGTGAGTTTACTATAAAGCTTGTATCCCTTAAGCTCATCAACTTGTCCATACAATTTATCATAAATATCCCAAGCCTCTTTAATTGTAGTACACTTATCAATGTAAAAAATGAGATCATCTGATACATATTTTTTGAGAGTTCCAAGTGCCATAGCATTCTTAGTGATCCATTCAATTTGAACATTACGATAAACCATAGGATCAGGTGGTGTTGTTATAGTTCTATTAACATAATGAATGTGTCCTTTTTCATTAGTTTACTCCATGCCTTTATCTTCCATGATGCATAATTATGAGGAGTTAAAAGTGGAAATTTAGGAGAACCCATAGCACGAAAATGAAAAAACACAAGATAGAGAGAGGCACAATCACACAAGACATTCCCCCAAAATGGTGATTTGGCACTTTATACTTAGTGCATATACAATGGGCCACTTGCAAAACAAGGCAAGGTGAACTTCTGATTTCAATCTTACAACTACCTCAAATAGGCTATAAGTGACTTCAAAAAATATTGCAAGTGATCTAAACTGCGATCCAAGCAAAATGCAAGTACCAAATAGGCTAAAAATGACCATATACTAAAAGTATAATTTATACTCAAAATCACTACAAAATAATGGCATATTATGAAAGTAGACCAAAAATTATGCATTTAAAAAAAAAATAGCACCTGAAAATGAGGTCTTATGACCCCAGACGAAGCCTCTAAAGTTGCAAAATAGGGGATTAGACAGGTATAGTCATGAGAATATGCAAATTATGAAACATTCATACATCAAGATCATAAAATTACTCTACCACTATGAAGAGCACAAAATTCTAGACCATTTAAAAAAAAATTGCACCAAAAAAGAAGCAAAAATGACCAAGATATGGCCATTTGATGTTGGATTGCAAAACTGAAAAGCTCAATAAGAGAGGGTCTTCAAATTTTCAAAAAATGTTGATGCAAGCTGACATCAACAACCTATGATCTCAAAATTAATGACCATATGACCGTCAAAATGGTTGTCATACCTCTTGCCCAGGCTGTACAGATGTGACATGTGGCAATTTTTAATAGGATTCGTACTGTATGGACATATGATATGGCACCTATGTGGCCGAATCTAGGAACTAAATGTGGCACTATCATACTGCTGAATTTTTGTATGGGTATTGGTCACGGGCTAATGGCCGCCTGCCACATGGTGGAAGTTGGCTCTCTGAGTTTTTTATTTGGATTGTTGTCGAGAAGCAGGGTGGCTAAGAGGGCTAGGAAAATGGGGGTGGGAGCCTGGAACAAAGGACGACATAAATGCATGGTTGGCATTATACACTCAAATGAGAATAGTTGATGTTGTTATTGATGGCAACCAACTGGTAACATGGTTCACATGTTACACCAGCAATAGACATCATTTATCAGCATCGGCAGGCACAACAAGGTTATTCTTACGGGTATCCATTGTACACCGATAGAAGATATTACCGACACTTTGAGCCGACATGGAAACTATATTGTTTTTTTTTTGTATTTATATTGTATAGCTGACATGATGTATTGTAAAGACTCATATATGTATGAGATCTTATAGGTCATTTGGTAAGTGAAATGCAATTAGGTAATGAATATAAGTGGTATACGAGAATGAATATCTGTATATGAATTATGATGTAATTATTCTATGAGTGAATAAGAGAACATCAGAGAGAAGAAAGGTTTATGGAAGAGGTATTTGACAGAACTTAAATCGACATTGAATCTAGCATTGCAAATGATATTTTGAGTAGTACATTGTCATTAGATTTAATCGTCCAATTTTGTAGTCAGTGTGACTTGTTTTTGTGACTAAGTAGTAACCTCTAGGCTATTGGCCTTCCTACATGTGCAGGCCCTTATTGTATAAGTAATATTTATTAATATTGGCCATTGAGTAAATATTGTGGGTCACAAATCCCACTGAGGTTTTTCCCCTACTGGGTTTCCTCACCAAAAATATTCATGTTATGGTGTGCATTGATGGTTATATTATTATTTCTCTTTATTGCATTATTATTTGTTTACTGGTATATTAGATTTGGGTTATAAAATTGCAAACAAGTTTAAATCTTTTATCTACCGATTAGACATTGATTCACCCCCCCTCTTAGTGTCTTTGGGACTGATCAAGAATCTAACAATTTGTATTAGAGCCTAGTCCTCTATTTGCAGAAGCTTAACATCTTGAGGAAGATTCTAAGAATGGTACCGATGGAAAGTTTGAGACAATAGTTGGAAGGAGCTTTCGAATATTTTGATGCAGAAAAATTGAAGAATATCAAACTGGAAGATGAACTCAGAACTGCTTGGGAATTTATCAAAGAACTTCAAGATAACTTGGTTATAGCGAACAATAAGAGAAAAGAATTACATGTGCAATTGCAAAATCAAGATGATGAAGAAAAATAAACTCTTAGAGATATTGCACAAAAATTGAGACAAGAGAACAGTAACATGAAGAATGAGATGTAAGATTTAACCATGAGACTATGCAAAGATATTGAAGATAGAAAGAGGAATGAAGAGGATTTGGCCAGAAGATTAAATGAAAGATCAGATGAATCTCAAAGGCTTAGTTATGAAAATCCTATGCTTAAAACTGATTTGATTCACATGCAACATGACAAAGAGGAACTTTTGACAAAATTTAGCACTTTGGAAAGTAAGTTGGTCACTACAAATGAATACAAAGACAAATTCAAGAAGAGTTTAGATAATCTTGTTGATATGTTGAAAAGTTAGAAACCTGATGGAGAAACAATTGGACTTGGATTTGAACATGAAGAAAGTTTCAGGACTGCAAATAATCATGATCACAACAAACTGGTAAGGAAACCTAATGCTTATAAATTTAATGGGAAATGTTTTAATTGCAACAATTTTGGTCATAGAGAAAATCAGTGCAGATTTAGGAATAATCAGAATACAAACTTACCCACCGGTCAATGTTTCAAATGCAATAAAAATGGTCATAACTCAGACAATTGCAGAATGAATGTGAAATGCTATGTTTGTGGTAGATTTGGACATTTATCTTATCAATGCAGAAGTCATACCGGTCAAGGTTATGGAAAGGCTATTCAAAGAAACAATGTAACTTGTTATGCATGTAACAAGATTGGGCATAATGCAAAATTTGGTAGAAGTAAGAATGTATAGGCGAACAATAAAGGATCCAATAACAAAGGCAAATAAAAGGTAACTTAAATCAAGTAAGAAGTTTCTAAACAATGGATTAGGAAGAGAGATCAGAGAAGTGATGAATCTATCACTGCACCAGCAGGACAAGGTAATTCTACACCGGTAGGAGATTATTCATCTAACTAAGGAATAATCCTTAGGGGTAAAGCAACAAATAGAAAATCATGCATTTACCCTCGGTTGGTGGTAAGAAGTTATATTTCTTCTTTATCGGTGGATATGTGGAGTTTTCACTTCACCGACAAAGCATTTATTGTGGTTGTAAGTTAGGTTTTGGTTATAAAGGCATTGTAACTTCTCATTTCAATTCACCAAGCATCCAGGCATTCGAAGAGAGAAAAATTGAGCAAAGGCATTATAAAAGCAAAGCAACAAAGGTCTTTTCAGAGCATTCAAGGATTTCATAGTTAAAAAGGTTCATGGAGAATTTATGTGGTTGGACTTAGTATTTAAGATTACCAAGGAAGATATCAGGGTTGTTATTGGTTTACCCTCCACCAGTTCTAGACGTGACAAGAAGAAGAAAATCCCTAACAAAGAGGTTATGAGCTTAGCCAGAGCTACATTTGACAACCAGTCACTTAGGGTCAATGATATAAAGGATAAAAATGTTAAATTTGCTAGCATCATCATTGGATATAAAGTTGATCATACAAATAGGTTTAATTATGTATCTAGTTCATGCAGTCATAGTGCACATGAGATGATATTGAACAATGCAAAGATTGATATTTGTGAATGGTTAAAGGATGAACTGTTAGAGAATTTGCATAAGATCAAAGGTGATAAGAAAGGAACCTTCAAATTTGGAAGTCTGTTAGTGTGTTTAATGCTTTACTTTTCAAAAGAGATCCCCGGTATAGGACATAAGGATTATGCCTATGATATTTTTGTTGGAAAATAGATAAAGGAGGCAATTACTAGTATGGGAGCTAATAGTGATGAGTTGGTGAAAGAGTATTTAAAAAAATTCCAAACCAAGATGAAACAAAGGGAAAGGATTTCTCAGAGCATCGTAGATAAATAAGACAAACAAATATGCTTTGTAGTGAAGAGAGATAAAATCTGGATGAAAGCAGTTAGACCCAAAACTATATGGATTACTGAAATGGGATATGAGGTGGAGTCTCACATCTTGGACTCATATGCTAAAATACTCCTAGATGCTCCATGAGAACCAATAGAGAAAATATTTGGTAATTCTAAAACCATTGAAAGTGATGTTGCTATGATGAAGTAGAGGAAGAAAAGATATAAATTTATGAAAGATGCTTCTAAAATGGTAAAAGATTTTACAAAAGGGTTGATGAATCTTAGTGATATTACTGCTAGTGTGACAAAAATTCAATCATAGTAGATACTGGTAGCTCACATTTCCCTTGTGGCTACTTCATTTGATGCTGATGATGACAAGGCAACTGAATTCAAGAGAGTGGATAGGAAGAAAAGAAAACCCTCACCGGCACCTGCTCCATCTCCCAAGAAGTCAAGGACTCAAAGGAACAAACAATATGCTGTAAGAGATCCGATTGGTCAGAAGAAGAAAGTGACTCCAAAGAAGAAATAAGAACCTAAGGAACCGAATACTCTTACACCAGAAGAGTTGATCAATGAAATCACACAAGAAGATAACCTTAGTAATGTCAATAAATTTTATCATTCTTTCAAAGATTCGGATAAGGATAACATAGAGGAAAGCATTATTTTGCACCTTGATATCTACAACAAAGTTCTTATTGAAGTCGTAGATGATCTACCTAATGATTTATACTTGAGGTTAGAGGCTAAGAGAATGTTGATAATGGAATTAGACAAGAAATTGAATGTAGAGGCTCTACTTGTTGTGCATCCTATTAATTCCAAATAGGAAATTGATGACTTAAGATTAGAAGAAAATAGAACAATTTTTGTGAGTGGTCACCAACAGGTTAGCCTTATGGTAGGAAAAGTAAAGGAAATTGCAGATGAAATGACAAACAAATGAGATATATTTTTTGTGAAAAAAGAGAAGAAAGAAGAAAAGGATATACAAAAAATGGATGTGTCTTTTGCAAAGGTATATCAGAAGGATAAGGGTAAAGGAAAAATTGGTAGTGTACCTAATATCACGGTCAAGGATAACCTTCCTCCATCGACACATGGAACCCCACCAATAACTACAGAGGCATTCATACAACCTGACAATCAACCAGAAGAGAAGGCAAAGGAAATGACACAAGATATCACTAATCCAGAGTCAAACATTATTTTTACCATGAATATGGACACTCGGGACTTGAACATTGTCATGGATAAGGAAACCAGAGAGGTAAAGCAAATTGAAGCTACAAATATTGAGATCTCTGAGTCACTGGTCAACACTGTCGACTCTCAGAACATTGAGATACCAGCTGAAGTTAAGAAGCCTGATACCATCCCTGATGATACTTAACCTAACATTGAGAAACTAGTAGAAATAGAAATAGAAGCAAAAAATTGAAGCAGAAAAAGGACAAGAACAAAGTGTAGCTGAATTGGCAGTCAGGAAGGCAGAAAGTAAGGATGATGGTAAGGACAAAAACAAAGTTGTAAATAGAGTGAGCAAAAGGAAGAAATAGTGAATAAAGAAGAGGTCAATGATGGAAACAAGATAGCACAAGTGGTTAAGGAATCCAGAGATGAGAAGAAACCAACTGCAGAACCTCACACTCCATCTAGAACTTCCACTATGGATTACAAACCTACAAATGTGATAGATGTACTTGGATTCCATAAACAGGATCACAGATTGCAATGCCTTAGCATTTAAGGTGATTCATGATACTTTACCTATTTTACAAATGATTGCACTGACATGTAAAGTTGATCATATTGATGGATCTTTAGGTAAATTGGACACATTATCCAAATTCAATGCTTCAAATATTCTAACTGTAGATAAAATTAATGAAGAGATTTTTAAGGAAAGGGTGAAAAAGGAGAAAGGTGAATTGTTTTATAAGACTATTAAGGATTGTACTGAGCATATTGATTCTTTGTTACCAGCACTTAATTCCACTATTCTGGAATATAAAAAATTATATAAGGAAGCATGCAAGCCTCACCACCTAATAGAGGACATTGATGAAGAGATAAAGAAAATACAAAAAGAGATTGATGATATAGAAGACCACATGATAGGTTCTTTCAAACTTACCTTATTTTTTTATCAAGAAATGGTAGTTGTTGGGGGAAAGATTGAAAAATTAAAAAAAGAAAAAGCAAGGATAAGAATGAAGGCATGGGAGCTAAAAAAAAAATTTGTTCCTAGATTGGACAACCTTTTAACTCAGCAGATTGAGCTATCTAAAGAAAAAATTCAAGGAGAAAGATCATCGGAGAAAAAGATGCATTGTCTGACCAGGATGATCCAATAGACTGAACCCATTATTTCTGATAGCACTAAATGCATGTAGAGTCTTAATCTGATTTTGGTGGATATCTTTTAGATTGTACACAACCAGTTACATGCTATGAGGTAGAATTTTGAACTCTCTGATTCTTTTTTTTGACATCCTTTGTCATTGATGTTGAAGGGGGAGTAGTAGTGTGAACAAAAATGTATAGAAGGGATCATTTTCTCAAGGGGAGCACTCTTAGTTTTGGGAAGGGATCATTTTCTTAGGGGGAGCACTCTTATTTTTAGATCATTTTTGGACTTCATTTTTGGATATCAGTTTTTGGTTTTTTCTCATTAGTTTTGCCATCAATGTCAAAGGGGGAGATTGTTGGCATTATACACTCAGATGAGAATAGTTGATGTTGTCATTGATGGCAACCAACTAGTAACATGGTTCATAGGTTACACCGACAACAGACATCTTTTACCAACACCGACAGACACAATGAGGTTATTCTCACCGACATCCATTCTACACTAACATAAGATCTTACCAACACTTTGAGCCAACATGGAAACTATATTGTTTTGTTTTGTATTTATATTGTATAGCCGACATGATGTATTGTAAACACTCATATATGTATGAGATCTTAAAGGTCATTTTGTAAGTAAGTGAAATGTAATTAGGTAATGAATATAACTGGTATATAAGAGTGAATATCTGTATATGCATTATGATGTAATTATTTTATGAGAGAATAAGAGCATAGCAGAGAGAATAAAGGTTTGTGGCAGAGGTATCTGATAGAGCTTAAACCAGTACTGAATCCAACATTGAAGATGCTATTTTGAGTAGTACATTATCATTGGATTTAATCATCCAATTTTTTAGTTAGTGTGACTAATTTCTGTGATTGAGCAGTGAAATCTAGGCTGTTGGCCTTCCAGCATGTGCAGGCCCCTATTGTATAAGTAATATTTATTCATATTGGCTAGTGAGTAAATATTGTGATATGAATAAATATTGTGGGTCACAAATCCCACCGAGGTTTTTCCCCTACCACGTTTCCCTGCCAAAAATATCTATGTTATGGTGTGCATTCATGGTTATACTCTCATTTCTCTTTATTGAATTATTACTTATTTACCAGTATATTAATTTGGGTTATAAGTTGCAAAAATTTTAAAATATTTTGTCAACTGGTTAGACACTGATTCACCCCCCCCTCTTAGTGTCTTTGGGACTAATCAAGTATCTAACATACACATTGGCTGGTGAACAAATGTCGACGGTAGACAACAGAGATAGATGCTGGTGCCGAAAGCACAGGAAGGAGGAGGGCCCTATAGTGAAGGAGGTCGCTGGTGAGGGAAGCTACAGTAGGTGGAAGGAGGAAGATCATTTTTGGCTGGGAGTAGTGGATCCTAGAGGGAGTATGGTTTCCAGCGGGTCAAACAGTGTCGGGGAACATGCAAGGGGTCACCGGAGTAGAGAGAGCAAAGGCCGTTGTGGAGATCCAGAGAGGGAGGTGGTAGATGGTACGACATCGACGCAAAGGACATTGGAGGGAGACACAGGTGGTACAGTGCTACAAACAGTGGAACGTACGACCCCTGCAAAAAGATTTAGCAGTATGGGTTTGGGGGAGGGGGAACCCCCCGAAAAAAGTATTTTGATTTTTTTTAATAAAATAAAACTAGTCCGCCCTAATAAAAAAATTATTTTCTATGGAATACAAATAATAGAAAAATTATTTTCATAGAAAATTAATTGAATTTTTTTTTGCAAAATCCATACAAAATATAGCAAAATTGGCGAAATTTTTTTCCCTCACCAAAATAGGCCAACTTTATAGTCAATATTCATGGAAATTACCTCCCAAACTCAACTGTGATGTCCAAATCATTGTAGGACACATCCAACGATATCACCTCCCCAGATCCAAAAATTGAAGCCTCCAAAAAATGACTAATCAAAGAAGACCTTTAGGCTCTGATACCATGTGAAATTTTGCCAAGATCAAGAGCTCAATTAAAAGTGAAATAGAGAGACAAAATAAATGATAGGAATAAACTTTATTCTATCAAGATGAAAATACTGATCAACTGGATCATCAAGCATTACATACAATGAATATGAGCATTATTATATACACAAGGCTATATGGATATGTGAGCACACAAACATGACATGTGGCTCAATGAGAAACAAGGGTAGGTAGGAAATAGGTGTGGTAGGTAGGAGAAACAATAAAATATTCCACATGAGGTAGATCACCCACTGAATGTGGAATGTAACAGCAAGACCACAAAAGGTGGAAATTCTCCTACACACACTATCCCAAAGTGGCACAAACACCCAAGTGTCTCATACCTAAACTACTATGATATGCATGTACCTAAGTAAACTTAAGTAAGGTTTAATAATATCCAACATGAATAAATAATTACACCAACACTTATAAATTCTTTATTTTGAGATTCTTGTTAGCGAATGAGATTTTAATTTTTGAGTCAATTGAATAGAAAAAAATCATACTCAAAGACTTTTGGAAACAAGTTATTCATTAAAGAGACTCAAATACCCATAGATTTATTCAAGAGAGAGTGAAGTCAATTACATTGTTTTGTTAAACTTTAATTGAGTCTATTTAAAATAATAAATCACTATTTTGAATTTCAAGATGGGAACATATTATTAACACCCAATAATATTGTTGTTGTTCTTTTTGACAACTATTGGTGCTACTGATGGCAGTCTTATTACAGAAATGTCTATCCACCATTATATTTAGCATGAGTTACGAAGGAGAAACTTAGAATTTTTTTTGAAAAGGCCTTTGTAACCTATGCTAAATATAATTTTGGATAGACATAGGTTCTTATTATTTCCTTCTCTTGTATTATTCTGTTAGTCATGTATTATTTCAATTTAAAAAACATCCCATAATTGAACACCCTAATTTTGAGTTGACTAAAGACTTAATAATTAAACACCCTAACTTTGAGCTGACAAAAATTTAAAAAGAGAAAGGACTAAGTATTAAAATATGAAATTAACCAATAGTTGCCCTGCCACAAGCTACTCGATGATCTTCAAGAACCAGTGCCCTCAAGTCTACAGTTATGCCAAGGATGATAATTCCAACACTTTCGCTTGCCCTTCTGGTAGCACTGACTATAGTATTGAATTTTGTCCCTAGATATATATAAGAATATTATGCTCATTAACCACCAAATAATCAACTAAGGCCTTTATTTAGCCCCTCCACCATTCCACCCCATGCTTTTATATATTATTGTAAAGCGGAAAATTGCGGTCGAACCCTAGTTGGTCTCCCCTCTTCTAACTCCGAGGAGAGAGAAGGGAGGTTCGCTAGGATTCGATGGGTTTTCACTTAGGGGAGAGACTTTACATTCAAAAGAGGGGTTGAAACTCATAAGATCCAATCCCACACAATGTAAGGTTGGATGCTAAATGAATTTCAAGGGTTAGGAAAGCAAGGCTACCCTCTTTTGTAAAGAATGTTGATTAAGGAAATTAAGCTAAGGATGCATAGAAAGTCATAAAGATTCGCTTATAAACTGAGTTTAGGTTATAGGATGAAGCTGCGGACCTGGAATTAGTAGTAGAATGTCGATACGGCGCTGTCCTGCAAATTTGAGAAAAAGTTGTCAGGACGATGGCGCCCGGTGCCACGGTCCTCCGAAAAATCCGCGAAATGAAGGGGGATCTATTCGTCTCTGCACAAGGATTCCAGATCTTCAATCTCAGCCGCATACTTGCAACCTACACACAGAAAAGCGAAGATGATTGGGGGGTTAGGGATTAGGGGTTTGCCTTTAGGTCAAACCCCAGTTTTGGAATTAACCAAGAAATGAGCAAGTGCTGTAAATGTAAATGACCGTAATGTAAAACAAGTACTAATACCTTGTTCTAAGGATGTTTGTATCCTTATGTGCAAAGGTTTAGATGTTGTATGTTGTAGCATATAATAAGTGATCTCCTCTTCAATGGTTGAATCCTTGACTTGAATGCAACACTTAGCCTTGAATGGAGACTTGGAATGATCAATTGCTTGAATGCTTGAATGCTTGAGTATAGTTTCCATGCTTTTCACATATGTCCTTCTCATCATTCTTACCAAATGAGAGAGAAAAATGTAGTTTATATACTTGTCAATTAGGGCTGATAGACTGATTTTCCCGACCTTAGGCCGACCAGGGAAGTATATTTCCAAATTGCAATCAAAAAGACCCGATATCACTTAGGAAACCGGGCCCAAAATAGGACCCAGGGACCAAGGCGCTGGGCACCATGGTCCTGAGGGACCAGGGCGCTGGGTGCTCTGGTCCCACCTCCGGGACAGCGGGGTGCAAGGAGGTTCAAGCCAATGGTGCTTGAAAAATGCAGTTTTCAGTGTCGTGAGCAAGTTTTGGGGTCTCCATTCAGGTTGCGTGTTGCGTCGCCATCGTGAAGACCGAAATGCAGTCGAAATTGCAAGTGTCGCAATTTTAGGACGCTACATTTAGCCCCCACTTTAGTGGGAGTATGGATGCTCATACTTCTGGTAAAGTACAAGGAAACAATGTTGAAAGACTTTCACCACGTCAAGGAGGCAAGATACACCAAGCCCCCAGTGGATTAAGGATCTTACGACTTCGATTGACAAAGTAAAAGGGAAGATCATGAGGGAGAACCATGACTGTCAGTAGTAAGGTTCCCTCACTATGAGTCATGCAAAAGAAATACCAAAAATCTTCAAGACAAAGCTAAGTTTGCCAAGAAATTTTCAAGTATCTTTGAAAGGATAGACAGGGTGTATGCCCCCCTACGTTAAAGTGATCGCACATGCCTCAACGGGGGTGATTGTTTTAACGTAGTGATACACATAAGAAATGAGAAAGGAAAGGAGCACGTTATCGCAAGGATTTAGCCCCCAAGTGTGAGATAAACCCAAGGATAATAGACACAAAACATAAAGCACGAGGTGACTTCACTTTCCTCGGGGTCAGTATGCTGTATGATAAGTCATGTATATATCATATGTATGTATGCATAATTGTTCTTCATTCCCCAATCAAGGAAGGTCACCTAGAAGAAGGGAACACATGTGTCTTTTGAGTCAACATGAGAGAGACCAAAGAGATCTCAATGCTTTGCATCATCCTCAAGTAGACAACACTAAGGATGAAAAATAGAAGAATGAGAATAACATATAGAAGAAATAACAAAAGGGAGGGGGAGGGAGTCTAATATGCTAATGTAACTAGTCTATAATGTCATCTACCCCCCGATCTTGCTGATCAATGTTTCGGGAAGGCAGGGAACATGCTAGAGGAGGAACATCCAACACAGCAGATGGAGCTATCACAAGATCCAAACAAGGGCTATGTTCATGTTCCGAGCCACATTGTTCTTGTCTAGGAGCTAGGATAAGTGCTTTAGAAAATTCATTAGATAAATGGTTATCAACATCAACAAGTTCATATTCGCTATCAGAAGCAAGAGGAGTAACATTTTCATCATGCATAACATTTTCATCTATATCATCATCAAGATTTATAAAAATAGGATCTTTAACTCGCACAGGATCAAGACCATCATACATCTTATGTTTAGGAGATTTAGGCTCAATATCCGGCTGAGGAGAAAATGGAATAATGCTTGTTGAAGGTGTTTTTGGAGATTGTAAAGTTTGAGAAGCAGCTGCTTGAGCCCTAAGACGACGCTTTCATCGGCATTCCCGTGCAGAACGATTACGTCTAGTCTTAGTAGGAAGTGTAGAAGATAGAGGAGGAGGAATGTTCTCATCCTTATCACTTGGATGTTTAGGTTGTGGTCTCTTAGGCTGGATAATAGGAGAAGAAGAAGGTCTCTTCTCTCTATAGAAGGCAGGAGGAGGAACTGCTCCATATAAAGGAAGAATTTTTGGTTTAGGAAGAATACCAAGTCCATCATGACGAGGAGGTATAGGTCTATTTTTAGAAGATTTATTAGGCATAGACATAGTTACATCCATAGGAATGGGTTGGGAATCTTCTTGGGGAAAGACATTAGTTTTGTCTTTCAAAGGAAGAATTTCCTTCTCAAGAATGATAGGAATGTCAAGTTTAGGTGTTCTAGGTTCACTTAGAGATAGGATCATATCTGTTTTCCACTTTTGATAAGATTTAAAAAGATGATCACTTCGCGGAGGAAGAGATTGGAATTGTTTGGGCCAAAAGTAATCAATAGGAACACTAGAGGTTCTTTTAGCTGGTTTAAAGAGACTATGATTGACAGTAACAACTTCACCATTATGGGGAAATTTCAAACGCTTATGAATAGGAGAAGCAATAGCTTTCATGGAAGATAGCCAAGGATAGCCAAGCTTCACACGAAATTGTTCGGAAGATGGAATAATAGCAAAGTTCACATCAAGAGATTTATTATGAACCTCAATAGGCAATGTAATAGAACCAATTGCAGGAGAAGAAAATGCATCAAATAGTTTCACAATCACATCTGTTTTGTCATAGATCACTTGATTCAATTGCAAAGTAAAAAGAAATTCTTTAGTAATAACGTTAACCATGCACGAAGGATCAATAAGCACTCCACGGCAAGGTGTATTCTTAACTTTTGCAACTATGTATAAAGGACCATCAGGTGCCCTAATGGTTTCACTAGAATCAAATGTGATGGAAGGTTCTTCAGGGATTTCTTGCTGCTCTACAAAGTTAATCACATTCAGAGTCATAGACACAAGACCATCAGATGAGAAAGAGGAATCATTAGCCTCAATCGCATTAGAGGTATGAGAGGTATGAGAAGGTAATGGATCAGTAAAAATCTAAATATTTTGGTTAGGAGGAGCTATAGATGTGTTGCCTTTATCATTCACTCCAGAAACAGAGATAGTATTATTATCAATCAAATCTTGAATTTTACCCTTTAGAGAAAAACATTTTTCAGTATCATGCCCAGGCTGACGATGAAAGTGACAAAAAGCTTTGTGATCAAAATAAGGTGAAGTAATCTTTGCAGGATCAATTTGCCTTATAGGAGGAAGAGTAAGCACATTTTGTTCCAATAATTTATTCATAATACCATGCAATGATTCATTCAAAGGAGTATACTTTCTTTCTTTCCTGAAAAATTTAGAAATAGGAGGCACACCTGATGGTGCATTCACATTGTTGTTGATGATGTTTTCATTGAATTTGATGGAATCTCTGTTCGGTTTAAACTTCCCAAATGGTTGTTGACTGCTATCACCCTTATCACTCGGAGCCATAGGATGTGATTGTTCCATTTGACTCACAGTCAGTTGATAATTGTGAAGAGTGGCACACAACTGTTGGAAAGAAGTAAACTCAGAAAACAGAAGTTTGTCTCGAATATCTTTTTGCAAATTAGAAATAAAGATTCTTTGAATATCATTATCAGGCACTGGAAAAGAAATTTGAGCATACAAATGCTTATATCTACCAATGAAATCAGTCACTTTTTCTTTAACACCTTGTTTACAATGCATTAAATCAATCAAAGTAACTTTAGGACTTATATTGTTTTGAAATTGTTGAATGAAAGCATTTGCAAGTTGTTCGAAATAAGTAATAGAATAAGAAGGCAACGAGCAATACCATTGTAGGGCTTTGTCTCTTAATGTTCTGGTAAACAGTTTTGCAAGCAACCTTTGGTCATAAGCAAAATCAGTACAAATTGTTTGAAAAGTCTTAACATGTGTTAGAGGATCTCCTTTACCATTATAAATCTCCAAATGCGGGATTTCAACATGTTTAGGAGGAATAGCTCGAACAATGTCAAGAGAAAGTGGACTCGCAACATCAAATGTGGGCACACTAAACTTAGATTGATTCATAGAGGCAATTTGTTGCTGTAAAGAAGAGACAGTTTGTGCAAGATTATTAAGGGTAGCTTCAGTCGAAGAGTTCATATTAGGTGTGTTAGATTGAGATGGAGGTGTGATGTTATTGAAAGAAGGTAAAGAGTAAGGTGGTGGGACCCTATGATAGTCAACCATAGGAGATGATTGGATAGGAGGAACACTACAAGGAGGAATGGAATGGTTAAATGAATTGCCCCGTTGCGTCATGTTCATTTGTGAAGATATAATAGGAACACTTATTGAAGGAATGAATGAAGAAGTCGGATTGAATAAAGGAATAGGGTTAATTGAAGAAGGAGGATTGCCCCCATGACTAGTGATCACAGGAGGAATGTCTTGTATAGAAGTAGCCATGATGTTTGATGTAAACATAGGTATGTTAGCAATAGAAGTGGTCAAAGGAATAGAATGATTGACTTGTGTAGGAGGTTGTGTATAACCTAAAGATTCAGCACAACTCTTCATAGGCATCACATTCGAATCCACAATGTGTGCGATACCACGTAAAACATCAATTCCATTCTTATCACTTTGAAGCATGCGTTTTAGACCCTCAATTAAAGGAAGAGCTTGACTATCGGGATACTCATGAGACATCCATTGGTGAAAATCGTCAAATTGGTTATCCAATTTGGAAAGTTGTTCAACAGAAACTTCATGGGGAGCTTCTTCATCATTCGGAGGATTAGAGGAATTACCCATGTCCTCGTTAAAAAGACTACTCAAATTAGGTTCCATCTCCTCAGTAGTTAAACCTCGGAAAGACTTAATTCTACGGCTTCGTCTAACGGGAATAGTGTAAGTAGGGCTTATTGTTGTAAAACTCATTCACTAGAGAAGGAGAGAAAATTTTGAATTTAGAGGTAGCAATTTTCAGTAAGATCAACCAATTTTCCAGATTTAAGCTGTTAAATGCAATCACAACAGTCTCCCGAAATTTCGAAAAAAATGTCCGGGACCGTGGCGCCCAGAGTGCAACACAGTCCCTGCAACTTTTTTCAAAATTTGCAGGGATGAAAGGTATGATGATTTTAGAGCTAATCTGAAAAAATTGAGTGATTTTACGATCTATAGATAGGCCAAATTAAAGTTGCAATCTCAAAATTAAACCCTATCAAGATTGTCGAAAAATGCAAAATTTTGAATTTTGAAAAAGAGAGGGAAACTGAAATTTTGAATTTTATGATTTTAGAGGGAATGTCAAAAGCAGTGCAAGTTTTGAAATTTAAAAATTGATTCAATTTCACACAAAATTCAATTTTGAAAGCAGAAATCAAAGTTGTTGTAATTAGGCACTTAATTTCAAAAGTCACAAAATGCAAGAATTTGAATAAAGCACTGAAATTTTGAATGAATGCAAACACAATTTTCAGATTTAGGACAGTAAGAACACAATTTTGACACAAAATTTCAATTTCAACAATTTTTGAATGATTAGGAGCCTTAAACCAAGCAATCACAAGACCAACTTTGACCGTAATTTTGAAAGTGTTATAATTGACAAAATCAGCCAAAATTCTGGATTTTAGCAGGAAAATACAGCAAGATCTCGCTCCCGAAATTTTGGAAAAAATGTCGGGGACGATGGCGCTCGGAGTGCAACACGGTCCTCGCAACTTTTTTCAAAATTTTCAGGGATGAAAGATCTTGTGATTTTATTACAGAATCCAAAGTTACAGCTGATTTGGAGATGTTTTGATCGGTCAAATTGTCAAACAAAGGTTGAATTAAGAGGGTTTCAAAAATTAGGGTTTTGACTTTTAACCACTTAATTTTCAAAATTGAAGCATAAATATGAATTGAAAATTTGTAATAGAAAAGCAGATCTGAAGCAAGCATTAACAATTAAGCATTTCGCAAGTTCAATGTTCAAAAAGAAAATTTAGGGTTTTTATGCAATCACCTCTAAAATTTTGCAAAAGATCAAACATGGAAATATAATCAAGGAATCAATTTTTAGATCTAATCATGAATAATCAGAAAGGATGTTCACGTCAGGTTCACCAAAATGTAAAGCGGAAAATCGCGGTCGAACCCTAGTTGGTCTCCCCTCTTCTAACTCCGAGGAGAGAGAAGGGAGGTTTGCTAGGATTCGATGGGTTTTCACTTAGGGGAGAGACTTTACATTCAAAAGAGGGGTTGAAACTCATAAGATCCAATCCCACACAATGTAAGGTTGGATGCTAAATGAAATTCAAGGGTTAGGAAAGCAAGGCTGCCCTCTTTTGTAAAGAATGTTGATTAAGGAAATTAAGCTAAGGATGCATAGAAAGTCATAAAGATTCGCTTATAAACTGAGTTTAGGTTATAGGATGAAGCTGCGGACCTGGAATTAGCAGTAGAATGTCGATACGGTGCTGTCCTGCAAATTTGAGAAAAAGTTGTCCGGACGACGGCGCCCGGCGCCACGGTCCTCCAAAAAATCCGCGAAACAAAGGGGGATCTATTCGTCTCTGCACAAGGATTCCAGATCTTCAATCTCAGTCGCGTACCTGCAACCTACACACAGAAAAGCGAAGATGATTGGGGGGTTAGGGATTAGGGGTTTGCCTTTAGGTCAAACCCCAGTTTTGGAATTAACCAAGAAATGAGCAAGTGCTGTAAATGTAAATGACTGTAATGTAAAACAAGTACTAATACCTTGTTCTAAGGATGTTTGTATCCTTATGTGCAAAGGTTTAGATGTTGTATGTTGTAGCATTTAATAAGTGATCTCCTCTTCAATGGTTGAATCCTTGACTTGAATGCAACACTTAGCCTTGAATGGAGACTTGGAATGATCAATTGCTTGAATGCTTGAATGCTTGAGTATAGTTTCCACGCTTTTCACATATGTCCTTCTCATCATTCTTACCAAATGAGAGAGAAAAATGTAGTTTATATACTTGTCAATTAGGGCTGATAGACTGATTTTCCCGACCTTAGGCTGTTCAGGGAAGTATATTTCCAAATTGCAATCAAAAAGACCCGATATCACTTAGGAAACCGGGCCCAAAATAGGACCCAGGGACCAGGGCGCTGGGCGCCATGGTCCTGGAGGACCAGGGCGCTGGGTGCCCTGGTCTTGAGGGACCAGGGCGCTGGGCGCTCTGGTCCCACCTCCGAGACAGCGGGGTGCAAGGAGGTTCAGGCCAATGGTGCTTGAAAAGTGCAGTTTTCAGTGTCGTGAGCAAGTTTTGGGGTCTCCATTCAGGTTGCGTGTTGCATCGCCATCATGAAGACCAAAATGCAGTCGAAATTGCAAGTGTCACAATTTTAGGACGCTACAATTATATATATGGATTATTATCATCTTGTATCTACACTATTGGTGTAATCGCATTGGTATTTGTGAGTGTCTATGTACCAGTTTAAGTGTCACCATGTGCTATCAATATCTATAAAGTAATTTTAAAGCTACATCTATGTATCAACTTAAGTCTCATCATGTATTGCCAATATCTATAAAGTAATTTTAAAGCTACATCTATGTACCATTTTAAATATCTATATATACTAGCACTTGCACCAAAACAAGGTGCAAGGGTTACACCGATAGTAAAGTATACTTTAAATAATATATTAGAGGATAAAAATTCACATAATGTAAAAACTACATTATAATTGATAAATACATTATAATTACTTCATTAACCAAAGTAGAGAGAATAACTTAGTAGAGTATCACAATGTAAAGATTAAAAAAATAGCAAACCAATTAATGCTTAGTGAGATTTATGGGAAAACCGCACATGTAGGGGATGATTGTAAAGGTTGTACCATTCAAATTCAATTGTATCTTCTCAAAAGTTTGTAAAGCCTTTTCATTGAACCAAAACTATAACCTTAATTAAATTCTAACCATAATTGAACCCCAACCCTTATCTTATTTGAAATCCAAACCTAATCGTAATATTATTTATATCATAGAACTTGAACCCTAACCCTAATTAAACCCTTGTTGAAATAAAAAAATTTATATTCACTATCGTGGAACCTGGAGGTGTCCTCGCCAAAGAGAGACTAATCCTCTAGTGTGTACGACCCACTCACAAGGTAGAAACACAAACAAAGTTAACACAGTCAGGGACTCTAACTCAAGACCATGGGGAGCATAGCCACACCTTAAGTTGCAATCCATGACCTTATATTGAACCCTAACCCTAACATTAATTTTAACTCTAATCTTAATCATTGTCATAATTGAACCCTAATTTAATCGTAGTATCCCTATATCAATAGTTAGATCCTCCTCATCAAACACCTATAATTCTTTATTGTATATTGTAATGATATAATAAAACAATTAACTTATGAGATAGATTACATTGATAAATTTAATCTTTTGATCATTAATATTTCTTCTTATTTTTTATATTTCTTCTTATTACTCTAATTAAAAAACTATTTAAATTTATAACTTCTAAATTTTTTTTTTATTATTTACATATATGTTTATCATATATTAATATATAAGAATTAAATGTTACTTGTGCAATTCATTTAAATAAAATAAAATACATGAATGTACATCATGTAAAAGTATGAGAGAATGAACACAACACAAAATTAAAAGAAATGTTGCTATACAAATTTCAACATTAAAATAATTATTTAAAAAATATCAAATCCAAACTAAAATAATATAGAAAAATTCCTACTCAGTAAACTATATATATATATCCTCATTCTATAATAGATACTATGCTCATTCAAAAAATAATTTTAGTTTATTTATTTAGTACAAGAAATAAAAAATAATTAAATAGATATTTTGACCCTAATAAAAGAACAACATGCTTACTTATCGTAAATATCTATTGGTATTCCATTTTAATAACTTTCTTTAATTTAATAAAAGTAAATTATTTTTGAATTTTAAATCTTCCAATTGTAAAAATAAAGTACTTAAGCTACTTATAAATAATAGATTTGCAAATTGAAGTGTTCCTTAACCGATTAATTACATTTGATGTCTAACCCGTGATTAATTTGTAGTTTACCTAATTTCGTTGCATAGATTAAGCTTTTATATATATATATATATATATATATATATATTCAAAACATTTCCTCGTAACTTTTTTATTTACTTATTAATAAAAAATTCGCAATATGGAATACACTCTATGCTCCAACTATGAGTGCTTTCCCATTATTTTTAGTTGCTGCCTCTTAAATTTTTTTAATCGTTTTTCTTTTGTTTGCTATGAGAATTGTTATCATCATGTATGTGTAAAGGAATATATATCTCAAAAAACTCTTCTCACAAAAACATAGCGACTGCACAAAGATAGTTCTCTAATGAAAGTGAAATAAAGTATATTCTTAAGTTGCAAAAATAATTCAAAACTTGTTTTTTAGATAGATATATCTAAATGACAACATGTCAACCTTAATAAAAGTAAAAAATCTAATCAAAATTTTTCATTATGAAAGAGTCATATGCTAAATAAAATAGCTTTTAATTGATATGAAAGAGTCATATGTTATTATCACGAAAATAAAAATAAAAATATAACAATTATGTATCAAAATGACTAAAAGAATAACTATAAAATAACTCTTAAAGAAACAAAAATAGCTCTTCAAATGAGAGTGAAATAATAATTCTTAAATAAATTAATTAAATCTTAAGTTACAAAAATAATTAAAAAAATCACGTTTCTTGGTTTTTTTTATATAGATATATTTAAATGAAAACAAGTCAACCTAAGGGTCATAAGTCTAATTGTAATGCCCCGCCAGAAACCCTAAAGGAAAACAGTACATCTAGGCCACTAAAAGGGTGTAATAATATTTTTTTTAAAGATTAAGTTCATAATCATATCAATAGCATGTTTAACGACACAACATAAGTCTAATGTATGATGTCCTAAGGGTTACCAACGAAGATTACTTCGTAGACTTTATTGACGACACGGTTAATCCTATTTTTCAGCTAATTAGGAAAATTAAATGCTTAAGATAAAATCTACACATACATCTAAATTCCATAGTGAAAGAATCAAAGTACTCCAATGCATTCATTTCCTATAGAACATATATACAAAAGATTAAAGCAACTGAATTAACATACATTCCAATGATTCCTTTTTTACAATATCCATAAATACATGGTCTCCAATAATACCACGGATTATAAAGTCACAATATCAAGGTTACATAAAAGTTGATACAATGACCACAAGGTCTCAACTGAACAATGATCACGAACATCAGCTGGTACATGAACCACGAACCCAAAAACACCAACGAAGCCCTTCCTTGCCTGAAGATACATTCCAGAACATCTGATGGGAAGTGGCACTACCACCCGACCATGTGATCCTGAAATGGAACCACCCCACCATGCTAGGAGATAGTAGAAAACCCTCAAGCAAGGAAAGTAAGACAAGTACAAAAGACGTACAAGACTCCGTAAACATCCATGTGACTCAACTCACAAACACTAGTGACTCTAAGGAGAGAGTGTCATCTCATAGCTTAAGATGGATACCATGGTACAACCTCCATAGGTCTCGGCTCCCATCCTGGGTTATCCTCGTAACCTCTCCCGAACCTCCGATTCCAACTAAGTCTCATGCGGACCCTACCAATCCTTTCATTATGACAAGGTGGTAAGTTTGCCATTCCAGGCCTACTCATAATATTATGAGCCCTATACTAGAACTCACGTATGCACGAGGTATATTATCTTAATTAATATTTATCTCACCCATCCCAAATCAATTATTAGGTTATCACTTTTTAACTGACTTTCAATGGGTTATCCTATCATCCACTTCGGGCACGGCCCCCGCTCGAAAGCCACTCTCTCTCATAGGAAACTACTGGAAAGGATTATCTATGAGAACTCTATGGCGACACAAACAACCATACCTAATCTTGACATACCACAGGTGAGGGATACACAATCACTAACCCAAGATTGACCATTTGGATAGAACACACAATGGCTCACATCAATAAGGTTTTACCAAGGAGATATAATAACATAGGACACAATGACAACTCAACTAGAATTGCAACAAAATTTAAACTTGACTGAAAACATCATTTACACATGATCCTAATATAGACAATCTTTCCTTAAAACAGTCAAAATGCATAAATAGCTTTCAATTTAAGACTTCCAAAAAATAAGAATTACAACTATATTAATACACAATTTAATAAGTCATAAACCTAATGTTTCATCTTCTCCTAGTTCAATTTTAGAGTTTCTCTCTGTATCCTCTGACTCTATTTCTAAAGGATTGAGTGATCTAATTTTCTAATAGTTTCACTAAGTTTAATCTACCAACTTTCATGAAATATATCATTAATGCATCTATACTTGCATGATCGTAATAAATTGATTGATATTGTGACTATAACTATTTCATTAATATAAATCTAGATCATTCTTAATCTCTTAAATCCTTTCAACAAAACATACTAGATTTGAGTCTACCTCAAGAAATGTGATCCATGACTCTTACAATCCTTGATAACTTCAAAATGTCTGCAATACGTCCGGGTTCCAATACTTTCCACCTAGGCACTCTTCTATCTCATGAGATCTCTATTCTGAGTCCTTAGCCTTTCTATATTTTGAGAATTTCTCTGATAATAATAAAGTAATTAACACTCATTCAAGAGTGTAACCCCTAAGTTCGACACTAAATTGGAGATTATCATCATTGATCTTTTACGACTTGATCGTAAACACATACAAATCTCCACTATTCCATTCTCCCTAATCTCTTGTCACTCTTCTATGTTCTTGCTCTCTTTTTCTTTATTTCTCTCTACTCCAACTTGCTATTTGCTATCTTCCTCTATATCTTTTCCTACCTTCTCTTCTTCATTCCATTCTCTAATCCTTTGTTGCCTCTCACCTCCTCCTTCTCTTCCAACTCAATGGTCTATATATAGTGTTGTCATCTACCCACTTTCCTACTTTCAGGCTATCTTTACTAGAGGTGGATTGATTCTAAGTGACACTACTCTAGATCTAATTGTATCATAACAATCCTAATCGTATTTGAACACTTATGTGTTCACCATGCAAATTATTTATTATCTATTTTGTGACACCAAACCTCTAAAGTTGTTAAGTCCATAATTATAGATTATCCATGTGTCTTTTAACTCCAAGACTAAGTTGACGTTACTAAAAATAACTTCCTAAAAACATGCAAGTTAAATAACTATCTTATACATGTTGATCATGGTGGATACGGGTGGGTTTACTTGGGCTGGTGAACCACGTTACTTTCCAAGTTAATCCCTACATTAATTCCTACCCCTTCATTAATCCCTACCACCACATATCTTAATGGACCTAGTTGCATAACGATCGGTGCCTCCCACCGTATTCGCTGCAACGTGGGGTATGTATATTACAAAGGGAGGAGGGTGGTCGGTGGTAATACTGACCCCTCCCTTTAATTAAGGGGGTTGGTCGATATTACTATCGGCCACCCTAGTTATTGTTTAAATAACTTTCTTTAAACCCACCACTTTATTTTTATTTCAAATTTTTAGTTTTTTTTTTATTTTAATTTTAATTATATTTTTAATATATAGTTAATGACCCTTTCATTAATATATATATATATTTAAACATTAAGCTTTATTTAACAATTTATGTATACATATATATATATATACATATATATATATATATATATATATATATATATATATATATATAATTAAAACAATATTCATAATTTATATAATGAGAATATTCATAAATACATTCTATGGATAATCATGTTTGTAGCACAAGATGATGATCGTATAAACTTAATTTAATTATTCTCCTCAAAACATATACGTATTTATGTGTATTTGATACAATCAGAGTTATTAACTACCATGTATATCTAACTTGCATCAATATGAAAACAAAATGATCCTTAATAAAGATGCATTTCTTTTTGTAGAAAGACAATAACCATTCGATATATAGTACGTTAGGTCGTAAAATCCAAATTATTCAACTTATCATAAATCATATTAAATAATGAATATAATTACTCATAAATTATATTCACCTTCAAATATATATAAGTTTATAATCGATTCCTAATATTTAAAATACATACAACTATAGTATAATTTTCAAAACCAAACATAGAACATAGTTTCGATAATTCACCTACTTCTACACGAAGGATGTTAAATCATAGAGTCACTATTTAATTCACAAAATTAACAAATTTTCACCCTTCCAAGACACATAAAACATAACATGCAATAAATAAAATCACTAAAGACACAAACTGAGCAAACCTCAAGCAACTACTCATAAAAGATCAAACAAAAAAATACGAAGGCCAAACAAACTAATAGGACGACCAACTAATGACACTCACACAAGTCAAACTGAGTAAAATAGGGTCAACTACTATCTCCTCCACTTCCATCAGAAAATATAAGGCATGCTCAGACCTATGAAGCCAAGTGGAGAGGATACCCCGTACCTACCCGGTACTTGTACTTGCAATATCCTGCATCACCAAACCACACATGCATATACAATATAGAAACCATGACATACACACCGATGAAGGAGAATCACGATCTTCCCCGTCTCACCAAAATGAGTGAAGGAAAATCGTCACCTTTCATCCAATACACTCGCAGACACACAACATATAATTCCACAATGCATATCTAAAGTAAAGTGTTAGTACATAGCAATAATCCATAAAATGCCATAAATCACAAGTACTGAAATACTGCAAATAAATAATGCATCTCATATCCAAATAAAGCATGAAACAATGTCATATAAGTCTGAATACAAATCATGGTAATGTATCCACTGAAAACAACCAATAAAATATGATTCCAATGAGTTCAAACAAGTAGGGGTACTACATTCTCCCCCCCAAAACTAGGCTTACTCCTAGAAGCCTAAAATAAGTAAGAATGCAACTCTCTTATCTTCGTTGCATCCTGAATGTGCAATTGATGATATCTAAATTTCAGGTCAATCTTAAAAACACCTTGGCTCCCTTTACCTGATTGAAAAGATCATCTATACGAGGCAATAGATATCGATTCCAGATGGTTACCTTATTCAGTTGTTGGTAATCAATTCATAACTGAAGAGAACCATCCTTCTTCTTCACGAAGATAATAGGCACACCCCAAAGAGAGACACTAGGACCAATGAATCCCTTGGCTAACAATTCGTCTAGCTGCAACTTCAACTCACTCAACTCCTGAGTAGTCATACGATATGGGGCTCTTGAAATAGGTTTTGCACTAGGAACAAAATCAATGTGAAAGTCTATGTCTTGATTCGGAGGAATACCAGGAATATCCAACGGAAACACATCAACATACTCTCGAAGAATAGGGTGACTATCAAGAGTGATTTCTTGACTCTCTGACTCATCCACATCCTCAAGAGTAACTGCAAAAATTAGACACCCTCTACGCATGCACCACTTAAGTTTCATAGTGGAGATCATACGTAGGGATATTGGTCTCTTAACTCCAACAATCTCCACTTTATTACCAAGGTCATCTAAACACTCCACTGTCTTCTTGCAATAGTCTATGCAATCACTGTGGGAAGATATCCAATCCATTCCCAACACAATTCTATAAGCACCCAAAGGAATGACTCAAATATCAATTGAAACAACTATGGTTCCTAGGTCCAACTCACAACTGGGAACAAACGCATCTACAGAAACACAAACACCTATAGCCAACTCTATTGGCCACCTCCCCTAGTTTTCTTAGCCATGACCTAGCACTACAAAGAGAAAACGGTTTAGATCTATGGCAAGGATAAACAAGGGAAACACAAACATTAAGACCTAAGCAAAAAGGTCAAGTTGAATAGGCACACTACAAACCCAGAGTACCGAGTGTTGAAACTTAGGCTCTGATATAAAATGTAATGCCCCGATAGAAACCCTAAAGGAAAACAGTACATCTAGGCCAATAAAAGGGTGTAAAAATTATTTTTTAAAGATTAAGTGCACAATCATATCAATAGCATGTTTAACGACACAGCGGAAGTCTAACGTATTATCTCCTAAGGGTTACCAATGAAGATTACTTCATAGAATTTATTGACATCACGGTTAATCCTATTGTATAGCTAATTAGGAAAATTAAATGCTTAAGATAAAATCTACACATACATCTAAATTCCATAGTGAAACAATCAAAGTAATCCAATGCATTCATTTCCTATAGAACATATATACAAAAGATTAAAGCAACTAAATTAACATACATTCCAATGATTCCCTTTTTACAATATCCATAAATACATGGTCTCCAATAATACCATGGATTACAAAGTTACAATATCAAGGTTGCATAAAAGTTGATACAATGACCACAAGGTCTCAACTGAACAATGATCACGAACATAAGCTAGTACATGAACCATGAACCTAGAAACACCAGCAAAGCCCTTCCTCACCTGAAGATACATTCCAGACCATCCAATAAGAAGTGGCACTACCACCCGACCATGTGATCTTGAAATGGCACCACCCCACCGTGCTAGAGATAGTAGAAAACCCTCAAGCAAGCAAAGTAAGACAAGTATGAAAGAACTACAAGACTCTGCAAACATCCATGTGACTCAACTCACAAACATTAGTGACTCTAAGGAGAGAGTGTCATCACATAGCATAAGATGGATACCATGGTACAATGTCCATAGGTCCCGGCCCCCATCCTGGGTTATCTTGGTAACCTCTCCCGAACCTCCGGTTCCAAATAAGTCTCATGTGGACCCTAAAAATCCCTTCGTGATGACAAGGTGGTAAGTTTTCCATTTTGGGCCTATTCGTAACATTATGAGCCCTGTACTAGCACTCACCTATGCATGAGGTACATTATCTTAATTAATATTTATCTCACCCATCCCAAATCAATTACTAGGTTATCACTTTTTAATTGACTTTCGACGAGTTATCCTATCATCCACTTTGAGCATATCCTCCGCTCGAAAGCCACTCGCTCTCATAGGACACTACAGGAAAGGTCTATCTATGAGAACTCTATGGCGACATAGACAACCATACTTAATGCTGACATACCATAGGTGAAGGATACACAATCACTAACCCAAGATTGACCATTTGGACAAAACACACAATGGCTCACATCAATAAGGTTTGACTAAGGAGATATAATAACATAGGACACAATGACAACTCAACCAGAATTGCAATGAAATTTAAACTTGACTGAAAATACCATTTACACAAGATCCCAATACAGGCAATCTTCCTTAAAACAGTCAAAATGCATAAATAGCTTTCAATTTAAGACTTCCAGAAATTAAGAATTACAACTATATTAATACACTATTTAATAAGTCATAAACCTAATGTTTCATCTTCTCCTAGTTTAATTTTAGAGTTTCTCTCTCTATCCTCTAACACTGTTTCTGAAGGATTGGGTGATCTAATTTTCTAAGAGTTTCACTAATTTTAAACTACCAACTTTCATGAAATATATCATTAATGCATCTATACTTACATGATCGTAATAAACTGATTGATATTGTGACTCTAACTATTTCATAAATATAAATCTAGATCATTCTTAATCTCTTAAATCCTTTCAACAAAACATACTAGATTTGAGCCTACCTCAAGAAACATGATCCATGGCTATTATGATCCTTGATAACTTCAAACTGTTTGCAATACGTTTGGGTTCCAATACTTTACACCTTGGTGCTCTGCTATCTCAAAAGATCTCTATTTTGAGTCCTTACTCTTTCTATATTTTGAGAATTTCTCTGATAATAATAAAGTAATTAACACTCATTCAAGAGTGTAACCCCTAAGTTTGACACTAAATCGGAGATGATCATTGTTGATCTTTTACAACTTGATCGTAAACACATCAAAATATCCACTATTCCATTCTCCCTAATCTCTTGTCACTCTTCTACGTTCTTGCTCTCCTCTATCTTGCTCTCTTTTTCTTTATTTCTCTCTGCTCCAACTTTCTATTTGATATCTTCCTCTATATCTTTTCCTACCTTCTCTTCTTCATTCCATTCTCTAATCCTTTGTTGCCTCTCACCTCCTCCTCTTCCAACTCAATGGTCTATATATAGTGTTGTCATCTACCCACTTTCCTACTTTCGGGCTATCTCTACTAGATGATACCACTTCAGATCTAATTGTATCATAACAATCCTAATTATATTTGAACACTTATGTGTTCAACATGAAAATTATTTATTATCTATTTTGTGACACCAAACCTTTAAAGTTGTTAAGTCCATAATTATAGATTATCCATGAGGCTTTCAACTCCGAGACTAAGTCGAGTTTACTAAAAATAACTTCCTAAAAACATGCAAGTTAAATAAATATCTCTTATACATGTTGATCAAGGTGGATACGGGTGGGTTTACGTGGGTTGGGGAACCACGTTACTTTCCAAGTTAATCCCTACATTAATTCCTACCCCTACATTAATCCCTACCACCACATATCTTAATGGACATGGTTGCATAACGATTGGTGCCTCCCACCGCGTTCGCTGCACCGTGGGGTATGTATATTAAAAAGGGAGGAGGGTGGTCAGTGGTAATACAGACCCCTCCCTTTAATTAAGGGGGGTGGTTGATATTACTATCGGCCACCCTAGTTATTGTCTAAATAACTTTCTTTAAACCCACCATTTTATTTTTATTTCAACTTTTTAGTTTTTTTTTAATTTCATTTTTATTATATTTTTAATATATAGTTAATGATCCTTTCATTAATATATATATCTAAACATTAATCTTTATTTAACAATTTAAGTATATATATGTGTATATATATATATATATATATATATATATATATATATATATATATATATATATATATTTTATTTTTTTTATTAAAATAATATTCATAATTTATATAATGCAAATATTCATAAATACATTCTATGGATAATCATGTTTGTAGCATAAGATGATGATCGCATAAACTTAATTTAATTATTCTCCTCAAAACATATACGTATTTATGTGTATTTGATACAATCAGAGTTATTAACTACCATGTATATGTAACTTGCATCAATACAAAAACAAAACGATCCTT
This sequence comes from Cryptomeria japonica, assembly GCF_030272615.1. Taxonomy (NCBI): domain Eukaryota; kingdom Viridiplantae; phylum Streptophyta; class Pinopsida; order Cupressales; family Cupressaceae; genus Cryptomeria; species Cryptomeria japonica. The sequence continues at coordinate 564,192,531 of NC_081412.1, forward strand.
AATAAAGATGCATTTCTTTTTGTACAAAAGACAATAACCATTCGATATATAGTACGTTAGGTTGTAAAATCCAAATTATTCAACTTATCATAAATCATATTAAATAATCAATATAATTAGTCATAAACTATATTCACCTTCGAATATATATAAGTTTATAATTGATTCCTAAAATTTAAAATACGTACAACTATAGTATAATTTTGAAAACCAAACATAGAATATAGTTTCTATAATTCACATACTTCTACACGAAGGATGTTAAATCATAGAGTCACTATTTAATTCACATTATTAACAATTTTTCACCCTTCCAAGACAAATAAAACGTAACATGCAATAATTAAAATCACTAAACACACAAACTGAGCAAACCTCAAGCAACTACTCATAAAAGATCAAACAACAAAATATGAAGGCCGAACAAACTGATAGGACGACCAACCGATGATAGTCACATGAGTGTAACAAAGTAAAATAGGGTCAACTACTATCTCGTCCACTTCCATCATAAAATATAAGGCACGCTCAGACCTGTGAAGCTAGGTGGAGACGATACCCCATACCTACGCAATACTTGTACCTGCAATATCTTGCATCACCAAACCACACATGCATATATACAATATAGAAAACATGGCATACACACCGATGAAGGAGAATCGTAACGTTCCCTGTCTCACCAAAATCAGTGAAGGAAAATCATCCCCTTGTATCCAATACACTCACAGACACACAACATATAATTCCACAATGCATAGCTAAAGTAAAGTGTCAGGACATAGCAATAATCCATAAAATGCCATAAATCACAAGTACTGAAATACTACAATTAAACTATGCATCTCATATCAAGATAAAACATGAAATAATGTCATATAAGTCTGAATACAAATCATGGTAATGTATCCACTAAAAACAACCAATAAAATATGAGTCCAATGAGTTCAAATGAGTAGGGGTACTACACTAATCATTATCTTCTCATGTTCTTTAGCATGTAAATATCATCAATATCTATTATTTCATGATGCACACATTTTGTTGTTAACTATATTCATGTATGGTCTTTCAATGAACAAGATTTTGTTGCAAAGGCAGAGATTTGCTGCTACTTCTAGAGAAATGTCTTGATATTTTGTAATTTGCATCTATTCATTTTATTTTATTCAGTCATTTTTGAGAAATTTTTTTGTATGGTTATTTCTTTGTTAGAACTTGGATCAATTAAAATGAGAATATATATATGGTAAAATATCCTTTACAATTTGGCACTCACATTGATTTTCTTGACATATCATTATTTTTATTATAATATTGACTCAGATTCTAGGGTCAACCATCACATCACAATATCATGTACCATTGATTCCCAAATGCATATATAATAGTTTATAATACTTGTCATATTTGATTCTTTCATTATTAACATGGATGTTAAATACTTCAATAAAACTAATATAATTAGTTATGAAGATTTGTTCAAACACATTCACTTGATTACATTAATAATGTGTATACATGTAGGAAAGGGTTCAATGTTGATTTTGAGATTTACATTAAATCAAGAATAGGTCACTTATTCTTATTTGTATTTATTTTCTCATCACGGTGTTAGAGAAAATAATATTTAGATCCAATGAATTGTGAGAAATCCCACAAAAAGGTATAGAGAATTTTTAAAAATATCTATGTCAATAAAATTCAAATTAAATTCTTTAGAAAGAAAAAAGGTTTGTAGAAGGTAATAAGAATTTGAAGAAATGTTTAGATAAAGGGGACCTGAAGGAGGCATTATATTAAACTTCATAGGTTATTTTCTATGCCTGGTTTGTTACATGATTTAAAGGAATATTTGTTGGGTGTAGATGTTGAGATAAAAGGAATTTAAGTTTCAACAAGGATGCCTTAAATTAATGAAAATTTGTAGGTGATAAATGAATTGTTTAAGGGAATACAAAGATGTTGTAGAGTACCAAGTGTACGTAGAGTATCTTCAAACAAAGTACTAAATTTTTTGAATGTGATTGAAGAGTTTCTAGCATGCAAAAAGTCATAATAATCTTACCACATTCCTCAAAATATAGTGTAATAAAATTCTGATTTTGGTTACGTATAATACATTTTTTAAGAGTTTTATTATCAGTGATTGTAACACCTCTCTAACCCTAACACAATAAAGCAAGTATTATGACACTGAACCTACACTTAGATGCAAATGAAGTAAATATTGAAATGATAATCAATGTACATAGAGATATTTGTTACCTCTAGTGGTCACTATGATGCTAATGCTTATACTCATATAGTTAATTATTTAAAGTAGCATGGTTATGTTTCTATAGATGTTAGATGGTAAATGGATGATATCATATCATTTGAATACATGAGAATGTATGTGATGTTAAAATTCCCTTCCAGTGAATTTAATATTTGGCTATTTATATGTATATGAGGATGCCTAGGTTTAATGTGAAAATATCATAATTTTGCTAATTAGGAGATGGTAATTTGATGATAATGATGTGATGTGTAGTTGACAAGTGGGTTTTATAACCATGTTTTATAAGTGATCCCTTTTGGGGGAATGAATAATGATCTTTGGTAACATCGTCCTTATTCGTAAATCTTAAGTATGTTTCTTTTGGACTTATATTGACTTTATTTGCATGTTATCTATTAGGATTAGACATACTTATTTGATCTATTGAAGGTTGTTTATGCATAATGACCATATTTTAGGACATAAAAATATTATGATGATTTATATATTTAAGGACCTATTGGTGGTATTAGGGTTTATGGTTATAATTATGATTTCCTTATGGTTTTGAGATGATGAGAATGTATTATTATGATGTACTAACTTGGGTTTCAAGTGACTTAAAATAGAGATTAATTAGGACTATTGATGTTTCAAATTTTATGTTAGAAGTATATGTATATGTACGCATAGCTATTGTATATTTTGGTTGATGTAGGTACAAGGCACTAACTCCACCTGGCTTCACAGGTTTCAAAATGCCTATACAATCCTTGATGGTGGCTTACATGTAGATAGAATTAAGGTCCATTTGACCTAAGCCTAGCCATCATCCCAAATTAAGGTGATAATCTTGTTCTTGGAGTCAACCTTCTCAGGTTGCCATGAAGGAAAATTTGTGTATCCTATGTTAGTAATATTTGTTGGCATTCTACACTCAGATGAGAATAGTTGATGTTGTCATTTATGGAAACCAAATGGTAATATGGTTCATAGCATACACAGGCAAAAAACATCATCTCCCAACACCGACAAGGACAACAAGATTATTCACACTGACACCCAGTCTACATTGGTAGAAGATCTTACCGGCACCCCAACCGACATGGAAATTATATTGTTTTGTATTGTAATTATATTGTATAGCCAAAATGATGTATTTTAAAGACTCATATATGTATGAGATCATATAGGTCATTTTAAAGTGACATAGGTATGTGAAAATTGTGTTAGGTATGCAAAATATGTATAGGTGATTAATGCAAGTGGATTATGAGAGTGAATATTTGTATATACATTTTGATGTAATAATTTTGATGATCGAATAAAAGAAGAGTTGAGAGAGGAAATGTTTATGATAGAGGTATTTTATAGAGCTTAAACTGGTACTGAATCAAGCATTGTAGATGCTATTTTGAGCAGTACATTGCCATTGGATTTAATCATCCAATTTTGTAGTCAGTGTGACTCCTTTTTGTGATTGAGCAGTGAGTTCTAGGTTGTTGGCCTTCCTACATGTGCAAACCCCTATTGTATCATTAATATTTATTCATATTGGCCAGTGAGTAAATATTGTGGGTCACAAATCCCACTGAGGTTTTTCCCCTACTAGGTTTCCTCGCCAAAATATCTTGTGTTATGGTGTGCATTGATGTTGTCTCTCTTATTTCTCTTTATTGCTTTATTGCTTGTTTACCAGTACATTAATTTGGGTTGTAAAGTTGCAAACAAAGTTAAATATTTCATATACTGGTTAGACACTGATTCACCCCCCCCACTCAGTGTCTTTGGGACTGATCAAGTATCTAACAAGTGGTATTAGAGCCTAGTCCTCTATTGGCAAAAGCGTAACATCTTGAGGAAGATTCTGAAACCGGTATCAATGGAAAGATTGAGACAAGAATTGGAAGGAGCTCTTGAAGATTTTGATGTAGAGAAATTGAAGAATATCAAACTGGAAGATCAACTCAGAACTGCTCGGGAATTTATCAGAGAACTTCAAGATAACTTGGTTATAGCAAAGAACAAGAGAAAAAATTTACATGCACAATTCCAAAATCAAGATGATGAAGAAAAATAAACTCTTAGATATATTGCACAAAAATTGAGACAAGAGAACAGTAACATGAAGAATGAAATTCAAGATTTAACCATAAGACTATGCAAAGATATTGAAGATAGAAAGAGGAATGAGGAAGATTTGGCCAGAAGACTAAATGAAAGATCAGATGAATCTCAAAGGGTTAGTTATAAAAATGATATGCTCAAAACTGATTTGATCCACATGCAACATGACAAATATGAACTTTTGAGACAAGTTAGCACTTTGGAAAGTGAGTTGGTCACTGCAAATGAATACAAAGACAAATTTAAGAAAAGTTTAGATAATCTTGATGATATGCTGAGAAATCAAAAACCTGATGGAGAAACAATTGGACTTGGATTTGAACATGGAGAAAGCTCAGGGACTGCAAACAATCATGATCACAGCAAACTAGTAAGGCAACCTAATGCTTATAAATTTAATGGGAAATGTTTTAATTGCAGCAAATTTGGTCATAGAGAAAATTAGTGCAGATTTAGGAATAATCAAAATACGTTCATCAGTTAATGTTCCAAATGCAATAAAAATGGTCATAACTCAGACAATTGCAGAATAAATGTGAAATGCTATATTTATGGTAGATTTGGACATTTATCTAATCAATGCAAAACTCAAACCAGTCAAAGTTATGGAAAGGCTATTCAGAGAAACAATGTAACTTATTATGCATGTAACAAAATTGGGCATATTGCAAAATTTTGTAGAAGCCAAAATTCACGAATGTACAATAAAGGATCTAGTAACAAAGGCGAATAGAAGGTGATTGAAATCAAGCATGAATTTTCAAAACAATGGATTAGGAAGAGAGATTAGAAAGGTGATGAATTTGTCACTACACCGATAGAACAGGGTAATCTTGCACCAGCAGGAGATTCTTCATCCAACTAAGGAATAATCCTTAGGGATAAGGCAACAAATTGAAAACCATGCATTTACCCTCGGTTGATGGTAAGAAGTTGTATTTCTTCTTTACCGACAGATATGTGGATTTTTTCACTTCATCAGCGAGCATTTATTGTGGTTGTAAGTCAAAATTTTGGTTATAAAGGAATTGTAACCTTTCATTTCAACTCACCAAGCATCCAAGCATTCTAAGAGAGAGAAATTGAGAAAAGGAATTCCAAAGGGGAAGTAGCATATATGTTTTTCAGGGCATCCAAGGATTTCATAGTTAAGAGGTATTTATCTTTCGCAATGGCATCTTGGTCTTTTGTTCCTGAATTCGTAGAAAACCCTATCATTGTGGAAAACATTAAGTGACCTAGACCTATTTTCAAGGTCATTCCCAAGATAGAAAAACAATATATTCTATTGGTACATTTTCCAAAATCCTGAAGGGAGTTGCGTTCACTGAAGACCCTAGGGCATACATACATTGCAACATAGAAAGTTTAGGATCTGAAGATTTGATGAACATGTACATGAATGAAATAACTGACAAGGATGGGATAGTGAAACTGAAACATAAGGTAGTTGAGGATTTAGGTTTCATAGACATCGTCCATATGCCATAATTCTCAGATGAAGTCGTCCGCTATGTCCTTAGCAGAGTTCATGGATAATTTATGTGGTTTGACTCGATATTCAAGATTACCAACGAAGCTGTCAAAGTTGTTACTGGTTTACCCTCCACCGGTTCTAGACTTGACAAGAAGAAGAAAATCCCTAATAAAGAAGTTATGAGCTTAACCGGAGCTACATATGACAACCGGTCACTTAGGGTTAATGACATTAAGGATAAAAATATTAAATTTGATAGCATAATAATTGGATATAAAGTTGGTCACACAAATAGATTGAATTGTGTGTCAAGTTCATGCATTCATAGTGCAGATGAGATTATTGTAAATAATGAAAAGATTGATATTTGTGAATGGTTGAAGGATGAATTGATAGAAAATTTGGATAAGATAAAAGTTGACAAGAAAGGAACATTCAAATTTGGAAATCTATTGGTATGTTTAATGCTTTACTTTTCTAAGGAGATCCCTAACATAGGTCATAAGGATTTTGCCTATGATATTTCTATTGGAAAATAGATAAAAGAGGCAATCACCAGTATGGGAGCTAACAGTGATGAGTTGGTCAAAGATTACTTCAAAAAAATTCAAACTAGAATGAAACAAAGAGAAAGGATTTCCCAAAGCATCATAGACAAATATTATAAACAAATATGCTTTGTAGTAAAGAGAGATGAAATCTGGATGGAAGCAGTCAGACCCAAAACCGTATGGATTACTGAAATGGGATATGAGGTGGACTCTCACATCTTGGAATCATATGAAAAAATACTCCTAGATGCTCCACTAGGGCCATCAGAGAAAATTTTTGGTAGTGTTGAAACAGTTGAAAGTGATGTAGCCATGATGAAAGAAAGAAAGAAAAGAGACAAATTCATGAAAGATGCTTCTAAAATGGTAAAAGAAGTTACAGAAAGGTTGATGAGTCTTGGTGGTATTATTGCTGAAGTAAAAAGTCAGTCAGAGCAGACACCGGTAGCTCATGTTTCCCTGATTGTTACTTCTTCTGAGATAGAAAGTGATAAAGCAGCTGAATTTAAAAGAGTTGAAAGAAAAAAAAGAAAACCTTCACCGGCACCTGCCCCATCTCCAAAGAAGTCAAGGACACAAAGAAAGAAGAAACAAGTTGTAAGAGAGCCGAGTGGTCCCAAGAAGAAGGTAACTCCTAAGAATAAATCAAAACCTAAGGCACCAGACACTCTTACACCAGAGGAACTGATAAATGAAATCACACAAGAAGGTAACCTTAGAAATATAAATAAACTCTATCATTCTTTCAAGGATGTAGATAAAAACACTATAGAGGAAAGCATTATATTACATCTAGATATCTACAAGAAAGTTCTAATTGACGTTGTAGATGATCTACCCAATGATTTGTATTTGAGGTTAGAAGCTAAAAGGATGTCAGTTATGGAATTGGATAAGAAATTAAAAGTTGAAGCATTGTTGGCGGTTCGCCCTGTTAACTCCAAATAGGAGATTGATGAATTACTTGCAGAAGCCAACTAGTCAGTTTTTGTAAGTGGTCACTGGTAGGTTAGCCTTATGGCAGGCCAACTTAAGGAAATTGCAAATGAAATAGTAGACAAGTGGGACATATTCTTTGTGGAAAGAGAAAAGAAAGAAGAAAAGGATAGACAGAAAATGGATAAGTCTTTTATAAAGGTATATCAAAAGGATAAAGGTAAAGGTAAAATTGATAGTGTACCTAATATAAAGGTCAAGGATAACCTTCCTCCATCGATATAGGACACCCCACCAATAAGTGCAGAGGTACCGGTACAAACTAACAGTCAACCGGAAGAGAAGTTAGAGGAAATAACAAGAGATGACACCAATCTGGAATCTAAAGTTCTTTTTACCATGAATCTGGAACACAAGACTTCAACATTGTCATGGACAAAGAGACTACAGAGGTAAAACAAATTGATGCTAGAAATATTGAAATCACTAAGTCATCAGTCAACACTATTGATTCTCCGAATATTGAGATACCAGTACAAGTCGAGAAACCTGATACCATCCCAGATGCTACTCAGCATAACATTGAGAAACTGGCAGAAGCAAAAGTAGAAGAAGAGGTAAAAACACAAACTTAACCTACAAATGTCGACAATTAGCAGAAGGTAGAGAAACTGACAGAGAAAGAACCTGAACAGAGCATAGCTGAACCGATAGTCACCAAGACAGAGAATAAGGAAGACAGTAAGATTGAAAGCAAAATTGAAATACAAAATGAGCAAAAAGTATAAATAGTGAATAAAGAAGAGGTCAATGATGGAAATAAGGAAGAAGTGGTTAAGGCAATTGGAAAAGTGTCTGAAGAAAAGAAAGTTATAGCCAGGCCTAGTGTAATGCCCCGCCAGAAACTCTAAAGGAAAACCACACTACAAGGAAACTAAAGAGTGCACCAATTTTTTTTTAAAAATAGTAAGTACAAACATTATAACATTGCACGTATAATAACACAAGTGGAAGTCTAACAATGACATCCTAAAGAGTTACCAATGAAGATTACTTCAAATTAAAACTACATCACAATGTTAATCCAATTATCCATCTAAATTAGGGAAATTCAATTACGATTAACTAACTCAATCTCAAAAACTAATTCCAAATAGATAGGTTTAGAGAGTTACAATATTTATACTTCCAATGATTCATTTATACATAAGATGAAGGATAATTGAAATAACATACATCCCACTGAACTTTAAATTATAACATTACATAAATTACAGGGCTTCAATAGAACAATAAAAGTACATAGGTTACAAAGTTATTTATACAATGACCTCATGGATCTCAAAGGTACAATATCAAGAACATGAGCTGATACTAGAATCACCAACCAAGAACCACCAACAAAGCCAATCCTCACAAGAAGGTAAGAACCAAGCTATCCGATGGGAAGTGGCACTAGCACTCGACCATGTGATCCCATAATGGAACCACCCCACCTTGCTAGGAGATAGCAGAAGACCCTCAAGAAAGCAATATGACAAGTACAACAGTACACATGACTCCGCAGAACTCAAGTGACTCAACTCACAAAACACTAGTGACCCTAAAGAGAGAGTGTCATCACATGGCTTAAGATGGTTACCCTAGGTAGGTCTCCATAGGTCCTGGCCCCCATCCTGGGTTATCCTAGTAACCTTTCCCAAACCCCCAGCTCCATCTAAGCATCATGTGGACCTTACCAACCTTTTGTGAAGACAAGGTGGTAGGTTTGTCATTCCATGCCTTCCCACACACCTTGAGCCTATACAAGCACTCAACCGTGTGCGGGGTACAATATCTTAATTAATTTAATAACTTCCCACCCCCTAATCAATTCTTAGGTTATCACTTATTATCTGACTTCTGAGTGGTTATCCTGCCATCCACTTTAGGTGTGGCCCCCGCTCGAAAGCCACTCTCTCTTCTAGGACACTAACAAGAAAGCTACCTCTCTATGAGAACTCTATGGTGAAATTGACAGCCATAAATAATCCTGACATAACATAGGTGAAGGGTTCACAATCACTAACCTAGGATTGACCATTTCGAAACATGACACACAATGGCACACATCCACCAAGTTAAAACAACGACACCTGACTAAGGGAGTAAACTTCATACGACATAAAGACAACTCACCAAAATTGCAACGACATGTAAACTTGACTACAATTATTATTAACACCAGATCCTAAACAGGCAATCTTTTCTTAAAGCAGTCCAAAAAGCATAAAATACTTGCAATAAAGATTTTCCAGAAATAAAGAAATTACATCTATATTAATATGAGGGAAAAAAATAAGTCACATGTCTAATAAGGTTAAATAAACCTACATTTAAAGTTTAATTCTCCAATCATTTGATTATGACTAAATTATAGTTTACCCAAACTGACTAAAGCCATAGACTATATTTAATTCCAATTTTACATATATATAATAATATAAAATAATCTCAATATAGTATATATTTAATGAATATAATATTATATGACTATATTATATTAAAATATAATATCTAATTTAAAAAAATCGCATTTGTATCCAAAAGAAACTTTTTGCCAAACCATTTTAATTTTTCTTTCAAATATAAAAAATAAAATAAAAAACCAAAAATAATATATACATATATATATATATATATATTATAATTATTATTAATTAATATTATATTAATTAACATTTATATATTTTTTTTAAACTTTCTAAAAAAAATAATAATAATAAAAAAACAAAAACAAGCAGGGAGTGGTGGGGCCCATGGCCCACTGCAGTAGCAGCACCTGCTACTCCATGGATGAGGTAGAAGTACTGCTCCTAACCCATGAATGGGGGAGCAGCGAGCTGCCAAAGGGGTGTGTGGATGGGTTGAGCCTAGCTCCCTGCCACCGCCCTCAACCAAATTTTTTTATTAAATTTTTTTTTCTTCTCCAATTTAAATTAAATTTCTTTATTTTTTAAAACTCAATTCATGTTCCATGAATTGACAAAGATAAAAATCTTTGCTAAAAAACCCACTCTGAGACAACAGAGTATAATAAAACAACTTCGATTTAATTTAATAATTTTTTTTTTTAAAAAGAAAAAAATTGATAAATGAAATTTTATAACTGGTAATGAAGTTTTACCAGCAAGAAAAATCTCTGAGACAAAACAGAGATAAGAATTAGTTTCCCAAAACAAACAAATTCATTCCCAAATTCAAATTGGCTAGGAAATAACTTGATTGCCATCCCCCAATTGGAATTTTTTTGCCACAACAAGAATGGGACAAGAAGAATTTAACTCGGAATTTTTCCCCAATTTTGGAAATTACCAGGAAGAATATATTTTTTTACAATTGAAGACATAAGGGGAATTTCTTGGCAAAATTTTGCTAGCATGACTCTACCCAAAATCACAAAAATAAAAACTACAATCATTAGAAAATGAAATTCCTTTGCATAATCAAAGTGAAGAATGGATTTTTAAACCAAAACTTTTCATGAAATTGATTTGGGAGAGTTTGAAGTTGCATTTTAATAACAAAATTGATTAGGATTTTTCAATAAACCTCATAGCGAACAAAATCCATAACACAACATTCATTTAATCAAACTTTTAACAACACCCAGAAGAAGGGAAAGAAGCATATATTTTTAAAACAAAAAAGTAGAAACCATCCAACCTGTGGAGCTTCTTGGAAGAAATTTTTGAGCTTCTATCCTTCAACAAATTAACAGGCCAAAACCAAAATCTTCCTTCCAAAACATTTTTTCCAAAATTTTCCTCCTCCCAAAAACAAGCATCATCTTCCAAAAATATTTACAGGGATAAATAGGAAAAATACTTTAACCTAAACTTTTAGGTTGAAATATTTTTCTCATGAAAAACATTTTTAAAAAAATTGACTTTTTCTATTTTCCTTCCAAAGTAAATGGAAATTTTCTTATTTTGAAAATAATATATTTCTCCCATAATGAAATTTAATTAACTTTTCAACAAAAGTGAAAATCAATAATTTAACTCTATTTTTATTTTTATTTTTTTTAAATCTAAAAGCAATAAAATTAACTTTATTTAGTTTACTTTTTCCATTTGATTTAAGCATGGTTACTTTTCCAAAATAAAACAACTATAGATTTAAATCTAATAAATTAACCAAATAAGCTAAGTTCAAGACATAAAGGCATAATAATGTATAAATTGCTTATACCAACAATAAAATGATGACTTAAACTTAAATAAATAATAGAACCCACTATGGCACACAAACCAAAGAAAATACAAGAAGACTCGAAGGCCGAACAAAAGGAACAGACGACCGACTGACGACACTCACAAGGGTAGACTGAGGGTAAGAATTAGAGTCAACATCTATCTCCTCCACTCCCATCGGACATATAAGGCATGCTCAGACCTATGAAGCCAGGTGGAGACGATACCCTATACCTATCTAGTACTTGTACCTGCAATATCCTGTATCATCGAATCACACATGCATGTATATAAATATAGAATACACGACACATACACCAATGAAGGGGAATCGCGACGTTCCTTGTCTCACTGAAGTGAGTGAAGGAAAATCATCTCCTTGCATCCAATACAATCACAGACACACAACATATATATGACACATCTCATAGATAAAGTAAAGTGTCAGTACAATGCAATAATCCATAAATGCTACAATCACAAGTATTGAAATACTGAAAATAACTCATACATCTCATATCTAGATAAACATGAAATAATATCCAATATGTCTGAATAATGTTTAGCAGTAATGTATCAACTGAAAAGTAAACTGCAAAAAAAATATCAGTCTAATAAGTCCGATCGAGAAGGGGTACTACATTCTACCCCCCAAAACTAGGCTTACTCCTGGAAGCCTAAAATAGATAAGAATAGAGCTCTCTCATCTTCACTGCATCCTCCCAAGTCATCGAGGTCTCATCATTTGGGTCCCATAGGACCCTTACCTGGTCGATGGTACGACCCCTGAGGGTCAAATCTCGACGCTGAAGAATTCGCACGGGCTCCATGGAAAGTTGGTCGTCCTCGACCTGCAAGGAACTCCAATCAAGAACATGTGTCACATTAGGGTGATAAGGTCGAAGAACTTAAACATGAAAGACACCATGGATGCAGGATAGACTCGGTGGTAAGGCAAGATGGTAGGAAAGAGGTCCTATCCTCTCAAGGATCTCAAAAGGACCAACAAAATGAGGTGCCAACTTAGAACCCTTTCCATAACGGATTGGACTCCTCTGCGGACGCACTCTCAAGAATACATGGTCACCAACAAATAACTGACGATCTACCCTATGAGCATCTGCATACTTCTTCTACCTATCCTGTGCAGCTACCAAATGCTCACGAATCTGCCCTACCTACTGCTCCATCTCTCGAAGAATATCCAGTCCTATAAGCACCCGATCCTCTAACTGATCCCAACTCAAAGGAGTATGAAAAGGATGACCATGCAATGCCTGAAAAGGAGACATACCTATGGAGCTATGATATCCATTGTTATAAGCAAACTCCACTAGATAAACATAATCCTCCTAATGCGACTGCTAGTCCATAACATACATGCGAAGCATGTCCTCTAAAACCTGATTCACATGCTTAGTCTAACCATCTGTCTCTAGATGATAAGTTCAACTAAAGTTCAACTAAGTTCCCAAAGCATGCTGAAGTGAGGTCCACAATGCTAAGGTAAAGACAAGATCTCTATAAAAAATGATCTACCTTGGAATTCCATGCAATCTCACTACATCTTCCAAGAACACACAAGCCACCATTTCTGCCATATAGGAAGCTCGAATAGGAACAAAATGAGCAACCTTCATCAACCTATCGACAATGAACATGATGGCATCATGACGACGTGAAGAAACATGCAACCCAAAAATGAAATCCATGGAAATGATGTCCCATTTCCAATCTGGTACTATATTAGGTTGTAAAAGCCCTGCCAGGTGCTGATGCTCTGCCTTCACTCGCTGACATTCCAAACACTTCAACACAAAATCAGCAATGTCACATTTCATGCCATCCCAGTGATAAATTTGTCTAAGATATGCGCGCATCTTCTTGACAGCTGGATGTACTGAATAAAGTGCACGATAGGCCTTAGTCATGATCAAAGTGCGAAGACCCTCTAAAGGAGGTATTTAGATCTGGCCAAGATGTCGAAGAAGACCATCTGCCTCAAGACTATAACTAGAGAATCTACCCTCTAAAGGCCTTCCGGACTCCAACATGGCTCTAACATCCTGGTACCAAGAATCCTAAGGAAGAACTCCAAGAATTCTCTGTCTCAAGTCCACTCCAAGGGACACTACTGAAACTTCATGCCACTTACGACTCAAAGCATTAGCCACTACATTCTCCTTCCCCTAAATATATCGAACCTCAAAATCATACTCGCAGAGGAATTCCATCCACCTTCACTGTCAAGCATTCAAGTTTGATTACGTGAAGATATACTGCAAACTACGATGATCACTATGCAGCTCAAACCGACGCCCTAATAGAAAGTGACACCATCTAACCAATGCATGCACTATAGCTGCCAACTCCAAATCATGAACTGGATAGTTTAGCTTGTGGTCCTTGAGTTTTCAAGACTCATAGGCAACCACATGTCCATCTTGCATAAGCACTGCACCTATACCTTCTAAAGAGGCATCTATGCATACCATAAAATCTCTGGATGGATCGAGGACTGCCAAAATTGGAGCACTAACAGGGAGTTCCTTCAAGGCCTGAAACACTAACTCACACTACTATGAACAAACAAACTTCTTCCCTTTCCTTTGAAGAGAAGTAATCAAGTGACCTATCTAAAAAAAACCTTGAACAAAGCGATGGTAGTATCTGGCCAAACCCATAAAACTCCGAATCTCTGAAACATTGGTCAACTAGCCAATCCACTATGGCTTGGATCTTTGAAGGATCCATAGATACACCCTCTCCTGATACCACATGACCAAGATAGTTCACCTCAGTCTAGAAGAAATCACACCTCACCAAATTGGCATAAAGCTTGTTCTCCCTCAAGCACTGCAATACCTATCGTAAGTGACCCTCATGCTCTTCCATAGATCTAGAATAAAGCAATATATCATCTAAGAACACAAGGACAAAATGATCAAGGTAGGTGCAAAAAACCCCATTCATGAGGCACATGAAAACTGAAGGCGTGTTTGTCAACCTGAATGGCACCACTATGAACTCATAGTGACCATAACAAGTATGAAACATCATCTTATGAATGTCTGTATCATGAATGTGCAACTGATGATACCCAGATTTCAGCTCAATCTTAGAGAACACATTGGCTCCCTTCACCTGATCGAAAAGATAATCTATACAAGGCAATGAATATCGATTCTGGATGGTTACCTTATTCAACTGTCGATAATCAATGCATAACCAAAGAGAACCATCCTTCATCTTAACGATGATAAAAGGCGCACCCCAAGGAGAGACACTAGGATGAATGAATCCCTTGGTCAACAATTCCTCTATCTACAACTTCAACTCACTCAGCTCCTAAGTAGTCATTTGATATGGAGCTCTTGAAATAGGTTTTGCACCAGGAACCAGATCAATGCAAAAGTCTATGTCTCGCTTCGAAGGCATGCCAAGAATCTCCAATGGAAACACATCGGCATACTCTCAAAGAATAGGGTGACCATCAAGAGTGATTTCTCGACTCTCTCCCTCATCCATATCCTCAAGAGTTACTTCAAAAAGATGACATCCTCTACACATATACCACTTAAGTTGCATAGCAAAAATCATAGGTAAGGATGTCAATCTCTGAACTCCAACAATCCCCACTTTCCTACCATGCTCATCTAAACACTCTAATATCTTCTGACGATAGTCCACATGAGCACTGTGAGATGATAACCAATCCATCCCCAACACAACTCCATAAGATCCCAAAGGAATGACCCGAAGGTCAGCAAAAGTCACAAAGAGTCCTAGATCCAACTCACAACTAGGAACAAAGGCATCTACGAAAACACACACCCTGGTAGCCAACTCTACTTGCCACCTATCAGCCTGCTTAGTAGACCAAAGTCCACACCACTCTACAAGGGATGAAGAAATAAAGGAATCCAAAGCACCAGAGTCAAAAAGCACTGAGATAGGGATATCACACAACACACCTGCGGTCTCAATAACAGTCCCCTAATGCTCAGCCTAGCGGTCTCAATAACAGTCCCCTACTATAGGTTTTGATGCACTTGGCCTCTGACTTCCCATCTAGTGGGAACACTGAGGACACTGTGTGGCAATATGGCCGAACTGCCCACAAGGGTAGCAAGCTCCTCTACCTAGTCCTCTACCTCTAGTCAGCCCACTGGACTGCTGAAAGCTTCCCTTCCTAGGGGCCTAAGATGCACTCTAAGAAGACTATCCTGGAAAACCTTGTCTGCTCCTCTGCCAGTTCCTGTTCCTTCTATGATGAGGGTTGCCACTCTACTAGCCTTGGGACTATTTTGGTCTCTACAGCTACTGTTGCTGCTACTGCAGCTGCTGCTGTCCACCCTTAACGGGTGCCTGAGGAGTCCTAAATGGTGTAGCTGACTGAGACTGATTCCCATGAGCTCTATTCTCACTAAAAGGAACACTCCCTATCTATACCCCCGATTGTCCACCATGTGCATGGCTGAGGTTTTGCTCAACCAACCCAGTTTTCACCACAACTACTTCAACTGAAGCTGGCTTGAAAACTCTAACCCCTCCACTGATACGATCATTAAGACCTCTCAAGAAATGTTGCACGAGCATAGCCTCATTATTACCAATCCTAACATACTGTTTCAGCTCATAAAATATATGCTCGAACTGGTCAACTGACATACCAAACTACCGCAAAGTGTAGAACTTGTCTGCCTGAGTCTACCTCCACTGCGGTGAGAGAAACCATGCCCTGAATCTCTCTAAGAATATCTCCCAAGAAATGGTGTTGATACTCAGACCGATCTCCTCCTCTAACCTCCACAAGATCAAAGAAAAATCATTGAGATGCATGATGGCACATCTCACTCTAGTGTTGCTATTGTATGGAAACATAGTGAAACACCTATCCAAACTAATCAGCCAAGTCTCTGCCTCGAGACCTATGCCTCGACCATTGAAGAAGGGAGGATTGGTTCTCATCAAGTCCTTAATGTGACTCAAGGGAGCCAGGTCATGGCCAACTAGGACCTCCCTCCTTCTAGGAGACCTCTCTCTCTCTCTCTCTCCTCTAGAACATGTTGATGTGACTCCCCAATTTGAGCATGGATGGGCTGCTCACCCTCAAGCCTAGGGCCTAGCCTAGGGCCTCCCTCCTTCTAGGAGACCTCTCTCTCTCTCTCTCTCTCTCTCTCTCCTCTAGAACATGTTGATGCGACTCCCCAACTTGAGCATGGATGGGCTGCTCACCCTCAAGCCTAGGGCCTAGCCTAGCTAGAACCTCCTAAAACATCTATCTCGTCTCTTCCCTTTTGGGAACCTTCTCTTCACCATGCAATGAATCCTGATGAACTGACTATTCCTGCTCCACACTCACATGAGCAAGTGGTGGTGAAGGACTATGGTGGTCTGAACCTTGACCCCATCCCCCACCTCTTCCTCTATTGCGGCCACCAACACGGCCAACTCCCTTATCTTTCCTAACCATGACGAATACTGCAAAAGAGAAAACAGTTCAGATCTACGACAAGGATAAAGCAAGGGAAACTCAAACACCAAGACCTACACAAAAGGCCAAGCTGAATGGGCTCACTACATCCTAGAGTACCTAGTGTTGAAACATGGGCTCTGATACCAAATGTAATTCCTCGCCCGAAACCCTAAAGGAAAACCACATGACAAGGAAACAAAAGGGTGCAACAAATTTTTTTTTAAAAGATTAAGTACAAACATTATAACATTGCACGTATAATAACACAAGCGGAAGTCTAACAATGACATCCTAAAGGGTTACCAACGAAGATTACTTCAAATTAAAACTACATCATAATGTTAATCCAATTATCCATCTAAATTAGGGAAATTCAATTACGATTAACTAACTCAATCTCAAAAACTAATTCCAAATAGATAGGTTTAAAGAGTTACAATATTTATACTTCCAATGATTCATTTATACATAAGATGAAGGATAATTGAAATAACATACATCCCGCTGAACTTTAAATTACAACATTCCATAAATTACAGGGCTTCAATAGAATAATAAAAGTACATAGGTTACAAAGTTATTGATACAATGACCTCACAGGTCTCAAAGGTACAATATCAAGAACACGAGCTGACACTAAAATCATGAACCAAGAACCACCAATGAAGCCAATCCTCGCAAGAAGGTAAGAACCAAGATATCCAATGGGAAGTGGCACTACCACCCGACCATGTGATTCCATAATGGAACCACCCCACTATGATAGGAGATAGAAGAAGACCCTCAAGCAAGCAATACGACAAGTATAATAGTACACATGACTCTGCAGAACTCAAGTGAGTCAACTCACAAAACACTAGTGACCCTAAAGAGAGAGTGTCATCACATGGCTTAAGATGGTTACCCTAGGTAGGTCTCCATAGGTCCCAGCCCCCATACTGGGTTATCCTGGTAACCTTTCCCGAACCCCCAACTCCATCTAAACATCATGTGGACCCTACCAACCTTTCATGAAGACAAGGTGGTAGGTTTGCCATTCCAGGCCTTCCCACACACCTTGAGCCTATACAAGCACTCAACCATGTGCAGGGTACAATATCTTAATTAATTTAATAACTACCCACCCCCTAATCAATTGTTAGGTTATCACTTATTATCTGACTTCTTAGGGGTCATCTCTCCATCCACTTTGGGTGCAACGCCCACTCGAAAGCCACTCTCTCTTCTAGGACACTAACAAGAAAGATACCTCTCTATGAGAACTCTATGGCAAAACTGACAGCCATAAATAATCCTGACATAACACAGGTGAAGGGTTCACAATTACTAACCCAGGATTGACCATTTGGAAACATGACACAATGGCACACATCCATCGGGTTAGAACAACGACACCTAACTAAGGGAGTAAACTTCATACGAGATAAAGACAACTCACCAAAATTGCAACGACATTTAAACTTGATAGCAATAAGGTTAAATAAACCTACATTTAAAGTTTAATTCTCCAATCATTTCATTATAACTAAATTATAATTTACCCAAACTAACTAAAGCCATAATCTATATTTAATTCCAATTTTACATATCTATAATAATATAAAATAATCTCAATATAATATATATTTAATGAATATAATATTATATGACTATATTATATTAAAATATAATATCTAATTTAAAAAAGTCACATTTGTATCCAAAAAAAATTTTTTGCCAAACCCTGTTTATTTTATTTTAAAATATACAAATTAAAACCAAACACTAAAAATAATATATATATATATAATAATTATTATTAATTAATATTTATATTAATTAACATTTTTTTTTTTTTTTTAACTTTCTTAAAAAAAATGAAAAACAAGCAAGGAGCGGTGGGGCCCATGGCCCACTGCTGCAGCAATAGCCTGCTACCCGCGTGTATGTGGTAGTAGGTGCCACTACCCCATACACACAATAGCAGCACTGGCTGTATGAGGTAGCACTGCTACCGTGTGTATGGGGTAGCAGCACCTGCTACCACATACACGCGGTAGCAGGCTGCTGCTACAGCAGTGGGCCATGGGCCCCACCGCTCCTTGCTTGTTTTTTATTCTGCTACCCCATGAATGGGGGAGTAGTGAGCTGCCAAAGGGGTGCGTGGTTGGGTTGAGCCAAGCTCCCTGCCACCGCCCTCAACCAAATTTTTTTATTAAATTGTTTTTCTTCTCTAATTTAAATTAAATTTCTTTTTTTTTTCAAACTCAATTCATGTTCCCTGAATTGACAAAGATAAAAATCTCTCTTAAAAAACCCACTCTGAGACAATAGAGTATAATAAAACAACTTCGATTTAATTTAATAAAAAAAATTTTAAAAAAAGAACAAAATTGATAAATCAAATTTTATAAGTGGTAATGAAATTTTACCAGCAAGAAAAATCTCTGAGACAAATGAGAGATAAGAAATAGTTTCCCAAAACAAACAAATTCATTCCCAAATTCAAATTGGCTGGGAAATAAATTGATTGCCATCCGCGAATTGAAATTTTTTTGCCAAAACAAGAATGGGACAAGAAGAATTTAACTCAAAATTTTTCCCCAATTTTGGAAATTACCAGGAAGAATTTATTTTTTTACAATTGAAGATATAAGGGGAATTTCTTGGCAAAATTTTGCTAGCATGACTCTTCCCAAAATCACAAAAATAAAAACTACAATCACCAAGAAATGAAATTCCTTTGCATAATCAAAGTGAAGAATGGATTTTTAAACCAAAACTTTTAATGAAATTGATTTGGAAAAGTTTGAAGTTGCATTTTAATAACAAAATTGACTGGGATTTTTCAATAAACCTCATAGCCAACAAAATCCATAACACAACACTCATTTAATCAAATTTTTAACAACACCCAGAAGAAGGGAAATAAGCATATATTTTTAAAACAACAAAGTAGAAACCATCCAACCTGTGGAGCTTCCTGGAAGAAATTTGTGAGCTTCTATCCTTCAACAAATTCACACGCCAAAACCAAAATCTTCCTTCCAAAACAATTTTTCCAGAATTTTCCTCCTCCCCAAAACAAGCATCCTCTTCCAAAAATATTTACAGGGATAAATAGGAAAAATACTTTAACCTAAACTTTTAGGTTGAAATATTTTTCTCATGAAAAACATTTAATAAAAAAATTGACTTTTTCTATTTTCCTTCCAAAGTAAATGGAAATTTCCTTATTTTGAAAAAAATACATTTCTCCCATAATGAAATTTAATTAACTTTTCAACAAAAGTGAAAATCAATAATTTAACTCTATTTTTATTTTATTTATTTTTTAGTCTAAAAGCAATAGAATTAGCTTTATTTATTTTACTTTTTCCATTTGATTTAAGCATGGTTACTTTTCCAAAATAAAACAACTATAGATTTAAATCTAATAAATTAACCAAATAAGCTAACTTCAAGACATAAAGGCATAATAATTTATAAATTGCTTATACCAACAATGAAATGATGACTTAAACTTAAATAAATAATAGAACCCACTATGGCACGCAAACCAAGGAAAATACAAGAAGACTCGAAGGCCGAACAAAAGGAATGAAAGACCGATTGACGACACTCACAAAGGTAGATTGAGGGTAAGAATTAGGGTCAACAACTATCTCTTCCACTCCCATCAGACATATAAGGCACGCTTAGACCTATGAAGCCAGGTGGAGATGATACCCCGTACCTACCCGGTACTTGTACTTGCAATATCCTACATCATCGAATCACACATGCATGTATATAAATATAGAATACATGGCACATACACTGATTTAGGGGAATCATGACGTTTCCTATCTCACCAAAGTGAGTGAAGGAAAATAGTCCCCTTGCATCCAATATAATCGCATACACGCAACATATATATGACACATCGCATAAATAAAGTAAAGTGTCAGTTTAATGCAATAATCCATAAATGCTACAATCACAAGTACTGAAATACTAAAAATAACTCATACATCTCATATCTAGATAAACATGAAATAATATCCAATACGTCTGAATAATGTTTAGCTGTAATGTATCAACTGAAAAGTAAACTGCAACCAAAATATCAGTCTAATAAGTCTAATCGATAAGGGGTACTACACCTAGCACTTTTGGATTCAATTAAGAGGATCACAAATTTCAATGCCTTAGCATTCAAGGCCATTGATGACACATTACCTATATTGAAGATGATTGCACTAAATTGTAAGATAGATCACATTGATGGATCTTTAGGTAAATTGGACACATTGTCCAAATTTATTGCTTCAAATATGTTAATTGTAGATAAGATTAATGAGGAGACTATTAAGGAAAGGGTGAATAAGGAGAAAAATTAATTCTTTAATAAAACTATCAAGGATTGTACTAAGCACATTGATTCCTTATTATCAGTACTTAATTCCACCATTCTAGAATATAAAGAATTGTATAGGGAAGGATGCAGGCTTCACAACTTGATAGAAGACATTGAGGAAGAGATAAAGAAGACAGAAAAAGAGATTGATGATATAGAGGACAATATGATAGGTTCTTCGGAAATTACATCAGTTTTTTATCAAGAAATGATAGTTTTTGAGGAAAAGATTGAGAAATTGGAAAAAGAAAAAGCAAGGATACGATTGAAGGAACGTGAGTTGAAAAAAAAACTTGGTCCTAGATTGGACAACCTTATAACTTAGCAAGTTGAGTTGTCCAAAGCAACAATTCAAGGAGAAAAATCACCGGAGCAACAGATGTATTATCTGACTGATATGATCTAGGAGACTGAAACCATTATCTCTAACAACACCAAATTCATGTAGAGTCTTAATCTGATTTTGGCGGATTTTTTTCAAATCGTACATAACCAGATACAGTCTATGAGGTAGACTTTTGAATTCTTTGATTCTTTTTTACATCCTTTCTCATTGATGTCAAAGGAGGAGGAGTAGTATGGAGAAAAATGTACAGATGAGATCATTTGCTCAGGGGGAGAACTCTTTTTTTGATCAAGTTTTGGGCTTCTTTTTTGGATATTAGTTTTTGGATTTTTTTCATGAGTGTTGCCATCAATGCCAAAGGGGGAGATTGTTGGAATTCTACACTTAGATGAGAATAGTTGATGTATTCATTGATGGAAACCAATTGGTAATATGATTCATAGCATACACTAACAACAAACATCATCTACCGGCACCGGTAGGCACAACAAGATTATTCACACTGGCACCCCAGCCGACATGGAAATTATATTATTTTTATATTGTAATTATATTGTATAGATGACATTATGTATTATAAAGACTCATATATGTATGAGATCTTATAGGTCATTTTAAAGTGACATAGGTATGTGAAAAGTGTGTTAGGTATACGAAATATGTATAGGTGATTAATGCAAGTAGATTATGAGAGCAAATATCTATATATGCATTTTGATGCAATAATTTTGATGATCGAATAAAAGTAGAGTAGAGTGAGGAAATGTTTATGGTAGAGGTATTTCACTGAGCTTAAACCAGTACTGAATCAAGCATTGTAGATGCTATTTTGAGTAGTACATTATCATTGGATTTAATCATCCAATTTTGTAGTCAGTGTGACTCCTTTTTGTGATTGAGTACTGAGCTCTAGGCTATTGGCTTTCCTCCATGTGCAGGCTCCTATTGTATCAGTAATATTTATTCATATTGGCCAGTGAGTAAATATCGTGGGTCACAAATCCCACGGTGGTTTTTCCCCTACCGGGTTTCCTCGCCAAAATATCTTGTGTTATAGTGTTCATTGATGTTGTCTCTGTTATTTCTCTTTATTTCTTTATTGCTTGTTTACCGGTACATTAATTTCAGTTGTAAAGTTGCAAACAAGGTTAAATATTTCATATACCAGTTAGACATTGATTCACCCCCCCTTCTCAGTGTCTTTCGGACTGATCAACTATCTAGCAATATTTGATTGTGTGGTTTTTATTTTATGAGCAATAATATTTTTATGTGTATTTATGTGAGAATAATTATAGTGGAAGTATATTTTATGATTGGTGGGGGTAAATAATTATTAAATAAATAAAAGTATTTTTGATGGGAGATTGTTGTATTTTATATAATTATTTAATATTTATGATTTATGTTTTTGGTTATTTGTTTTTAATTTATGGTATTGGTTGGGATGGGTGTATTCCCATACAAGTTTTGTGAGGGAAATTCATTTATTTTTTGTTCTGGCTTTAGGGGAGAGTTTTTTGTTGTAACTTTTTGTTGGAAATTTTGGAGGAGGGTTTTGGTGTGAAGTTTGGGCGAAACTCTTGCAATTTGGGGTTGGATTTTGTGGAGATTTTGGTTCATTATTTCTTGGATTCACTTGAGTCTTGGATTGTGAGAGGGATTTTTGGAAATTGATTGAGTTTACTACTACCTAGGGAGAGGGTTTTGGCTAGATTTTCGAATTTCAAGGTAGGGTTCTTCTTTCTTCTTGTATTTTTTTTGAATTTTTGCTTTGAAATGGAAATGTGGTGTATTTAATATCATTTCTATCAATCTGAAAGTTGCTTCCATTTCTGGTTTGAAATTGATAGTTTTTGTTTCGAAATGCACTTGTTTTCATTGTTCAAATTGGGGGTTGTTTAAGGGTTTTTTGTCTCTGTTTTTTTGTGTATGGGTGTTGTGGCAGGTTAAGTTAAGTTTATATAAGGTAATTAGGCCTATCTCAAATGGGGTTTTTCCTAATTTTCTTTCTAGAGTCATTTGGTTACCCGATTGAGTGCCCAAAGTCACCCCTATGCAAATGTGTAGGGTCCTATGCAGCTGTGTAGCTTCAAGATTAAACTATGTAGTGTTGGGTATGGTTGTCTAGATTTAATTAGGGAGAGTGTATCTCAATGATGTTTGGGACCCTAAAGTGGTTGCATGCTTGGATAACTCATTGGAGATTTTCTTAATCAAATGATAACCTAATAAATGAAGTGGGGTAAAACACATTAATAAGATAATATGGTGCCCCTTCCATGGTCTTGAGCTCTTTTACAGACTAAATATGGGATTAGGAAGGCCTAGCCATCCGAGGGCATTGATCTCACATAATAAGACCTTCTTATCTTCATGAAAGAACTGTTTTAGTTCTGCATGAGTTGTCAAATGGAGGCTAGGGCCTAGAGAGGCTACCAACATAACTCATGTCAATGCTATGTGATGACACTCTTTCCTTCTTGTACCCTGGTATCATATCCTATGGGTTTATGAGTAGAAGCCTCTAGTGGATCTTGGTCATGTTTTATATTTGTCTCTGTATGTGCTTCATTCTTATGTATAACTTATATTCCCTTTTGATGTTTTTCTTGTTCTTGAGAGTAGATCTTGTTTTCCTTCCTTGTTTTCTAGTGTGTTTGGGGCCTTGTGTCTATCTCCTATGCATGATGGGCTGAACCTAAGAGTTCCACATGGTTGAGTGGTTGTTTCCAACCGCCACTGGGGACCAATGGTATTGTTCATGTGTGTTGGGAAAGATCATTGTCTTCTTCATTCCAGTACCTTTATCATTTAGTCGCAAGTTATTTAGTAAGTATAAATGTAATATGTTATATTTATTTGAAAATAATTGTAACTATATTATTATTAATTCTTGAACACTCCATAAAGAGGTTGAGGTAATTTTGACTGATGTAATTAATATTCATTGTAATGATAGAATAGTTTCAGGTGGATCGGTGCTAGTACCGACTACCAATATATGATTGTATGTCTTATCCTATTTCATGTCAAAAGTTTATCATAGGAACATTTGGCTTTGGTGCTTAAAATGGACCTAAATATATATGTTAGAAGTTTTATAAATTTTATAGTTATTTCATTATTGTTTTCAAGCATTCTAGTTCATGGTTGGAAGAATTGAAAAGTAGCAATGTTGGGAACCCATAGAGGGCATTTCTTAGAGATGTATGTTTATCTTCCACTTGTGCATATTAGTTGTTACAATTATGATTTGTTAGATTTAATGTTAATTATTACGATTTAAAAATGAAATTATTGTTATGTTATTTTGTATATTAATTGTGAGTTCTTCTAGGGTTCCTTAGTGGGGCATTACATTTGGTATCAGAGCCCATGTTTTTTATTAGGGAAAAAATAGGTTTTATAGGGACCCGAAACCACAGAGTTATAGACAAAAAATAAAATAAATAGTCTAAGTTCACCAACATAGAAAAAATGTCAAACAGACAAAAAGACATCAGAAGCTAAAACCATATAAACATTAACCTAAAGACTTTATAGTGTCAGCTATCTGATTATCCATAGTATTCATCTTTTGGGCTGGCTTTTTCAGGTCCTAAAGCTCCTGATTAGAGAACTCCACCTTTCTCTTCAGATTGACTCTAGTTCTCTTGGATGGATAAGACTCCTCTTTCTAGCCTTTTTCTTTGTCAGCATCAAGGTCCACAATCAGGGCACCCTACTAGGATATTTCTAGTTTTTCAACCATCATGTTCATCATGGCCCCATAATTCTTGATAATCTTATGACTTTGTTTCCTTATGGAATTAAAAGTATCCCTAATTTTTCTAACTTCCCCCTAGAGCTACAAGGTTTTCTTCTCATTTTCTTTTTTTATTTTTTCAATAAGTTCCACTGTTCTTTGTAGACACTCTGCCATGGATAGCTTTTCTTCCTCTTTCTAGATTGCACCTTTGACCTTCTAAGGCTACACTTTTTCAACCAACTCCTCCAGTTTACTAGCAGCTTCTCCATTCTTTAGGTTAGGTCTTTAATTTAATGAAAATCCCATTTAAAAACCCTAAAAAGGTCCACTGCACTGTTCCTGTAAATAGCCAACACATCATCTAGAGATTCCATGTCCAATTTAAAGTAATGCTCATCCGATTTGGGGTCTGTTGGAAATCTTGGCTTGTTCTCTCTATCAGTGGCTGGATGGGAGGAATGAGAATCTTTAGGGGAGCTAGAAGTATCAGAAGGGTCACTCGGCAGGTCCTTAGAGTAAGACACCAACTTATTCTT
The DNA here is from genome assembly GCF_030272615.1 of Cryptomeria japonica. Taxonomy (NCBI): domain Eukaryota; kingdom Viridiplantae; phylum Streptophyta; class Pinopsida; order Cupressales; family Cupressaceae; genus Cryptomeria; species Cryptomeria japonica. Next base: position 564,218,610 of record NC_081412.1, read on the forward strand.
CAGAGTGGATTTCATTTTCTTTTTGCCCATGGATAGGGTTTCCACAAAGGTTTCAAGTTTCCCTCAAGGCTTGCTCAAAGGGGATTTTTTAGGCTTCCTTTTAGGGGGGAGAAATTTCCTCTTCCCAGTCTGAATCTCCATTAGAATTACCCTCAGACATGCTAGTTTCAGTGTCATACTTTTCTAAGTCTAGGGGAAAAATGGGATTAGATAGTACAGGAAGATTAGCAAAGTTATCATGAATGAGCTGGATAAGACCAATATGCAAAATAGGGGCATTCCTAGGATTTTTATGGTGTTCCAGAATATAGTGTTTAATTTAACACAAAAAATAATGGGGGAAGAAAACCTTGACCTAATACTTGAACTGGTTGAGGAGGACATAGTGGTAGCCATACACCCTTGTGAATCTCTTGTGCACAGTTATGTTTTCTATCACCACTCTAAGTACCTCCCGCCAGAGCTTCTTTATGGTGCTAGCCTCGAAGTAGCTATTTGAAACCTTTACTAGAGCTTCCCTCTCCTCCTTTATTTTGGGGAATTTAACAACCACTTCATCAGATATCTTCATGTCATGGAAGAATTTCTTACCTTCAATAGAGAGGCTCGTAACTTCCCCAATTAGACCCTCATTGATTATCACTTTTCTTCTAGACAAAATAATGCCTTCCTCCCTCTAATTTTTGATGAAATACCCTACAATGTCAAGGTAAGCACCATGAAGTCTTTCTAGGAAATTTTTTTATCCCCCCTTTATCAACCTATTTCTAAACCTTCTGGTTCTTCTAGTGCTTTTCACAGCTTTTTGACTCCACTATTTTCCTATTACCCCCCATTTTTTTACAAGTTTCTCTCTTCTCACTCACAGAGCAGATTATCTTGGTTGTAAATCTACAACAATGCCTCGACACCCACAAAACATGCCACTTCATGTGGATTGAAGGTTTAATAATGGCGCTAACATTGTAAAGAGTGAAATAGTACCTTTCTCTGATTCTCTTAATCATTTCTCGAAATGATAACTTTTCCATTTATAAAATCATATCCAATTAAGGTTTTCACCCCCTCTTCTAGATAATTGTAGGATTGCCATGTCCATCGGCTAGAGATCTTGACTCCCTTGTTGCCAAAATAGTCAGTGACCACATTTTCTTCCCTAAACACATGTGAGATTCTTACATTATCAAAGTTCCTAATGAGGGATATAGCTTCGTTGATCCAATTTTTCATGGCCCATGAGGGGGGGGGGGGGGGGGAACTTACCTAAAAGGAATTCAATTATGTTTTCAGAGTCCCCCTCAATTGATAGAGTTTTAATATCCAATTTTTTGGCAAGTTCAATGACCTAGAATGTTGTTATGGCTTTGACTAAGTAATTGGACTGAGAGCTATCAAAGCCCACGTTGAAAATATTGGGATATTTGGTTAATGTTATTTCCCTTGGCCATGTATGATATGTTGTTGTGGAAAGTTATTCATAGTGCATCTTATCTATGTTCTTGTTCTCTTGGATGCAAGTTTAGGGAAATGCCATGGACCTTGGAGTTAGTCAGGCTATGCCAATTGGTGCATTCTCTTCTTGTATTTTGATTTTTTATTGAGATCATATGAATCTATCCCTTGTGTATTCTCTTATTATAAGTAATTTCTGATTTAATTCTATGTGGCCTTGAGTTGCACCTATGATTTCTAGTCTTTACTTAGATGTAAAAGATAGCATTGGACATATGGATGATCATATTTCTAGATTAGAATGGAATTTTATATACTCCTTAATTGATGATTCTATGTATGTATAAGATGATGTGTTGTGAGATGATCATACTTATTATCTTTATTATGTTGAAATGATTAATTCTTTTTCTATGACTAATGAAATGAAGTTCTTGCATGCTAAGGAACATGCATGAATTTTGTTTGGTGTGTATCATGATGATTATAGGATGAGCTTGAATTATTATATATATATATTGCTTGATTGGAAACTCTATGTCTACCTCTTCTCCCTATCTTGATAAATTGTTAATAAGGATACTACTTGGTGGTGTAGTTTTCATCATTTATAATCTTTGAGTTCTTAGTTATGAATACGATCTAGTGTGTATAAAAGTAATTTTTTATTTAAGCAAATCTTTGGTTGAGGCCCTAAGTTCCCAATTTTATTTATGATCCTATATTATCAACTAAATTATAAGAGATGTCTTTTGCATGGATTATATTATAATATATCATCAAAGGTTATATGAGTATATCATGTTATAGTAAAAGTTTTGAATGTATGATTAGGATGATGCATTGCATGTTAAAAGTTATGTTTATGAAAGTGGAAACCATCCTTTCATGTCCTTGTTAGATTTGGAAAGATGAATGCCTTTAACTTTGTAAGAGAGATATATGATTTTGATGATATATGAATTTTGTTTTTGGTCAAGTAAATATGTAAGCAATGATGTTATTACCTTCTCATAATTGGACCTTGGAAAGGTGTTCTTTTTTAATGAATTTTAGTAAAATGAATGATGGTATAACATGTGATTAATTGATGGACTTCCTTATAAGTTGCTGAATTTAGGATGTTGTTGAATATTAATGCTATGTGTTGAAAAGAGATGAGATATGTTATGAATTAGTGTGATTCTATATTAAAATAAAAATGAAATGTTAAAAATTATGTCTTGGGTATTTAGCTTTATATCATGTGAAATGAAGTGAATTGTAAGAAATGTTATTTTGGAAAGAAAATTATCATGGATGTTGGGAGTAAGTAATATTAATTTTTTTTATTTATTTGAAAAATAATGAGATTTCTCTCTTTAAGAAAATTATATTTTTATTGGAAAAGTACTTACTATAAATGTGAGTATCCAATACCAATGCCTTTGTCAGGTGTTATGATTAAGCCAACACTTTCTTTGTGTGATCATGGGTTGGTGAAGTATGCAAACATCCACGGAGGTTAGGTTTTTCATATGGATATGGGAATACCATACCACCTATGTGTTGTTTTCTTTTTTGTCACCCTACTGAGTCCCAACCCATGAGTTGTGTGGTTCATATGTGCTTAGCCTAATCCCCATAGTTTCTATGTAATTATGTATGTGAGATGATCCATCCTTGTGGAAGCTATATGCATGTGTTCCTATGTGATGTTGTATATGATTTATTATGATGTGATATGATGCTTATGATCTTATATAATGATGCAAATATGTACATGATAAAATGCAATATATTTTTGTTCTTTTTTTGGGTTTATATGTACTAAATGAAGATGAGTATATGATTATGATTAGATGAATGATGTTCATATTTTTGTTTTTTTATCTTTTTATGAGAATGAAAATGCTTATTATTAGATACTAATCAATAGTGTATGTAGGATGTTGGTATTTTGGTATGGTTTTGTCATTGATGTCAACACCTATCAACACTTATCAACTCTAGCACTTTGAAGGATTGGTAATGTTCACCGACAAGCAAGTGACTTATGCACACTCACTAGTATCTAGTACATTGATAGGATATAATGATCACCGGCACTTGTAATGATATAGAAAACACCTGGTTATGTCGAAGACATCATTTGGACACTTTGTCTTGGAGATTTGTTCATTGGTATATTCATGTTTGCATATTTGGTGTTACTAGCAAATAGGTCCACGTTATGCACCAGCAGGCTTATCTTTTCCAGATCAGCATGACACACTTAGGAAATGATTTATTGTTGTTGTAAATGCATTAAGCCGACATGTTGAATCGGATATTGTATCGGCTATTGATTTACTTGTAAATTGATTTTATTGTAATATCTCTAAGAGCCGACCTACTAAAATTGGTCTTAGGTTATGGTATATATGTAAGATATTATTTGTAAGATCAATAGGTGATAAGGAAAAAAAGACTTATAAGAAGGTATATGTGAGAATAAGCAGAGCTATACATGCAGGCATCATTTAAGGTGAAGCAAGGTTTTTGTGAAGATATATCAGAACTGAACTGGTATTGAATCCAACATAGAAAGATGCTATTTCAAGAAGTACATTATTATTGGATTTAACCATCCAATTGTAGTCAGTGTGACTCCTATTTGTGTTTGAGCAGTGAGCTCTAGGCGCTTGGCCTTTCTGCATGTGCGGACCCCATTTGTATACACATACTATCTGCAGTAGTATCATCTGATTGTTGGTAAGGTTTCCCACCATTGTTTTTACCCTTATAGGGTTTCCACGTACAAATATTGGTTTAATGTGTTGTGGATGTTATTGTCTTTCTGTTTCATGCACTAATCTTTACCGGTACCGATATTAACTGATAAACTGTCTGTCGGCATAAAGTATGGTTTATTGATATTAAGCATTAAGGTTTGTTAAGTTGTTTTTGGTTTGAATTTATTTGACAACTAATTTATCCCCCCCCCCCCCTCTCAATTTTCTCTGGGACCTAACAACTAGTATCAAAGCCTAGTTCTCTTTTTTGTAGAAGTTTAATAGCTTGAGGAGATCCAATGTCTTCCAACTATTTCAGGAAGGACAGTCCTAAACTTTATGGAACCAACTATGGCATATGGAAGATCAGGATGGAGACACATCTGAATTATATTGGAAAGGACATCTGGGATGTTACAAAGAATGGATACACGGCTCCTACTCAAAGTCAGCCTAATCCACCAAACTTGGCTAAAGATGAGGAAAACGATTGCAAAGCAAGAGAAGCACTTTTGAGCGCATTATCAGATCAGTAAATCATGGGATTATTTGATAGGTCTACTGCTAAATCTATTTCGGATCATTTGGAAACATTAAATGAAGGAGATTCCATAGTCAAAATTCCAAATCTTGAAAGCTTCCACGTCAGGTATTAAAATCTAAAAATAGAAGAAGATGAAAGGATTTCTGCTTTTATGGAAAGAGTGAATGAAATTGTTTTGGGTATTAAATGTTGTGGAGGAACCTTAAGTGAAGATGAAATTGTTTGAAAAGTTTTAAGAGGATTGCCACCAGCATATAAAATGAAACTTACTTCTATAAATGAGTTGAGAACAATGCCTAATACATCAGTGACTAGGGATACATTGATTGGAAAACTTTCAGCTTTTGAAATTGAGGAATTTGGTCCTGTTGCTACTATAAAGACAGAATTAGATTTTAAGGCATCAGCATCATCTACACCATCTTTTGACAAATCTGATTGGAAAGCCTTTTATGCAAGAGAACTTGAAGAAAGCAGGAGAGAAAATGAAGAACTTGAAGCACTATTTGCAAGGAAAATGCCTAAAGGTCCATTTGGAAGTAAGTATTGATAGTTGAGATACTAAGTGTTTAGTACAGATGCCAAGCTAACAAGATGAGAGGGGGGGGTGAATCATACAAACTTAATCATCCTTTAAAACAATAGATTCAACCTCGGTAATATATACTTTAGTAATATAACCAAAACTGCTAAACATGCAAACTCAAAAGCATATAAACATCATAACACTCATAACACCAAATTTAATGTGGAAACCCAAATATGCAAAAACCACTATGGGATTTCAGACCCACTAAGAAATATACTCTTCTAGAGTATGTTTGATTAAAAGTAAATCCTGTTAAAGATTACAAACACATTGCCAGATGTGACCCGGTTAAGGGATTTCCCTCAGATCTGTTAGGATCTTCACTTTGTTAGAAGTGACCTTGTTAAAGGATTTCAAACACTCACTTAGAATGTCACCTTGCTAGAGGATTTTACAAATAAGACTATTAAGTCCACTCGGTTAAGAGAGTTTCTATTACTTCACAAAATAAAAGTAATAAAAATCTATCTGCAACTTCACATCTAAAATGCTAAAGCAGATTCTTATTTGCTCAATACAATATAGACATAGAAAAAATCTTGTCCACCTGCTAGGCTCTATACTCTATTATTCAAAACAGATCTTCAAGCTTCTGTGCTTAGTAATCACTATGTAGCATCTATGTGCATACACTTTCCTGCATACATTGTTTATCAGCAGTTCCCTATTTATAAACAATAGCTAACTACTTAATCTCCTTGATCACATTTCCCACGATTAATCATAGCCATCAAATCTTCAAACTTTGACTAGGTTAAATGTATCCTTCAATCTGAAAATGTTTTACCTTGCCTTGGAACTTGCATACATTTCTTGGAACTTGTGCTAGGGTATTGCGGTTCAATCTGAGCTATAGATCTTCCTATCGATTTTTCATTTCCATAGATTATTTAACAAACTTTATTTACATTGTATTAATCATTTAATCATAGCCATCTCATCAGCTTCCTTCATTAAATAATGCATGTAATCATTTAATGCATTCTGTTATTACTCGGTTGCAGCTCGGTGAATACTAAACTTCACTTGATAGACATTCTGCCTTCATTAATTGATAGTGATAACCTTAGGGTTTACCGACTAGGTTCCTTGCTCAGTAACATAAAATAGTATTAACCTTGCAATTAACAATATATGTAGGATATCAAAACAATCTAAACATCATGATCTCATTATTATCTAACTCGCTAATAGTTGCCCATTGAATAACTTATTCATCCCCTTATTCATCATATTCTTTCTGTGTCTTTTACCGACATCTTAATTCTCTTTAAAACATACTTTTTAAGATATGGCAACATCATACTGAATTAGAAAATCAATTTCTTGACATCAATGAAAAAATAATAATATTAAGACAGTAAGCATCCTTAATCAATTATATCCATAATCATCAACAACTTTCTCAATATGCTTATTGAAATGCCAACAATCTGTTATTGTAATTGGAGTGCCAACAATATCCCTTTATCTGTTATAATTCCAACAATCTCCCCCTTTGGCATTGATGGCAAAACCAATTGATTTGACCTATTTGATTCGAATTCAGATTGCTGTGAAATGCTGAAATGCTCTCCCCGATACATTAGTCTTCTCCCCATAAAGTAGTCTTCTCCCCCTTTGACAATAATGCCAAAAAGTAAAGAACTAAAAACATAATTTCTTTCACTGAGAAGTGAATTCCTTGCTGTTATGTATTCAACTCAGTCTCAATCAAAGCATTTTGTCCTCAATTCCTGTTCCCTGATATTGTTCCCTGTATTGTTTCCTGCACACCTTTAGAAAACCTCCTAAAGTGTGTAAATCACCATCAACTCCCAAAAGATATTCTATAGAGTCATCAAATTGATGCTTTCACCGAACTCGTTCAGTGAATGGAAGATAGGGGTAGGACCCCTAACTTGCTTCTGAGATACTCAAAAGTATTCTCAGGCAGTGGCTTGGTGAAGATATTTGCTATTTGTTCCTTTGTGCTAACATACTCTAACACCACTTTCTTGTCTTGAACTTCTTCTCTAAGATAATGATATTTGATAGAGATGTGCTTTGTCTTAGAGTGCATAATAGGATTCTTTGAAATGTTAATAGCACTAGTATTGTCACAGAATATAGTTATTGGCTTGGTAACTTTCTCATTTATACCTTCCAACAGTTGTTTGATCCATGTTGTATTAGTGCAATTCAATGCTGCAGCAACGTATTCAGCTTCTACTGTTGACTGTGAAACACATCCTTGTTTCTTGCTAAGCCAACTCACTAGTCTTTCTCCAAAAAAGAAAGCTCCTCCACTTGTGCATTTCCTGTCATCAATGTTGCCTGCCAATCAACATCAGTAAACACTTTTAAATCAAAATCACTTCTCTTGTGATATACTAAGCCATAATCCTCAGCGCCTCTCAGGTATCTGAAAATTCTTTTTATTGTGGTCATATGTGTTTCCTTGGGATCTGCAAAAAATCTTGCAACTATACCTACTGCATGTGCTATATCTGGCCTGCTGTGAACAACATATTGCAACTTTGCAATCATAGATGAGTAAAGTGTTTCATCAACAGATGCAGATTCAACATTCTTTGATAGTTTACAGTTGGTAGTCATAGGAGTGCTTACAGGTTTTGAACCCTCCATTCCAAATTTCTTCAAGATTTCCTTTAAGTACTTGGATTGAGTAATGAAGATCTCATCTTTCATTTGCAGTATCTATAAACCTATAAAATACTTTATCTCACTGATTAGTGACATCCCAAATTCTTTTCTCATTTCATTTCCAAAATTCTTGCATAAAGAATCATTTCCACAAAATACAATGTCATCAACAAATATGGCTGAGATCAGTATTCCATTGTCATCATTCTTCATGTACATATTACTGTTTTCACTTGTTCTTATAAAACCAATCTTGATCAAATAAGAGTGCAATCTTTCATACCATGCTCTAGGTGCTTGTTTCAAACCATATAATGCTTTGTTCAATCTACATACCTAATCCTTATTCTTGTCTTCAACAAATCCTTCAGGTTGTTCAATAAAAACTTCTTCTTCTAATATACCATTCAGAAATGCAGATTTGACATCCATTTGATATACCTTGAAATTCTTGTAAGCAGCATAAGCCAACAATGTTCTTACTCCTTCAAGTCTTGCCACAGGTGCAAAAGTCTCACCATAATCAATTCCTTCTTCTTGAGCATAACCTTTGCAAAGTAGTCTTGCTTTATTTCAAATGACCTCACCTTTTTTATTCAACTTGTTTCTGAAAATCCACTTTGTACCGATTACATTTTTGTCTTTTGGTCTTGGGACCAGTGTCCATGTGTCATTCTTCTTGATTTGATCAATTTCTTTTGTCATAGCATTTATCCAATCTTCACTATTGAATGCTTCTTTCACTATTCTCGGTTCAAATTCAGATATCAGATATGTGTTCTATCTCAGTTTATTCCTTGTCATCACTAGATCATCCTTATCTCCTATAATCTGACTTGATGCATGATGTCTTCTAACATACTTGGCTAATACAGGATCGGTAGGCTCTGTATGATCTTCTTCATCACTTGGTAACTGGATATCCTCTTCATGTCCTTCTACAGTCTTCTCGGTAGAACTTCTCGGTTGAACATATACAAATCCTTCATAATATTCTGGTTCCTTGGAATTTCCTTCATCAATTTTCACATTTGCACTTTCTACTATTTTGTTAGATGATTTGATCAGACATTTAAATGCTTTGCTTCTAGAAGAATAACCTAGAAATGTTCCTTCTTCACTTTTCTAATCAAACTTACCATTTCTGTCATCTTTGTGAACATAGCATCTACTTCCAAAGATTTTAAAATAACTTACATTAGGTTTCTTATCATACCAGATTTCATAAGGTGTCTTCAAAGTTCCTTTCTTCAGTTGTACTCGGTTCAGGGTGTAAACTACTGTGCTTATTGCTTCTCTCCAAAATTTTTGTGGTACCTTCTTTTCTATCATCAAGGTTCTAGCACAATCCACAAAAGATTTGTTTCTTCTCTCAGCTATTCCATTTTGTTGTGGATTTCTTAGTGCAGAGACTTGTCTTTTAATACCATGAACATTGTAGTATAAGTTAACTCATCAAATGTGAACTCTTGTCCTCTATCTGATCTAAGACATTTCAGTTGTCTTCCTGTTTCATTTTCAACTCTTTCCTTGTATGATTTAAACATTTGAAACGCTTCTGATTTATCTTTTAAAAACATAACTGACATAATCCTTGAATAATCATCCACAAATCATATGAAATATTTATCACCATAATAACTTTGAACTTTCACAGGACCACAAAGATCAGTATGCACAAGATCTAAAATTCCCTTAGAAGTGTAGGACTTACTTGTAAAGCTTGATCTTGTCATCTTACCCATCTAGCATCCTCGACACATAGCATTCTCAGGTTTCTCAAGACTCGGTAGACCTCTTACTCAGTGCTTCTTACTTATTTTGATTATATTATCAAAATTTACATGACAAAACCTTTTATGCCATAACCAGGTATCATCTATCTTTACATACAAGCAATTATTCCAATTTGAGTCAAGGTGAAATGTGTTACCTTTTGTTTGTGTCCCAGTAGTAGCTAACTTCCCATGCTTGTCATGAACTTTGACAATTCCATTTTGAAACTCTATTCGGTATCCTATGTTGTTTAGCTATGCTACACTCAACAAATTATATTTCAAACCTTCAACCCAATAAACATCATTGCATTTAGCATTGTCAAGAAGTGTTATGGATCCTTTACCTCTTACCGGACATGGTGCATCATTACCATATCTTACATAGCCTCCATCATAATCTTCTAATATAACAAACTTATGTTTATCACCTGTCATGTGATGTGAGCATCCACTATCTATGATCCAAGACTCATTATTATTGATTAAAAACACATTGCTAGATGTGACCCAGTTAAGGGATTTCCCCCAGATCTGTTAGGATCTTCACTTTGTTAGAAGTGACCTTGTTAAAGGATTTCAAACACTTACTCAGAATGTCACCTTTCTAGAGGATTTTACAAATAAGACTGTTAAATCCACTCGGTTAAGAGATTTTCTATTACTTCACAAAATAACAGTAATAAAAATCTATCTGCATCTTCACATCTAAAATGCTAAAGGAGATTCTTATTTGCTCAATACAATATAGACATAGAACAAATCTTGTCCATCTGTTGGGCTCTATACTCTGTTATTCAAAATAGATCTTCAAGCTTTTGTGCTTGGTAATCACTATGTAGCATCTCTGTGCATACACTTGCCTGCATACATTGTTTATCAACAGTTCCCTATTTATAAACAATAGCTAACCACTTAATCTCCTTGATCACATTTCCCATGATCAATCATAGCCATCAGATCTTCAAACTTTGACTAGGTTCAATGTATCCTTCAATCTAAAAATGTTTTACCTTTCCTTGGAACTTGCATACATTTATTGGAACTTGTGCTAGGGTATTGTGGTTCAATCTGAGATGTAGATCTTCCTGCCGATTTTTCATTGCCATAAATTATTTAACAAACTTTATTTATGTTGTATCAATCATTTAATCATAGGCAGCTCATCCTTCATTAAATAATCCATGTAATCATTTAATGCATTCTATTATTACTCGGTTGCAACTCGGTGAATACTAAACTTTAATCAATAGACATTCTGCCTTCATTAACTGATAGCGATAACCTTAGGGTTTACCAACTAGGTTCCTTGCTCGGTAACATAGAATAGTATTAACATTGCAATTAACAACATATGTAAGATATCAAAACAATCTAAACATGATGATCTCATCATTGTCTGACTCGGTAATAGTTGCCCATTGAATAACTTATTCATCCCCTTATTCATCATATTCTTTCTGTGTCTTTTACCGACATCTTAATTCTCTTTAAAACATACTTTTTAAGATATGGCAACATCATACTGAATTAGAAAATCAATTTCTTGACATCAATGACAAAATAATAATATTAAGACAGTAAACATCCTTAATCAGTTATATCCATAATCATCAACAACCTTCTCAATATCCTTATTGAAATGCCAACAATCTCTCATTGTAATTGGAGTGCCAACAATATCCCTTTGTTTGTTATAATGCCAACAAGTATGAATGTAAAGAACCCTTTAAATGTTTTAACTATAATAAGATTGGTCATATGGCTTTGAGATGCCCTGATAGACATGCTAGACTAAGAGAAGAAGCTAGACTCTTAAAGATGAATGGATCATTGATTCAGGATGTTCACATCATATGACTAGTGATAAAGGTAAATTCTTGAACTTTTAGGAATATAATGGAGGTTTGGTAAGATTCGGAGATGATAAAGCTTGTTTGATCAAAGGAAAAGGCACTATATCTCTTGATGGTAAGCATAATACTGACAATGTTTACTATATAGAAGGTTTAAAACATAATCTTTTGAGTTTAATTGAGAAAGGATTTCAGTTACAATTCAAGAATCAAAAATGCAAAATTATGAACAGAACTGGTTTGGAAATTACAACCGGTAATCAAACTAGGGGAAACAACTTTCATTTAAATAATAGTGAAAAGACATGCTTGATCGCACATATTGATTAAAGTTGGCTATGGCATAAGAGACTCTATCATGTAAATTTTGATTGCATAGTAAAAATCAGTACTACTAAGGCAGTTAGAGATTTACCTAAGATTGTTAAGCCTCACAATCCAGTATGTAAGGAATGCCAATTTGGAAAACAAGTTAGAGCATCTTTTAAAAGTATTCCAGAAAAATCCAATAATTCTCTTTACTTAATTCATACCGATTTATGTGGTCTAGCTAGAACTAAAAGTTTACAAGGTGATAGATATTTCATGCTAATCATTGATGACTATTCTAGAATGTGTTGGGTTACTTTTCTCAGAGAAAAATCAGAAGCACTTGGGAAGTTCAAACTATTCAAAGAAATGGTAGAGAATGAAATTGGTAAGAAAATCAAATGTCTAAGATCAGATCAAGGAGTTGAATTTACATCTAAGGAATTTAATGTATTCTATGAAGTGAATGGAATCAGAAGACAGTTATCAGCACCCTGAACACCACAACAAAATGGAGTTGTAGAAAGGAAAAACAGAACTATCTTAGATGTAGCTAGAAGTATGTTATCTGAAGCAAATCTACCAAATGTATATTGGAGAGAGGCAGTAAGCACAACAGTCTATACATTTAACAAAGTTCACATCAAAGGTAAAACTGGTAAGACCCCTCATAAACTATGGTTTGGTATTACTCCTACTCTTAAATATTTTTGAATATTTGGAAGTAAATGCTATATTAGAAGAGATGACTATATTGGCAAATTTGATCCTAGAAGTGATAAAGGAATATTTCTTGGTTATTCATCTAAGAGCAAGGCATATAGATGTTTTAACAAAAGATTGTAGAAAATTGTTGAAAGCACAAATGTGAAGATTGATGAACAATTTAGAGGAACTTCAAGGTATATAGACTCTGAACTGGAAATAGAGATACTGACAAATGAACCTACATTGAATCCACTGGTATAGAATGAAGATCCAGTTACACCAGTATCATCTGAAAATTCCACTAAAACTGAGGAACAACAACAAACAAAGACACCCCGGTATGTAAGACTGAAACACTCTGAAGATCAGATAATTGGGAACAAGTATAAAGGAGTTATGACAAGAGGAAGACTAGAAAATGAAGAGGTATGTCTTATTTCTCAAATTGAACCATCATCAATTAATGAGGCATGTGAAGATAAACACTGGATTAAAGCTATGGAAGAAGAATTAGAACAAATTGAGAAAAATAACACATGGACATTAGTTCCCAGACCTAAAGACAAAAATGTGGTTGGAACAAAATGGGTATTCAGAAACAAACTTAATGAAGATGGTAAGGTAATAAGAAATAAAGAAAGACTAGTGTGTAAGGGATATTCTCAGAAAGAAGGAAATGATTATAATGAAACCTTTGCACCAGTAGCTAGAATTGAGGCAGTCAGATTATTCTTGGCTTTTGCAGCACACAACAATTACAAAGTATATCAAATGGATATTAAATGTGCATTTCTAAATAGAGATCTTGAAGAAGAAGTCTACATTGAGAAACCTGATGGATTTTCTTTGATAGATAACAAAGATATGGTTTGTAGGCTAAGGAAAGCTTTGTATGGGTTGAGGCAAGCTCCAAGAGCTTGGTATGCAAGATTGGATAAATATCTTTTGAAGATTGTTTTTTCTAAAGGCAATGCTAACAACAACTTATACTATAAAGTGACTGATGATAACATCTTGGTTATAGAAGTTTTTGTTGATGGTATAATCTTTGGAGGTGAATATGGATTATGTAAAGACTTTTCTATTGAAATGCAACAAGAATTTGAAATGTCTATGATTAGAGAAATAAAATTCTTTTTAGGATTGGAGATTTCACAGATTGATAAAGGTATATTCTTGAGTCAATCCAAGTACTTGAAGGAGTTACTAAAGAAATTTGGGATGGAGAACTTTAAACTAGTAAGCACACCTATGACTACAAATGACAAATTATCACAAAGGGATGAATCTAGACCTGTTAATCCAACTAGGTACAAATCTATGATAGGAGGCCTATTGTATTTGACACAAACAAGACCTAATATTATGAATGCAGTATTCATTGTTTCAAGATTTCAGAGTAATCCTAGAGAAAATCATGAATCAATAGTAAAAAGGATTTTATAGTACTTACAAGGCACTACAAATCTTGGTTTATGGTATCCTAGAGATGAAAAATTTGAATTATGTGCATACATAGATGCAAATTGGGCAGGAGATGTGGATGATAGAAAAAGCACCACTGGCGGAGCATTTTTTCTTGGAAGTAGATTAATTTCTTGGTTGAGTAAGCAACAAAGTTGTACATCTTTATCAACAACAGAATCAGAATATGTTGTAGTAGCAACTAACTATACACAGGTATTATGGCTTAAGCAAATGTTGAAGGACATAAAGGTAAAATGCAAGGAACCTATAACTATCTAATGTGATAACACTATGGAAATTGATATATCTAAGAATCCGGTACTACATTCTAAAACTAAACATGTTTCTATCAAATTAAACTTTCTGAAAGGGAATGTTAAAGCAAAAGAAGTAAAACTAGTTTATTTGAATACTAAAGAGCAGATTGCAAATATTTTCACTATGCCTTTGCCTAAGGAAACCTTTGAATATCTCAGACACCAGCTTGGGGTCATACCCCCACCGGTAGAGACTTAGAAAGTTGATGTTTGTCATCAACCAGCAGAGCTAATAGATAAATCTTTTATTCTAGCTTTGATGAGGAGAGCTACTTCTCAAGGGGAGTAGTTGGTATACTGAATTTGTTGGTATTTAATATTTAAACTTGGTGTTGTATTTCTTTGGCATTTGATGTCAAAGGGGGAGAGATATCTATGGAAAAACACATTATCTTTTGGAGAGAGATTATTCATTGGGGGAGGGATTGTTACTTTGAGATGATTGATTACTCTCTGTATCTGAATTTTGATTTTTGGTTATGATCTCTTTTGAGAGATTGTTGGTGTTTGGTTTTTGGCATTTCTATTTTGGCACTTTGATGGTTTTTCCATCTTGTGTTGCCATCAATGCCAAAGGGGGAGATTGTTAGTATTTTGGTATGGTTTTGTCATTGATGTCAGTACCTATCAACACTTATCAACTTTGGCACTTTGAAGGATTGGCAATGTTCACCGGCAAGCAACTTATGCACAGTCACTAGTATCTGGTACACTGATAGGATATAATTATCATCGGCACTTGGAATGATATGGAAAACACCTAGTTATGTCGAAGACATCGTTTGGACACTTTGTCTTGGAGATTTGTTCATTGGTATATTCATGTTTGCATATTTGCTATTACCGACAAATAGGTCCAGGTTATGCACCGACAGGCTTATCTTTTCCAGATCAGCATGACATGTTGGAAATGATTTATTGTTGTTGTAAATGCATTAAGCCGACATGTTGAATCGGATATTGCATTGGTTATTGATTTTATTGTAATATCTCTTAGAGCCGACCTACTAAAATTGGTCTTAGGTTATGGTATATATGTAAGATCTTATTTGTAAGATCAATAGGTGATAAGGAAAAAAAGAATTATAAGAAGGTATATGCGAGAATAAGTAGAGCTATACACGTAGACATTATTTAAGGTGAAGCAAAGTTTTTGTGAAGGCATATCAGAACTAAACAGGTACTGAATCTAGCATAGAAAGATGTTATTTTGAGAAGTACATTATTATTGGATTTAACCATCCAATTGTAGTCAGCATGACTCCTATTTGTGTTTGAGCAGTGAGCTCTAGGCACTTGGCCTTTCTGCATGTGTAGACCCCATCTGTATACACATACTATCTACAGTAGTATCATCTGATTCTGGGTAAGGTTTCCCACCGTGGTTTTTCCTCTTATAAGGTTTCCACATACAAATATTGGTGTTATGTGTTGTGGATGTTATTTTCTTTTTGTTTCATGCATTAATCTTTATTGGTACTGATATTAACTGATAAACTCTCTATTGGCATAAATTTTGGTTTACCGGTATTAAGCATTAAGGTTGGTTAAGTTGGCTTTGGTTTGAATTTATTTGACAATTGATTCACCCCCCCCCCCACCTCTCAATTGTCTCTGGGACCTAACATAGGATGTGATGCTATAATGATTTCTAAATGCATGTGTATTATGTGCTAACACGTAATGATGCAACACAAAACTATATGATAAGAAGAAATTTTGGATGTGTCATTTACTTAGTCATATGATAGCAGGTTACATGGACTCAAGAAGGGATAGTGGAAGAAGGGGATGAAAGGTAGAAGATATGGAAGTGAAAATAACTTCCTGTGTTATTATCATCATTGAGATGCATTATGGAAAATAGGTTATGACAATCCAGATATGTATTCGACCTAGAAAATCATTCTACCCATTTGCATGGAGATCAAACAATCACAAACAAGCAATGCTCCAGTTCACACTAGACTCGCAGTGCCCTCATATCCTTGGACAAGCCATAACATTACTAAGAGACAATCCACAAACAAAAAAATAGGTGAACATGCCCCTTCTTCACCTTTCTAGTCAAAGACATCCAGGAGATAGAACCTCTAGTCAGAGACATCCTAGAAAAGCTAAAAGACATGTTACCATACAAGATAAAATCAAAATAAAACCAATACTTGACACCAACTTAAACTGTAATCCTCAAGTTATTAGTGTTTCTTGCCACATATATTAACATGTTTGATTTAGTCACAATGTTGTCATCCTAATAGAGGACAGATAGTACTCAAAACCATATTGTTGCCAAAGTCTGCTGAAAGATTTGATTTGTTGAAAGCCCATTGTTGATTGCTTCTCATCTAAAACTGACCGAATCCATGAAATTTATACTTTATTGCAAAGAAGAATGGAAATTTATTGTGGATTGGCGATGAAAATGCTCTTTTATTGTGGACTATTTGTGAAAAGAAAAAGGAAGATGAAAAGGTGATGCTCCTCAAAACATGCGATGCTTAAGGTTCCACACCCATCACTAGACTTAGGATTTGCCCCAGTTATAGATAGGACTTGATCTATTATGGAAGAAGAGGAATGGAAAGGAAGGGGAAGGTGTATGAAAGGGAACCAATCTTAGGTAGATCAATAACCAGCCATGATGAGAGTAGTAGGATGTGAGTGTGTGCAAGGTGAAAGGATGAGATTGAATCTTGTAGAAGGGAGGAGCAATGTCTCTACACATGGTGTCGGTAACCCGGTTTTCACCATGGTATTTTCCCAAGGCACCATCAAAGTGGTTTTCATCTTTGGATGAATTTATTTCTCTTTACCTTTTTTTATTTTTATTTTTATTTTGTGTCACAAGGTGCCTATTTGACAAATTTTCACCAAGTAACAATTTTTTTTATTTTTATGATTTTTTTGTATTTTTGACAATGGGATATTCTGAAAAACTATGTGTAAAACCTAAAAAGGTGCATGCTATTGATGTGATCCTCCAAAGGTTCTCCATCTAGTGTTGAGAGTTGATATGCACCTGATCCATAGACTATTGTGATGACGTAAGGACCAATCCAATTTGGTTCAAACTTTCCCTTTTTCTCTCTATCTTGTTGATTCTTAAGATTTTCTCTGAGAACTAAGTCACCCACCTCAAATATGCGAGTATTTAGCTTATGATTGTAGCTTCAATGTTCCTTGACTAAATGATGTGTTTCTCCATTAATTGTCTTCCTTGATGAAGGAACTAAGTTAGAATTACTAATGTGTGAACTACGTTGGCCCATATGCGTGTCACTTAAAGAAGTTTGGGCATCCCTAACAACAAAGTCCTTTGAGGAAGTTCAATTAAAGGTCCATTGATGTGATATATCACCAAAAGGGAATGGATGTGTGGAACAAGTGGTTGAGTGATGAATGCTTATGATTGTGAAAAAAAATGAAAGTAGGATGGCACGATGGAGACTCAGGATCAACAAGTATTCTTTTTGACTTGAAATTTTATAAATTTTGCCCCCAGTTATTTTGATATTAGGGGAGATCAACTCTTGTTCTTTTTTCTTCATAATATTTTTATCCTTGACTTTGATTTTTATAGAGTCCAATAGCTTTTGATTTTGATTTGGACTGAAGGAATTCTCTTTATTTTTTACTTTTATATTTTTCTTTTTAAAGCTTGATTTTTTATCCCCAATAAGTAAGGGATTTTGTTATTCTTATTTATCCAAGTCTAGAAGAGGAGTGGAAATGGAATGAGTGGATGAAATGGTAAGGATATATGAGTTCTCAAGAGGGATGGCAATATATTCAATAGATTCTTTATTGGCACCACTCTTAGGACTATTGATATCAAGAGCTTCTCACACCACTAGAGAAGATTTGCATTTAGACTTAGTAGCCACAAAACAAGGTGGTTCATACCCAATTCCTTGATATTGTAAATTGTTTGTAGGATGCTCCTATCAACTAAATGTCTTAGGAGATAGCGAGAGTTGATCCACATGAAAGATATACTCACCACATCCCATGTCTTTAACCTTGAATTTTTATTTGAGATCTGCTTGCTTTGATGTAGAAGCTTTCAAGGATTTTGGATCCACATATGCTGATGATGGAGTTGCTTCTCTATTAATTGGAATTATTATCTCTGATCTTGGTCACAGGTTATTGCAATATATGAACCGATTTGGATCACCTTTTATTTTTACTTCAACTCTATTGTAAGGAAATTTGATAGATTGATGATATGTTGATGGTAATACTCTCATTTCATGTATCCATGGATGTCCCAAAATTATGTTGTATGTGAGATCTAGATCAAGGACTTGAAATACCACATCCTTCATAACAAGCCCAACTCTAAGAGGTAAGGTGACTGTGCCCTTGGATGTGCGCTCTTCGGCATCATATGCCTTAATGGTGATTGCATGTGTAGAATTCATAGCCTCTTCATAATATCCCAATTTCTTAATAGTGTTCAATGTATAAATGTTTAGACCTGCTCCTCCATCTATCAACATTTTATTCAGCTTTTATGGAGAAAGGCTTCAATATGTAGAGGTGAATTATGAGGCTGGCTTATGGATGCATTATTGGCTTTTGTGAATGTAAGGCAATGTAGAATAGAAAGGTATCCCACCATGGCTTGAAACTAGTCCATGTTCAAATCAGTGGGTATGGTTGTCTCTCTCAAAATTTTGTCAATAATAGATTTGTGTGAAGGGGATATGCATAATAGCTCAAGAATTGAGATGAGTATGGGTGTTTTCCCTAGTTGGTCTACAAGGTAATATACATTCTTGACGAATGATGAAGAGGGTGCGGTTTTAGATGGAGCACCTTGCAAGGTGACTTTGCCTCGACAAGTCGTGACATTGAATTCAGGGGTTGACAAAGAGGATGAAGGTCCAACACCTTTTGAAACAACTTTACTCTTCCAGGTAGAACCCTCAGGACATTTTTCCTTTATGATGATGGTTGAAACATGATTATCCATTGAAATGTGATTAAAATAGTAGAATCATAGTCATAGGACATCTTGGTATAATGAGCTTGATTATCTATAATTTTGGCTTTTCCCTTGTCATGTTTAGGGAATGGCTCCTTGAACATCACATGCTCATCATTGGAGGTGTGACCATCAACCTCTATGTCACCTCTATCAATGAGACCCTGTATGATATTCTTCAATTTGTGACAATTGCTAGTTAAATGCCCTTTTCTTTTATAATATTCACAATATTAATCATCATTTCACCAATTTGGTTTTACTTTTCGCTCATATGGTGGATTATCTGGAATTTTTATAAGATTGTTTCCCACTAACTTCTTGAATGTTGTTTCAATCAGTTCTCCCAACTACATGCACTTTCTTGGAGGCTTTGACGATCTTTAAGCATTCACTTGATTGTTTTCTTTAGAAGAAATTGCACTAGGGAAAGTTATCTTAGGTTTCATCATGTTTGCATCGACAACCCCATCACTCACTATATTCTTATTCTTGTTCCAAAAATGGGGTTTGTCTTTCCATTTTGATTCATCTTTATTTTTTATATATATCTTGATAATGCATTTCTCAATAAGGACTTTTTCTGTTGCTAATCCTTTCTCGATGACCTCTTTGAAAGTGGACAAAAAAGATTTTATCAAGTCATACCTAATGTCTTTATTAACATTTTGAGTGAAAATTTCTACTATTTGTTTCTGTCGAATCTCACAAGAACATCTACTAGCCAAGTTTCTCCACCTTTGTAGGAAATTTGAAAAAGACTCCCCATCTTTTTGTTTAGTGTTACACAAGGTAGAAAGTGACACATTTGTCTCAATGTTGTATGAAAAGTGTTGTATAAAAGCCTCTACTAGATAATTGCATGATTTGATTCCAGATGGAAGTTGGGAGACCCATTCCAAAGCTTTTCCACCTAAGCTTTTGTGGGAATAATGTCATCAAGTATGTTTCTTCTCCTGCTACCTCAATGCAAGCCATGAAAAATTCTCTTATGTGTGCCTTAGGATCCCCTTTGCCTCTATACTTGTCAAATTTTGGTGTCATAAAATGTGGAGGAAATGGAGGAATTGGAATGCTTCTATCAAATGGGTAAGGACATATATCTTTCATTATGGGGCGAACTCACAATGTTGGTTCCCACTTTTTGGTACATCCCGATTTTTACTAAAATCATACATTTTTTAGAAAATATAATGATTTAATCTTTAAGAGGTCCCATTTGAAGTAATTAATTGAAGAGAGTTAGATCAAAGGCTCTTAGATCAAAATTTCTTAGATAGAACCTCTCTACTTCTAAATCATACTTGCAATGAAGTCTCCTTTGCATCTATCAAATACTGATAAAAAAATAGTTTTACATTAGCTTTTGGGGGGGTCAGATGAGTTCATTTTGAAGTTTTATTTTTTTAAGTATTTAAACCTTATTATAAGCTTTCCAAATATTATAATTTTTAATATATTTAATTTCATTAATATATTTTTATTTTATTTCTTATGAATGTAGGTTTTTCACGAAACATGAACTTATTTTGTCAATGCATTGGGAAAAATAGAAAACTAATTCAAAAAAATTCAAAAAAAATATCAATGCACTTTGTATTGATGTCTTCTTTCTAACAAAACAAAAAAATATTGAATTTTGATATATATGGGTATGTGCAGGATCATGGTGTGCCAAAATAGGCCCTTAAGTGGCAATAAAATTTCAGAAAATCAGAGTCATGCAACTTGACATGAAAATTTGAATAAGTTGTGAACATTATTTTTGAAATATGTACAAAGAGAATCTATAGAAAATTTAATGTAGTTTCTAAGCTACTAGTTTTTTTTTGGAAAAAAAAATACTATTTGATGAAAATTTCAAATTTCAATGCAGCGGTACTAAAATTTCAGGAAAAAAGATAAGAAGTAGATGTATGTCTGACCACCCAAATCACAATCAAATCATAATATTTTTTTATAATATTTATAATATAAGTACTAGACTCATGTCTAGATGTGACACATATTTGTTTATAATTTTTTATAAAGTAAATAATTATTTATGATTTTTTTAATATAGCTTTTCAAAAATTCAGAAACTCCTATGTTTGACCTCCTTAACTTGGTCAAAACCTTATGAAATTTTTTTTAAAAAAAATTTCCCCTATATTAGACGAAGCATAGGATGTGATGCATGTTTCAGATTCAAAAATTGTTATATCGTTTGAAAGTTATGAGTGTTTTTCAATTAGTCTATTAATCAGGACTATTTTTCAGAATTCAATTAGAAAATAAATAATAATTATTTATTTAAGTCAAAATAAGACAAGCCTTATATTGTTGGAAAGTTGAGAATGTCCTGAAAAAATCCTTTTCATTTTATCAATTTTGGCTACAAAAAAAGTTGTTAGCCACCAATGTAAAGTCTGGAAAATCAAGGAATACTGAAAAACACATTTTTTCAGTTGACTTTCTAGGCTTGTCACTTCCAAGCCAAATCCCAAAGCATTCTTGAGCCAAAATTTGAAATTTGAAAATTTTACAACACAAATCGGATATCCGATTTTAATAAGTAAATTCACTAACTAAATTTGCACATAATTAATCTAATGTTTATTAATATATTAATTTATAAATAAATTAGGATGTGATATTAGGGAGAGGGAGAGGGAGAGGGGTAGTGCGGGGAGAGAGAGAGAGAGATTAGGGGGGGGAGGGAGAGAGAGAGGGGAAGGGAGAGAGAGATAAAGAGATTAGCAGAGAGAGAGAGTCAAAGAGAGAGAATAGGGAAGAGAGAGAGAGAGAAAGAGATTAAGACACCAAATTGTATCATTATGGGTTATATGGTATCCTAAGGGGTTGTAGGACATAATATGACCCCTTAGGACACCATAGGACCCATAACGACCTAGTATGGTGTCATAAGGGGTCATATTATGTCCTAAGGGGTCATATGATGTCTTAAAAGGGTCATATGATACAATATGACCCACTAGGACATAATATGACTCATAATGACACAATTTGGTGTCTTAAGGGGTCATATGGTGTCCTAAGGGGTCGTAGGATACAATATGACCCCTTAGGACACCATAGGACCCATAACAACCCAATATGGTGTCTTAAGGGGTCATATGGTGTCCTAAGGAGTCGTAGGACACCATATGACCCCTATGGACACCATAGGACCCCTTATGATAGCATATGGTGTCGTTAGGGGTCATATGGTGTCCTAAGGGGTCGTAGGATATAATATAACCCCTTAGGACACCATAGGACCCATAATGACCCAATATGGTGTCATGACAGGTCGTATTGGTGTGCTAAGGGGTCATAAGGGTTCATGGGACACCATATGACCCATAAGGACAACATACGAACCCTTATGAAAAAATATGGTGTCGTTAGGGGTCATATGGTGTCCATAGGGGTCATATGGTGTCTTAGGACACCATATTACCCCTAAAGACACCAAATTGTGTTTTTATGGGTCATATGGTGTCCTGAGGGGTCGTAGGACACAATATGACCCCTTAGGACACCATAGGACCAAAAGCGAAACAATATTGTGTCATAAGGGGTCTATTGTGTCCAAAGGGGTCATATGAAGTCTTAAAGGATCATATGAAACAATATGACCTACTAGGACACAATATGACCCATAACGAGCCAATTTGGTGTCTTAAGGGGTCATATGGTGTCCTAAGGGGTCCTAGGACACGATATGAGCCCTATGGACAAAATATGACCACTTATGACACCATATTTGGTCATTATGGATCACATTGTATCCTAATGGGTCATATTGTATCATATGATCCCTTTAAGACATCATATGACCCCTTAGGACACAATATGACCCCTTATGACACCATATTGGGTCGCTTTTGGTCCTATTGTGTCCTAAGGGGTCATAGGACACAATATGACCCCATAGGACACCATAGGACCCAAAGCGACCCAATATGGTGTCATATGGGGTCATATAGTGTCCTAAGGGGTCATATGATGTCTTAAAGGGGTCATATGATACAATATGACTCATTAGGACACAATATGACCCATAACGACCAAATATGGTGTCTTAAGGGGTCACATGGTATTCTAAGGGGTTGTAGGACACCATATGACCCCGATGGACACCATAAGACCCCTTATGACACCATATGGTGTCGTTAGGGGTCATATGGTGTCCTAAGGGGTCATAGGACATAATATGACCCCTTAGTATACCATAGGACCCATAACAACCCAATATGGTGTCATAATAGGTTGTATGGTGTCTTAAGGAGTTGTAAGGGTTAATGGGAGACCATACGACACCTAAGGATAGCATACGACTCCTCATGACTCCATATGGTCTCATTAGGGGTAATATGGTGTCCATAGGGGTCATATAGTGTCCTAGGACACCATATGACCCCTTAAGACACCCAATTGTGTCATTATGGGTCATATGGTGTCCTAAGGGGTCATAGGACACAATACAACCCCTTAGGACACCATAGGACTCAAAGTGACCCAATATGGTCTCATAAGGGGTCATATTGTGTCCTAAGGGGTCATATGATGTCTTAAAGGGGTCATATCACACAATATGACCCATTAGGACACCATAGGACCCATAATGACCCAATATTGTGTCTTAAGGGGTCATATGGTGTCCTAAGGGGTTATAGGACACCATATGACCCCTATGGACACTATTGGACCCCTTATGACACCAAAGGACTCCTTATGACACAATATGACCCCTATGGACACCATATGACCCCTAACGACACTGTATGGTGTCATAAGGGGTCGTATGTTGTCCTTAGGGGTCATATGGTATCCCATGAACCCTTAAGACCCCTTAGAACACCATACGACCTGTTATAACACCATATTGGGTCATTATGGGTCCTATGGTGTCTTAAGGGGTCATATTATGTCCTACGACCCCTTAGGACACCATATGACCCCTAACGATACCATATGGTGTCAAAAGGGGTCCTATGGTATCCATAGGGCTCATATGGTGTCCTACCACCTCTTAGGACACCATATGACCCCTTAAGACACCACATTGAGTTATTATGGCTCCTATGGTGTCCTAATGGGTCATATTTTGTCATATGACCCCTTTAAGACATCATATGACACCTTAGGACATAATATGACCCCTTCTGATACCATATTGGGTGAGTTTGGGTCTTATGGTGTCCTAAGGGGTCATATTGTGTCCTACGACCCCTTAGGACACAATATGACCCACACCAACACAATTTGGTGTCTTAAGGGGTCCTATGGTGTCCCATGACCACTTATGACCCCTTAGGACACCATATTACCCCTAACAACAAAATATGGTGTCCTAGGACACCATATGACCCTTATGGACACCATATGACCCCTTATGACATAATATGGTGTCATTAGGGATCATATAGCATCCTAAGGGGTCATATGGCTTCCTACAACCCCTTAGGACACAATATGACCCATACCAACACAATTTGGTGTGTTAAGGGGTCATATGGTGTCCTAGGACACCATATGACCCCTCTGGACACCATATGACTCCTTATGACATAATATGGTATCGGTAGGGGTCATATGGTGCCCTAAGGGGTCATACATTGTCGCATGACCCCTTAGGACACAATATGACCCATAACAAGATAATTCGGTGTCTTAAGGGGTCATATTGTGTCCCATGACCCCTTACGACACCATATGACCCCTAACAACACTATATGGTGTCATAAGGGGTCATATGGTGTCCATAGGAGTCATATGGTGTCCTAAGGGGCCATGGTACACCATATGACCCCTATGGACACCATAGGACCCCTTATGACACCATATGGTGTCATTAGGGGTCATATTGTGTCATAATGGGTCATATGTTATCCCATGACCCCTTAGGACACAATATGACCCATAACGACACAATTTGGTCTCTTAAGGGGTCATATGGCGTCCCGTAACTCCTTATGGGTCATATGGGTCATATGGTGTCCCATGACACCATAGGACCCATAATGACCCAATATGGTGTCATAAGCGGTCATATTGTGTCCTAAGGGGTCATATGATGTCTTACAAGGGTCATATGACACAATATGACCCATTAGGACATAATATGACTCATAGCAACACAATTTGGTGTCTTAAGGGGTCATATGGTGTCCAAAGGGGTCGTAGGACATAATATGACCCCTTAGGACACCATAGGACCCATAACGACCCAATATGGTGCCTTAAGAGGTCATATGGTGTCCTAAGGGGTTGTAGGACACCATATGACCCCTATGGACACCATAGGACCCCTTATGACCCATAACAACACAATAGAACCCATCTCTCTCTCTCTCTCTCTCTCTCTCTCTCTCTCTCTCTCTCTTTCATAAATACGACTAATAAAATTGGAAATTAGATTTTATCAGATATCCAATTTCTACCACTACCATTAATGTGGCAATAGTTAAAAAAAGGTGACAAAGGGAAAAAATTTTGGGACCACAAATTTATACATTAAAATTGGATATCCGATAAACTTGGATATCCGATTTTTGCAAATAAAAAGAGCCTTGTGGGCCATTTTGTGGATTCCAACAACCCGTAGTCTGCATATTCTATTTTCTATCGACGATCATGGGTTTTTATATAGGTTGAGACAAATTTGTGTTTTTGGGAGATTCTTAAAGTCAAATCTTACATTGTCAATCATTTAGGAGCATCTTTGTGGACATAAATGGGGAGTAGTAGTCGTCGGAAGTCTAAATGCAAAAGAAAACTTTCAAATGACCAAATTGAAGTGTATAGAGAAAGAGATAGAGAAGGTCATAGGAGGAGAAGACAAGGTATGTTAAATATTGCTAATGTTACTTCAAGTGAAGAGGAAATTGAATTTGAATATGTGTCACAAGTTATTGAAAATGAAAAATTTAGATTTTGAAACTGAAATTTTTAAAATGATGAAAATGTTGAAAGTGATAATGAAAATGCTGAACATGTGGAAAATTTTGACATAGGAGGTGAAAATATGGAAAAATTTGACATTGAAGGTGGAATTGCTCAAATAATTGAACTATATGTAACACCTAATTACTTTAGAAATGAAGACCCTCTCATGGTTGAAAGACAAATTCCAAATCCAAGACCTTCAAGAACCCCAAAATGGTTATTTGAAATCAATGAGAACATTATTGTGAATCTTGAAGGCAAGAGGTCAACAAGAACCATACGGTTGTGGGCTACACAAATTTTTGACCAAAATTTTAGCAATAAGACATTGAATGAGCAATGCCAATTCTTTGTTCAATTGATAAAGATGATAAAGATGAGACCATTGCTAAACAAATTGAAGATTCATATGAACAAGAAGATGGAGAGAAATGCTATTATTTCCAAAAATCTTTTTGAGGCTCTCAATTCTATTGGAAAGAATACCAAAGAAAGAGATAAGAAAGATGCTCAAAGAGTGATTACAACCTCCTTAGTAAGCCATCAATTGAGGAAGGCTCGTCAAATGAGACAAACTTGTGTTGATTTTAACATAAACCATAAAACTTTGGATAGAACACTTGCACAAAGACATAGACTTGATGATACACTTCACCAAGATACATGGGATTTTGGTGGGAGGCTTCCACGTGTTGATAGAAAGTTGACTGACAATGTGAAGGAGGAGATTCAACTATTTTGGCACTCTAATTCTAGAGTGTCACCCAATGTAAAGGACATTTTGAAATTAAGAATCGACAATCAAGATCGCACACCACATCCCAAACATTTCTTGGAATCAAGCCAAACAATATTCTATAATTTTTTTGTGAAGTACATCCAACTTTGCAAATATCACAAAGGGCTTTTGAATCTTTGAAACCATTTTATTGTGTTCCTCTTAAGATTCACAATACTTGTTGTTGCAAGTACCATGTGGAGTTTTCAATGTACCATGAACTTTTATGTCATATTCATTCTACGATGCATGCTAATGTGATGTTGTAGGAGTGTGGTACAATGCTATTTCTGAGATCATCAAGAGACTTGCAAGATCTATTTTTATGCCCTAGAGATGATGGCTGCTATTTCTATAAAAATGATTGTTTGAATGAGAAGTGCTCAAAATGTGGTGGGTTGTCAAAGTTTGTTTCATGTTTTCATGAGGGCAGTGAACATGAGTTTGGAAAGAATTATGTTGAGAAAAAAAGATATGAGATAGTGAAATATACTTTGAAGAGTGGAGGTGAAGATTCTAGATACGAATTAGTCTCAAGAGAAGTGAGTATTGCTGATTTTATTTTGGATTTTAAGGAAAATATTTTCTACAAGTATGCAAGGAACACCCATAGGTCTTAGTGGTTGGATCAATAGTTCAGGATGTTTAAGAACTCTTTCCTGATTGGCACTATTGTATCAGTGGTTGATTTTGTAGAGAACTATACATTGCAACCACAAAATGAGGTACAGTCTCAGTACTACAATTCAATCTAGATTGATATTTTTGTTCACATTACATATAGACATGCTCCTTATAGTACAAAAGAGGATAGGAAGATAATCAGGGAGTATCATTTTATATGAGTGATGATAGATCACACTCCTCCGAGTATGTGCAACATTCTTTCAAGAATTTTTTTGAGTTCTTGCATAAGAAAGATATTGCAATGGATTGATATATCGTATGGTTAGATAACTGTACGGGTCAATTCAAGAATGCCCGTATGTTTTATTTGTTGAGTAGAATGCATGTAGAGAGGCATATACCTCATATTTGGTGTTTTTTTTAGGCAAGGAATGGGAAGGGGGAGCATGATGGAGAAAGTGCATGTTTGAAGAGACCTCTAGTTAAGGAGAAATTGAGGATTTCAGGTACAAATTTCTTTGGTGCATGTTCTATTGTTAATTGGTGTAGTTTAGCATTGTCACATGGAGGTACTCTTGATTTAGCAGTGACCAAATTGTTTTGGTTGGTTGAGGAGGGCATAGTGGGAGATAGATTGGATTGTCAAACAATTAAAGATTATTCAAAGATGCATTCATTTCTCAGCTTAGATGCAAGTACATGGACCATTTCGACACGAGCATTAGCTTGTTTTTGTCAGAGTTGTGTTCAGTATGATTAGGATTAGTCCGAGTCAAGTGAGTGGGTTGATACATGGGTTCCTAAATATCTAACTACTTTATCTCAAACAATATCCTTGTCAAATGATGACATGGAAAGTTCACTTGAGTATGACTGTCTATCAGATCTTGTATAGCCAGGACATGTTTTTGTAGTTGTTGCACTACAAGGGAATGAAGAGAGATTAGAATATTGGTTGGCATGATGTGTACAGGGAAAACAAAAGCTAACATGACTAGTGACAGATGATGACGCGTTCACATATCCTACAGGTTCAGTTGTTGTTGTGGGAACTTGATTGCAAACATACATGATTAGAAAGAATGACATACCTACATTTCAAGACTATGAGAGACACAAAACCATTATAATGTATTTATACCTTATTATAGCTACAAATGTCAAGTTGTTGAAGCATCAAGCAAAACCAAAGACCAAAGAGCTATGGACAGTGACTACTATTGATCATGAAGCAATACTGGATACTCTTAAGCAAAGAGATGACCCTTCAGGAATACTTGAGTAGTAGGTCTTTAATGGTGCCTTATTATTTTTATCATGCATTTCATTTCAAACAATGACCATTTGTTATGTCCATATTAAGGATGTGTTCAAAATGCAGGTCTATTGATGAACATTTTTTTTTAGCAACACAGTTTTTGCATGCACATAGCAGGTAGATGATATAATCAAAAGGGACGTATTTTTGCAACATGACTTATTATCATGCATTTGATGAGCTTTACAATTTTTGTTACTAGAGAAAACTATTTGACAATTTTTGATGATATAATTATCATAAAACTTTTATGCTCATGCAGGTCTTTTTTGATGATATACAATATATCACATTATGATTTTTGTGTCAACATAGTGGGTTTTGTTGATATAATTTGAAGGGATGTATTTTTTATGGTATATAATCCCACCTTTTCATTTATTATGATGCATTTTAGTTGAAGTGATTATCATAAAGCCTTTATGTTCATCCATGCATTTTATGTGTAGACTAACAATTCTTAAAAATATAGGTTTAAGCTAGATCATTCACCATTGACAAGACCCTTTCTTGGTGATGGTACATATTCCTTTGTGCATTAATGAGATTAAATTTTGTGCATAAACATTAAGTCAAGTGAATATATTGCTATTTGGAAATTACCATATCTACCATCGTCTTCAAACATGCAGAGAAATGTAGTGAGAAGGGATTTAATCAACATGTGTCTTTGTTGAAAGTTATGCTTGTATACTTTGTAGAGAAACTAGTAAGTTTCGTAATTATACAATCTTGTACTTCTTAAAATTGTTTGAAATGATCTATTTATAATTTGACAAACTAATTTATATTAAGTGTTATAATTTATTTCTTGTATCACATTCATTCCGCATAAAAAGGTTATTTATTTTGGTCTTCATTTATATGCAGCCATTGTTGTATGTAAGCTTTTCTCTTAGGACATGAGGATGTCTAATGTAGATGAAGTGGGATGTTGTATTTGTATATGGATGTGAATTGATGTAACATTGTTATGATGATATACAATGTCCATGAGAAAATTGGTTTAGTTATATTGATGGTATACAATGTATCTGCACATGAGTACATTGGTGTAGTTGTATTGATAATGAAAAAAAATCATGTTTGCATATCCCTTCATGGATGTCACATGCAAGTGTAATGGTAATTATGTGTATACAATACATTGAAATATTGATGATCATTATGTGTCTACAGTGTAATGCTTGTTTATCTATATTTTTCATTGAACAAGATAGGGCCATGGATTCCTAGATAGGATTTTGTAGGCACCCTCTCGTGGCCCCATAGGTTCAAATGGATCGTTCGTAGGTGCCACAGATTCTGAGATAGGGCTTGTCAAAGTTTGACAATTTTTAGCACTTAGGGTGCTCAAGGGACGATGCCGGTAGGGTATGACCCTGAGTGTTCGACTGAATGGGGGGAAAAATAGGAGCATGCATAGGGTAATAATGCCTAACTGGACATGTCACAGCCAACGGTTTGTCATCACGATGAGCAGAATGAGAAATTGGCCATGAGACAACATTCGAATGAATGAGAGTGACAATTTTTTTCCCAACCGAAAAATTACTACCCTAATAAAACCATACGGGAACTTGAAAAACCAAGATAGGCTTTTGTAGGGACCCCTCTTATGGTCCTATAGCTTCAAATGGATTGTTTGTAGGTGCCACTGATTCCAAGTTAGGGTCTTTCAAATTTTGACAATTTTTAGCACTTAGGGTGCTCAAGGGATGACGTCGGTAGGGTATGACCCCGAGCGTTCGACCGAGTGGGGGGGAAAAATAGGAGCATGGATAGGGTAATAATTCCTAACTAGACATGTTAGAGCCAACGGTTTGTCATCATGATGAGCATAATGAAAAATTGGCTACAAGACAACATTCGAATGAATGAGACTGACGATTTTTTTGCCAATTGAAAAATTGCTGCCCTAATAAAACCATAGGGAAAATTGAAAAACTGAGATTAGCTTTTGTAGGGACCCCTCTCATGGCCTCATAGGTTCAAATAGATTATTTGTAGGTGCCATAGATTCTGAGTTAGGGCCTATCAAATTTTGACAATTTTTAGCAGTAGGGTGCTCAAGGGACGACGCCGGTAGGGTATGACCTCGAGCGTTCGACCGAGTGGGTGAGTAAAATAGGAGCATGCATAGGGTAATAATGCCTAAATAGACATGTTGAATCTAATGGTTCATCATTGCGACGAGCAGAACAAGAAATTGGCCACGAGACAACATTTGAATGAATGAGACTGACGATTTTTTCACCAACCAAAAAATTGCTGCCCTAATAAAACCATAGGGAAAATTGAAAAACCAAGATAGAATTTTGTAGGGACCACTCTCATGGCCTCATAGGTTCAAACGGATCATTCACAGGTGCCATGGATTCTGAGTTAGGCCTTATCAAATTTTGACAATTTTTAGCACTTAGGACGCTCACGGGACGATGCCGGTAGGGTGTGACCCCAAGTGCTCGACCGAGTGGGGGGAAAAAATAGGAGCATGCATAGGGTAATATTGCCTAACTAGACATGTCAGAGCCAATGGTTCATCATCGTGATGAGCAAAATGATAAATTGTGCCACCAGACAACATTTGAATGAATGAGACTGACGATTTTTTCGCCAACCGAAAAATTGCTGCCCTAATAAAACTGTAGGGGAACCTGAAAAACCAAGATAGGATTTTGTAGGGACCCCTCTTGTTGCCCCGTAGGTTCAAATGGGTCATTCATAGGTGCCACGGATTCCAATTTAGGGCCTGTCAAAGTTTGACAATTTTTAGCACTTAGGGCGCTCAAGGGATGACACCGGTAGGGTATGACCCCGAGCGTTTGATCGAGTGGGGGGGGGGGGGAATACAAGAATGCATAGAGTAATAATTCCTAAATAGACATGTCGGAGCTGAAAATTTTTCATCGTGATGAGAAGAATGAGAAATTGGCCACAAGACAACATTCGAATGAATGAGACTGACGATTTTTTTGCCAGTCGAAAAATTGTTGCCCTAATAAAACCATAGGGAAAATTGAAAAACCGAGAGAGGCTTTTGTAGGGACCTCTCTCATGGCCTCATAGGTTCAAACTAATTGTTTGCAGGTGCCATGGATTCTGAGTTAGGGCTCATCAAAGTTTTACAATTTTAGCACTTAGGGCGCTCAAGGGATGACGATGGTAGGGTATGACCCTGAGCATTCAACTGAGTGGGGGGACAAAATAGGAGAATGCATAGGGTAATAATGAATTGTATCAAGTATTTTTCATTAAATGAATTGTACTGTATTGTTTATTAAATGAATTGTATTTTTCATTATACAAACAACACTTATGATGAAATGAAATGAATTATATTGTTCATTAAATAACCATTATTAACCATTGCTAATTATTAGAATTAAGATTAAATATTTCCATGATAACACCATGCACAAATGAGAAACAATTTATATGATCGAATATCAACTTCTGCATATATAAAAATGTCAAATGATTACAAATGTATGTCCATACACAAATATGGCATAAATGCAAACTCAAACAAAATGTATGTCTAAATACGTGAATGTATGTCCATATACAAAATATACATGCCAACTAGACATGTAAGCATCCCAAAACTATCTATAACATCCTAAGCTACTAGTGGATCATCAAAATCGATCCTCTTTGCCACACTACTCGACTCTGAAGGATCCTACATAAGAAAAACAAACCACGATTAATATTAGTTATATTATATAATTCACATTCGAAAAGTTAACATAAAAATGAACTATAATTGAACTATTCATGTTTATCTCATTTCCACGTTTTCTCTTTGGTTTTGTAGGACTCTTGATGTATGTCTTTGGTAGAGGAGGTATGTTTTCAATATTTTCATACACAACCTACATATGTTCAGAAACATGACATTGATACAAGTTTGCATATAATTGTCACTGATAATAACAAATTATATCTATTAAACACAAAATAAAATAAACACACATCTACTTGAGGCATCTCTTCTTCTTCTTCTTCATCTTCTTCTTCTTCTTGTTCATCTTCAGGTATACTAGGTGTAGTCATCAAGGATGTGAAGCCAAGAATTCTCTGTACATATACACAACATGTATATGAAACTATCAATCTATGTCGAGACGTGTATAATCACTATAAGTTATTTAAACTATTCATTCAATCATATTTGCATTCAATTACCTTTCCCTTGTCTCTAACTTCACTACCAGATCCTAATCACACTGCCCCGCACTCGTGCTCCTTGTACCCTACAAGAGTAAAATAAGATATACATGCAAGTTACTACATAATCTAATTAATACCAATATAAATGATGAGTATGTATGTACAATAAAATACAAATGACTAGGTGTAATAATATATGTACCATCAAGCTATCAAGGCCAAATGAAATGGCTGACAAGGTGCCCTCCTGAATCTGTCTCAACTCCTCCTCAGTCATCAATAGTTAAATAGACCATGTAAATAAAAATTAGTACTTAATATTATCTAGATTATAAATATTTATTTAAAATATAGCATGAACTATGAAAATACAAATCTTACCACTACATCAATGTATGATGACAGTGCCTCCTCGCCTCTAGCATGCAAGGACTCCCTAGGGTATCCTCCAGATTGTGTCATAACATCTGGTGCATCATGCATCTCATGCACCTCATAATCTATACTCTCTGTAGGAGGACCAATGGGCTATCCAGCTAGACCCAAGCATACGTGCCCACACATGACACAACTATGGGGCACGTATATGTGTGTAGCTGAGGATGATGTGTCAGCACCATTGGATGCACCAGTACCATCAAAAGTAGGCTGAGCTACTAACCCAGCCTGAGAAACCAAAAGGCTACTCAAAGAGTGAATAGCCGATATGGTATGTGAAGCAGCCTCACAAATGATATCTGAATGCTGGACTGGAGGTGGGGGATCAACAGGAGGAGGGGGGACATATGGGCCCTAGAATACTCTAATTGACCTAGGTCTATTTTGGGGCATACCTAAACCCACACCTTCGAAAGGTTGGATGTCAAAGTAGTTCACATGTTTGCGTAAAACAAACTCAGCATACAATTTTTTATGAAGGAGAAGGGGACATCAAGATTGTTGTTGGGTGGCTTGTCAAAAACCATCCACCAACGATCCCAAAAGTTTTTCACAATACCATCATTTGTACACCATTTAATAGAAAGTTTTATTTTTGGGGTGTCTACGGGTTGACCAGTTTGGAGATTCACAAACAATGAGGTGATATCGGCTTTCGATATCTCGAGATCCTTGATCTCCTTATATGACAAGCCATCCACATATTGCTCCCTCATAGAATCTTGCCACAAAAGGGTAGCATTGTGCTCTTTAGTCATGGTTTCCATACTCTTTATGATCGACGTGAGAGGATCAAACATTGGGTTTAGATGAGAGATCCTATGATATACATCTGCAATCCCCCTCAACTCATTCAAATTTTGTGCAATCAAATCTTGAATTGAGGGGGCGTTTGGCAAAGGAGGTTTTGGTTGTGATTGATCAATATTTTCATTGTTATCCCCCATTTTTTACCTAATTGAGTGTAAACAATTGAATTTAGTTAACAAATTTAAACAATTTTATATTTGATTTAAAAAGACCTAGTTTTCGTGAAAAAAACCATATTTTCAATGAAAAATCAAATAAACATTAAAAAAAAATACAAAAATTGAATGAAAATGATTGAAAACAATAAAAACCTTACCTTTCAATCTATTTTTTAGCAATTTTTGGGCAAAACACCAAATATTAGATTTCTATATTATATAATATATTATTATATTATAATAAAATATTATATAATTATATCATATATTATTACATTATATATATTATATAATATTATATTATATAATATAATAATATAATATATAATATAATATTATATAATATAATATAATATAATATTTAATAATCTAATATTATATTATATATTATGTATTATATAATATATAATTTAATATAATAATATATTATATATTATATAATATATAATATATAATATTACATTATATATTATACAATATATTTTTTATTTTAAAATTACAAATAAAAATCGGATATTTGATTTTATCTGATATCCGATTTGCTTAAGTAATTGCCATGCCAAGGTGTAGTGACACCCAGGCCAAGCAAAAAGTCAACATGGATTTTCGCATTTTTAGGTGAGTGGAGAAGGCTATTTTTTTCACATCGCCACTTTTTGGTCCCCCATGATCCTACACTAACCCATATAGAACAAGTAATATGTTCAAATGTACACCTATATCTAAATTATAATTAGT
This sequence comes from Cryptomeria japonica, assembly GCF_030272615.1. Taxonomy (NCBI): domain Eukaryota; kingdom Viridiplantae; phylum Streptophyta; class Pinopsida; order Cupressales; family Cupressaceae; genus Cryptomeria; species Cryptomeria japonica. The sequence goes on from NC_081412.1 coordinate 564,253,995, forward strand.
TGGACTTGAAAACAATAAAATGAAAAATATTCAACATATCACTATCAAACCAATTGCATGCCCTGGGTATTGATGTTACAAACCAAAATTCAAAAGAATTAAGTTTTAATCATTTATAGAAAAACAATTATGCGTTTTGGTATGCACATCACTCTTAAAAAAGTTGTTTGCTGTAAAAAACTACTTTTTGAGGGAGATGGAAAAATCAATAAAATTTTATTAAAAAAAAATTGAAAAAAATATATTTAGAATCTACAAACAAGATGTTACAAATCACTAGTTTACATTATCTTCAATTTCTTAATGGTTTAAAAGTTATACGTGTCAAAAAGTGAAGGGTTTTTTCAAAATGTTCATCTAAGTGTCAAAGTTAGTCAAAAAGTGGGAACCAGTATTGTAAATTCAGCTTATGTACTGTTGCTTTGGTGTATTCATGTCTACCATTTTCTTTTGTAAATCCTTGATTTGTTGTTGCAAGTCATTCTTGGGTGGAGATCTATGTCTTTGACTAAGTCCCATGCCCAAGCCACCAAGAGGAGGAGGAGGGATATATTTCATATAAGGGTGATACTGGTCATAAATGTGCTCATATGAAGCGGGTTTATAACGATACTGCATGTAAGTACCATCGGGTAAAGTATTGTGATATGATGTATTGTGTTTATTTTGATCATGCATATCATGTCCATGAGTGTAGGGGATTTCATAAGATTGATCTTGAGTGATGTCCCTAAATCTAACACAAAAGCTTCTCGTGTCAATATTTTTAATATGTCCATGTGTAGAATTGTATCCTTTAGCATGATCATGAGTATTGGCATATTGTTGGGTATGCATATTAGTGTTAGACCTTCAGGTACGATTACAGGGTTGTTCATGAGAGGTTCTATCATAACTAGCATGAGAATGAGTGTATGTGTTTGGAATTTTAGGTTTTTGAAATAGGGAGGAAGGTGATTGAGGCACGAGACATTGCCTTCTATGACCACCACTACTAGGCCTCCTAAGCCTTGTATTAGCTTGATTTTCGTGATTTGGATCATCCTCCAAAATTTTTGACATATCAAAAACTTGGGGCAATCATGTTCTACTTTGTGCCATGACTTGGAAGAAATATTGTCTATCCCTTTTCATGATCTCTTGAACCAATTTGTTAAAATAGGGATCCATGATAGTTTCCTCAACCTCTACAGAATCCACAGATGCATTGTCATTGTCATCATCATTTCCATTATTGTTCTCATTGTCATTGTCTGGTATATTACTGTGATTATCAAATAGATTGTAAAATTTGTCTCAATCAAACTCATAGGTAGTCATGTTTAAAGACCTTAGAACTTATTCGACTTTCCTTCTAAACCTTTTTGAATGGGTTTCAACCATGGATTAAAGCCTTGACCAAAATAAAAGGTAAGATGAAAATACAAAGACTATGGAAGACCAAGAGGTGTATGAAGTGTAGATGAATCTAGGGTAAACTTGTAATGTCCAAGAGTGTAAGACCAAAGTATGTATGTTTTTAGAATAAGGTATGGCTTCCAAAGAGATGATGGATCTCTTGATGAGGTAAGTTGACCTTGACTCAAGAAGACCAAATGAGACCCTAAGATGATAGATCATGATATGGGAATCATCTAGTGTTGTGTTGTAGTATGTTTGCAAAGTGTGATGAGGACAAGCAAAGTAACCATTTGACTCAAATTTGGAAAATATGTATGAGGGAAATGCAAGTAAAAGAAAATGATTGACTATGTGTGATCAAGACAAGTTGACTAAAAAATGAAGCCCTATCGGAAGCATCTTTAGAAGCTCTTTGAATCTAAAAACTTAAGCCCTTTTGTTCTTGACAATTTTTCTGTAATTTCTCAGCAGTGAACATAGACGCAGTTTTACTAAAATCAGACTTGATTTCTGATCCCAGATGCTGTTATAGTAAACAAAGACACGATTTTTGGTGATAATGATAATTATTTTAGCTTGAGATTCACAGACATGAAAATCCAACAGAAATGCAGTTTCTGACAACACAAATGTGATTTTACATTTTTCATGGTAAATGTGACAGTATATTTCTCTAATACCTAGATGTGATTTTGCTCTGCACAAACATGATTTCCCAATGTAGATGCGATTTAATCTGACATAGATGTAGTTTTGAAAATGTTGTAATTTTTTCCAATTGTGAAGTTGTTGAATGTGATCAAATCTCAATGTTTCAACTTTTAGTGGAAAGAAAAAATAGCAAAATAGTGAAGACCCAATGTCTGAAGGTATTTTTGTCCAAAAATGATAAAGAGTTTTAATTTCAAGTGTGATATTGATTTTTAAATGTCCTTGTTTGTTTTGCATATAGTTGGAAAACATGGCAGACACAATGTTTGTTTGAAAATGTTTGATTGATTCTTTGATAATGAAAACAAGTATGAATCCTAAGGCTAGCCAAGATAATAGTTGTTGGATCTCACTTGGTTTCCCAACTACGCTTATTCAAAGTGGATACTTAGATACTTGACCCCACTGGCTCCCCTCCATGACACTTAGTTCTCCAGGCTAGCCAAGTACTAGTCCCCATGACAACTCCCTATGGCGAACTTTGTATCTCTACTAAGAACCATAAGAATGTGAGATGACATCAGAGGTCCAACCTCTTGTATAAACAACTAGAAGGTTTTTACTTTCAAACACAAAAGGGTGTCTAGTAAGGGCATCCATTCTAGTGGCTATAATCAGTAGCGTGTTACACCCTATTAAATGGAAGGCTTCCCAACCTATAGAGGTTTCTCTCTATAGGGTTAACGGGGAGTCATAACACCGTTATAGTAGCATGTAACACCCGTTTCTTGCAACTTTCATCACAAAATTTTTTATTTATAGTGGCTTGGAAGAGTTTGGCTTTAGCCCATTACCACTTGGGTCATTCCCTCTCACTTGGCCTTATGGGCTACTTGGGAGGCAGGCCCTCTAAAAGGTTTAAAAAGAAAACCTATTGCTTAAGACACAAAAGACACTTGTTAATTTTAGAGAATCGATTGAAGTGTATTCTAGACTAAAGTAGACAAAGAGAGGAATTTCAAAAATCAAATCTTTGCCAAAGGCCCTACACCAAACATGTTAGTAGTTTTGAAATGATACCCCTCCTATAAGCACACATGTTAGGTAAATTTTTAGAAATACCAAATGAGTTTGTGAAATAAGGGTCTTCAACAAAATGTCTTCTCCTTTCCACATAGACTTCGTTAATCCATACAAAAGAGGTTAGGGTAAAACCAAAATCTGAAAAGCCTAAAATGAAGCGAAATGAAAACTGAAAACACAAATATGGCTATACCAGACCTAAATGTAGAAAGATGATGTAGATGCAGAAACATGGAACCAAGATGTGATATTAGGAACCTAGACATTCAAAACAAACAAAAAAGTGGAGACACAAAAAAAAGATTACACAGACATGATTTCTAAACAAGGAGCCAAAAATCTCCGCAATAGAGATTTATGAAAAATCCTAGACTACAAAATAGAAAAACAACACTGCAAAACAAAAATGAGATAATACAAAACCTAGATGCGAAAATACATCAAAAACATGACATTAAACAACCCAAATGCGATTTCTGGATATGAGATTTGCAAAGAAAAAAGACAAATAAAAAACATAGCCAAAATCATTGCAGATGCGAAGGTTGAGCAAAAACATGGTAAGATCAGTTACAAATGCGGAATAAAAGAGAATTATCACAAAATCTAACCTGCAACTTTTCAAAAACACAAATCTGGAAACAAGATGTCAAAATAAAAGGGACAAGAGTCCCATCGGGTGTGCCAAAATCTATATGGTGAAAATAGATGATGAAAATAATAATATTGAAACACTAACAAATATTCAACCACAAAAACCCTAGCCTAACAATGAAAAGCATCCACCATACACAAATAAAGATACCTAAGATCATGCAAATGAACAATAAAAAAACAAGATATACCATTCACATGTCAAGTAGGGTTTTAATCTCCATTGTCTCCTATCTCCATTGATCTTGTTTGATATTATTGCTCTCAGATTTTATGTGTGCACAAGAGCTCAACAAAGAATGGATTTTGGTTGATAGCTTGATCACAAAAAGGCATGATTGCATAAGATTTATTAGACACACTAATTAGGGTTAGGAAAGGAAGAGGGCATCCTCTTATATAGAGAACATTGTAGGAAATGGAGGGATAAGATTGAGAGGTGTAAAGGATAAATGGTTGGCTAGGATTAAAGGGTAGGTAGAGGAAATAATTGAATGATAGAGGGGGTAGGTAAGAGAAGAATAAAGAGATGAATGACATGTGTCATAGAGGAAAAAGCTAGTGATTTAATTAAATAAATAAATATTTATTTAATTAATAGAGGAAGCGGGATAATTTAAATAAATAAAAGTATTTTTATAAATGAGGAAAAACTTAGAAGAGGATTAGTGAATCAATTTATTTAATTAATAGAAGAATTAAGATAAAATAATTAAACAAATAAAACTATTTATTTAATTAGACAAAACAATTTTAGGTGTCTACAGATATGCCAAAACTGGATTCAGAATTAGTGCTCCATCATCTATCATTGTTTCTAGGAATCAATCCATACATGAAAAATTGTGATAAGATGCATCCATAGATTGCATTAAGAACTGGAGTTACAGAAAATGTGGGACGTGGGATTCATAAAACCCATTGATTATGGTTAGATTAGATTGCATTTGCATTTCATTTTCTTAAAAGCACTACATTGCATATAGTTTATTTTCAAGAACATCATATTCACCATTTTCATAGCATGTATTTTATGCATTCACATATAGCTGCATCAATAAAATAAGTAGATTGTCTTAGTTAATCACTTCTCTACACATGAATGAAGCAATGGTGTAGTGTCATAAATTGTACACCCTTGTAGGGTGGTACAATTTCACACTTAGGTTAGCACCCGCCTTAGTGTGTTTTTCATCTTGCATTTCTCATTCCCCTTTAAGCATTTAATTAATTAACTTACTTAAATCTATGGTTATGTCTCATCACTTTACACATTACAAAGTTGGGCCCTTTACCCTAAGCATTCCCCTTTTCATTTTATTCCTCCAATGAATCATTTAATGATAAACCCTAATTATGTCTTATTTTGACCGTTTGGGCCCAATTTTGCATATCAAGACATCTTGAAATCAACTGTAACTTTGGGAAGCACTCTAATATCATCATATCTAACAACACAAAAATTTGGTGAAAAGTTGGTCAAACCCTGGCAGAAATGCACATGGTCCATGACTTTTTTCCTGAAATTTCGAGAGCACAATCCTATGATATGATAATGCTTAACCCCAAAATCTTAGTGGGAAATTTAAATCGTAGGTCGGCCTAAACATGAAATTAATATCTATGGTTTCATATTTAAGAGCTCTCTTTCTTCATTTGAAGGGGGCTTCTTCTAAGAATCTAAGCGTAGGTTTTTGGAGTATTAGAGCCTTCTTTGTAGCGAAAGAGTAGATCTTTGAAGTATTAAACAACATGCAACATTAATCCATCAAACATTCATCAAGCATCATTTTATCAATTGGGGGATTTTGAAGATGTAGAAGAACAATAGGAGATCACCGACTGATGATTGGCTTGTACCTCTCCCTTGGGGTTGGTTATGGTTTCATGTTGTTTTCATGCCTTTGCATAAGATTTATTTTGATTCACATTCATGCTTTAGATCACTTTGCATTGTGGATTTAGAGCATTTACTTTGTCAATTATAAGCAATTAGGGTTTCCTCTTCAGGGTTGCTCTGGGTTGTTTACTTTCATTTATAGGATCTTGCATATACACAAGGTTCTAGCACACACATTTTCTGTATATTATCAGCTATTCGTGGAGGTGGAAATCACCAACATAGGGGTTTGATTAAGGCAAAACCCTATATAGCCACCCCAAACCTTCCCTTTTCAGTTGCAGGTGTAGAAACAGGAATCCAGAAGCAATTGCAAATCTGGAACAAGCATCAAAACCACTTAGAAGTCTAAGAAGTGCAAAAATGTATTCAGAATAGGGGCATGGTGCCTTGGTATTTCCTAGGATAGTGGCATAGCACCATAGTCTTTCCCTTTGTCAGTAGGACTTGGCAGAACAACACCTTCCAGATCTCAGAATCCCTCCTGTCATTTGGAGCTTGAGAATTGCAGAATTGGGACACTGACATGGCATCCTTATCCCAAACATTTCTACTTAGATTTTAGACATAGGTACACCTCTGGTTTTGCCTTCTGACCTATACTTTTCACTAGTGCATCAGTTGCTCTTTGATCTGCATTCTTAGAATAGGATTGACTTGCTTATTTTCTTTCTAGGTTAGATTCTATTTTCCATCATTATTCTCTATCATTTACAACAAAGGAATAGAAAATCTAAGAGGTAATCCATGACTCTCTCTTTCTCATAAGAAGTAGTTGATGTGCATTACCTCCCTAGGCTCTTTTGTATTCTATGAGTGTGTATGAGAGTGGGATTAGGGTTTCCATACTTAGTCTCACTTTTTCGCCTACACATCTTTGGTGAACCTGATGTGAATATAATTTCATTTTAATTGCATTGAATTGTTAGATTTAGATCTAGTTTATTTAATTTTCTCTCAAAACAAAAAAGAGATAGGTTTCTTTCATTTTCTTTGCATTGTGTATTTAAGTTTCATCCAATTTTCATTTCAAAATGTCAGATTTCTATTTACAAGATGTTCATGCTTTTTATGATGTATGAAATTTTGTTGATTATGAGTTTAGTAAAGATGAATTAGATGAGTCTCTAGATTATTTTTTGAACCCTAAGCCTTCTAAACCCTCATTTTGCTAAAAAATAATCAACCTTGTTACTATGTCATTTTGTGGTGATGAGAAAGATAAGTTGGATGATTCCTCTCATGGGTACATTCTTATTAACTCCTCCAGTAGATATAGAAACATAGTTGATTCCCATGATTCCCTTTATGATTTTATGTCTCCTTTTGAGTCCAAGGATAATCCTTTCAATCACTATGATCATGATTTATTGGATGATGTCATTGATGACTTTATGTCTTTGCATAAAGTTTCAAACAAGAATAATGCATCTAAAAGGTTAATCAATATGATCAATGTGAATGAACATAGAAAACCACTTTTTTTTGTCCAAGGTGCTTTACCTTCTCAAAATTCACCTCTTCCTAATCAACCTCTTTTCACGGTTCAAGGTGGATATGGTCATGATTCCTTTAGCACTCCAAACAAACCTATGATTATGATTCAAGGAAGGAATCCCACTAAGAGTCCTTATAGCTATGCTAGAAAAATAACTAAGGAGAGTTATAATGCAATTTCCCATACTTATAACATGTGAAACAATAGGAAAGCTAACCCTCCTCTGGTTGTTTCAACTCCTCTACCTAATCCTCAACTTAGTCTTCCTCAAGCACCTCGTATTTCACAAACCCTTGGTAAGGAATATGATCTTGTCGAACAAATTAAACCTACTCCTACCAAGATATTGCTTTGGGATTTTCTTTAAAATTCCTCAACTCATTATGGAATGTTACAAGATGCCTTTAAAACATTGAATTTCCCACTCGCAGTGACATCCAATCATATGGCTTCTTTGATTCACTCTATTACATCACCTAAGGCTCAGATTATGTTTACACAAGATGAGTTGTTTTCTGGTAAAATTCAACAATAATATGATCCCTTAATGATTATGATTATCATAAATGATAGTGCGAGAAGTAAAACATTAGTGGACGATGGTTCTAGCCTTAATGTTTGTAGAATTGACTTTTTGCATAAGATTAATGTTGATACATCTCTTATTAAGCCTGCTTCTCTCACCATCAGTGGCTTCGATAATGTTGCTAAATTCTCACTAGGTATCATGACCTTGCATGTTAAGGTAGGTCTTGTTTCTTTACCTACTCCTATCCTTCTCATGTCTAGAGAGTTGACATATAAAATTTTTCTAGGAAGACCTTTGATTCATAGCATGCAAGTTGTACCCTCTACATTGCATAGGCAAATCAAATTCATCTACAACAATAAAAAATACACCTTGTTAGGAGACACGAGATTTCAGGCTTGTTTACAAGTATCAAGTTCTAAATCCTCTTCAATCAATTATTCCCCAACTATCTTAGACAATTCCTCTAGAGCTTCTACTTTGATTAGTATGACTACTTCGTCAAACCTATCTCCTATATCTGGATCGATTCTTGATAGTTCCTCAAGTGGACCTAATGTTCTTCAGAAAGAATCTTCTCAACCTGACTCTATGATTGAGAATACTTTCTCTCTTGAATAGATTCTTGTAGAAGATTATTGGGGATCCCTTGATTTCAATCCTACTTTCATAGGGGAATACATAATTCCCCCTAGAGATCCTAAGATTGGAAAGAAGAAAGAAGAAGAACAACCTACAAAGCAATCTATTTTCTCTCGACCATTTAGTAATAACTTTGTGGTGGCTTCTTAGATTTCATCTCCCTTAGTTTTTGGTTTAGAGGATTTTGATCCTTCACTTTTTGAAAATCACCCTTCTTTTTCAGAAATTACTAACCTTTATGGTCCTAGTTTTCATATCCTAGCTAGGTGTTGATATAATGGAAATGGATGTGGTGCTCAAGAACAAGGGATTAAAGTTCCCTTGGAAAATAACTTTCGTGATATGACATTTGGGCTTGGTTATGATCCTTTCAAGCATATTAAAACCTCTAAGAGACCATCTATTAGTGTTAATGTCATTTCTACTTCTCTCTCACTAAGATATCTAGAATATATTGACTTTATACCTTCTTGTGTCTTTGCTTTGGACATTTTTTCAACCGATGATTCCCTAGCTGAATTCTTGGGAGCTTATGACAACCTTCCTCATTATCACCATAATCATAGTTTTCTCTATTGTTTAAATGCAGAAGTTTACTTTGGGAAAGAAAGAAATAACAATGAGATAGTTAAATAATTTCCTCAATTGAAAGATGCTCCTCAACAAAACAATCTCCTAATAAATGACACCATTGATATCTAGATGGATCCTTGTGTTGAAGATAAAATTTTGTAGATAGGGAAATGTCTTGTGGAGGAAGAGAAAAAATAATATGCTGAGTTGTTACATGAATTCCTTGAGCTCTTTGCTTGGATATATTTTGACATGCCCAACGTAGATTGTAAGATTGTCACTCATAACATTGTCCTAATTCCTGATGCTAAACCTATGAAGTTAAATTCGAAAGATTCGCCCTAAGGTGGAATTACTTGTTAAAGCTGAGATTCAAAAATTGTGGGATGTTGGATTCATCTATCCTATCGATTATTCCCCATGGATTTCAAACATTGTGCCTATGGCTAAAGATGAAAACAAGATTAGGATATGTACTCATTTTCATGATTTAAACAAGGCCTCTTTAAAAGATGATTTTCCTCTCTCGAATATTAATATGATAGTGGATTCGGTAGCAGGGCATGCTTTACTATCCTTTATTGAAGGTTTATCAGGATATAGTAAAATTTGCATCAATCTCCAAGATCAATATAAAATTACTTTCACTACTCCTTGGGGTACGTTTTGTTGGATTGTGATGCCTTTTGGATTGAAAAACATAGGCATAACCTATCAGTGTGCTATGAATCTCATCTTCCATGGCTATATGCATAAGACCTTTTAAGATTATGTAGATGACATCTTAGCCAATTTTTTTCTTTTTATAGATCATGTTAAGATCCTTTGTCAAATCTTTGAGATAATTTGTAAGCACAACATTCTTTTGAATCCCCAAAAAACATGTTTTTTGTGTGGATAGTGGAAAACTATTAGGATTCATAGTTTCATATCATGGCGTTGAGGTGGATACAAAGAAGATAGATGTTATTGTTAACATACTACCTCCTAAGAATGTTTCCCAACTAAAATTTTTGCAAGGAAATATCCAAGATATTCGTAGGCTCATCTCTCAACTTGCCGATCGTACCTTTTTCCTTCACACAATTTCTAAAAAAGAATATCACTTTCCAATGGAATGAGGATTGTCGTCAAGCATTCGAAGACTTAAAGACTTATTTGTCCAATCCTCCCATTCTTCAAATGACTAATCTTACTAAGGCTTTCCTTATATACACCGTTGTTGAACCCCTCAAGATCTTGCAACCTTACTGGCACAATGTGATAAGCATGGTAGAGAATGCCCATTTTATTACATAAGCCACACTCTACTCGATTACGAAGTCCAATATTCTGCGATAGAAAGACAATGCCTTGCTTTAGTCTTTGCAACTTAAAAGTTGAGGCATTATCTCTTGAATGATGAGATTCAGGTTATCATTAAATTTGATCCTCTTAAACATCTTTTCTCCAAAACTAACCTTTTCGGATGCTTAGATAAGTGGGTTATGATGTTGACCAAGTTTGACCTTAAGTTTGTCTCATAAAAGGAAATAAAGGGTCAAGCATTGACTGATCATTTAGTTGATTCTCCTTCACCATTCTCCCTACCTAACCCAGAGTCTTTTCTCGATGAATACATTCTTTCCATTGAGGTTAATGAGACTTGGGAATTGTACTTTGATGGCTCTAAGTTTCATATAGGATTGGGGGCAAGGGTTGTCTTAATCTCTCCTAAAAATAATCCTATTCCTTTATCATATCATCTCAATTTTTTATGTACCAACAACATTTCTGAATATGAAGCTCTTATAGCTGGAATTAAAGCAACCTTGGCATTGAATATGAAACATATACATATTTATGGATATTCTCAATTAATCATAAGATAAGTGATGGGCGTTTATCAGGCTAAACAAGATAAATTATCACAATATAAAGATGTATCTTTATCCTTGTTACAAAAAATTGATTCTTATATTATGGAGCCCGTTCCTCAAAAAGATAATTGACATGTTGATGCAATGGCATGTGTTGCCTCTCTTGTGTCTCTAGAGGACCCCTTGGTAGATCTTCAATTCACTATTCACAACCATACTTCCCCGATTATTGCTGATAATCCTAGTGATGTGGCATATTGTTACATTATAGATTCTAACAAATGGTACTTGCATGTCATAAGATATTTGAGTGATGGTACCTTTCTTGATTCTGCAAATAAGAATGCTAGGGCTAGGGTTCACAAATTGACTTGTAGATACATGATCCTTTCTAATGTTATCTATAGGAGGGGTTATAATTGTCTTCTCCTTTGGTGCTTAAACATGGCTGATATCCCTATCGGTCTCGGAGAAGCACATTTAGGTGCTTGCGGGGGGAATTTTGGGGTAGGTCTTTAGTTCAGAGATTGCTCTGAATGGAATATTATTGGCAAACCATGGAAAAGGATTCCTTTACATTTGTTAAACGATGTCATTAGAGTCAGCAACATAGCAATTCGATCCATGCCCTTGCCCAAGAGCTTTGATCACAAGTAACATCTTGGCCCTTTTCTACATGGGGTTTGGATCTTCCTGTTAAAATATCTCCTCCTTCATCTCAATGACATAAATTCATCATAATTACCACTGATTACTTTACGAAGTGGGTGGAAGCCATTCCTCCTTGATCCACTACTACTAAAGTAATTTGTCAATTCATTTTGGAAAACATCATTTCTCAATTTGGGATACCTTCCACCATAGTTTCAGATAATGGAATGCCATTCAAAAATAAGGATGTGAATAATTTTTTTGAGAAATATCACATTCAACATAAATTTTCTACAACTTATTATCCTCAATCAAATGGTCAAGTTGAATCTTCTAATAGAATAATTGAACAAATTCTTTGAAAGACTGTAAACAAGCATGGTAAGGATTGGCATACTCAATTAATCTATGCTCTATGGGATTATAGCAGGAGTGTATGTGTTACGATGGGCTATACCCCTTATAGTATTGTTTATGGTGTTGATGCCATTATGCCTTTGGAGTTAGAAATTTCTTCTTTGAGAGTTTCTCTTAGGGGTATAGTGGATGATGACTACTATAGAGAGAAAAGACTTCAACAACTTGAGATTCTTGATGAACGATGTATAAATTCCCTCGAATATATTCAAGCATATCATAAAAATTTGCAACAAATTTATATTGATAAGGTTATTCAATGTTCCTTCTCGGTAGGGGATTTAGTCCTTTATGAGAATCAACACAACATGAATGCCTTACCTAAGGAGAAAGGAAAGTTTAGTCCTAATTGGCTTGGAGCATACATCGTTGTGGAGGTCTATGGATTAGGTGCTTATAGGATAGCAGATGTGGAAGGTATGCCTCTCAAGGAGCCAATAAATGCTACGCACCTTCATAGATACTATGCCTAGTTCTATTTTATTTTCTCTCTCTCTCTCTCTCTCTTTTTCTTTCTAGTCTTCTTTTTGTTCTCTCTTTATATCTTTTTCTTCAAAATTGGGTAATATGTTAGCATATCTTCATTAAAGTATGTAAGATTAAATGATGTTAAATTGTTTGGTCTACATTTCTTCATTCTTGACAAGCATGTTTCATTACTATATTATTTGTCTTGGATTCTTTTTATGTAAATTATAATTTATTTACATTTCATATGTGCTAGCATGTTATACAATTTCTTATGTGTTAAGTAGAATTATATCATGTTTTGTTTAATTAGAGTTAATTAAATAATATTATTTATATAGTTCTCAGGCTTAATTTATTCTTCTCTTACATCATCACAGTAGCATTTGATTAAATATTTAGTTATTTAATTAAATTACACATGTATCAATTTAATCATGAAGCATTGAGAAATCAATCACATGGAAATTAAATAAGATATACATGCTCATTACTCAATGTGTTACTTCTAATCTAAGAAATGTGTACATTGTTTAAGCATTAAAAATAGCATAATCATGAGTGTCATCATATATACATCAATACATAAAAAACATCTCCTATCCCTAGGACTAGTAGCTGGAGGATGGTGGCTAGATTCTCCCTCCTGATTTGGCCATGGTAGTGGCACCATAGGGGTATATCCTAATACGGACCGCGAGTGACTCCAAGAGGACCTCCTATGATCTCTCTCCACCATGATTCCTCGGTATGTGGCTGCCTTTGTCTGTGATGTCACTAGGTTGTGCTCTATATATCATAATCTATCATCAGTAATCGATCAATCATCTATCATTATCTAATCAATGTAATAATTTTATCAATTCTAGCATTCATCATTTGATCTTGTGTCACCGTTGGTCACTCCAAACAGGGACCAGGGTACCCTGAGTGGACCAGGGTGCCCTGCTAGGACCATGGCACCCGACTAGGACCATGACGCCCCTTGGGACCATGGCGCCCCCTTGGGACCATGGCGCCCTAGGACCCCTAGGTGTCCAAAGGGTTGACCTCGGCCTAGATTAAGTGATGACATAATCACTTCTGGAAACTATGAGAACATGAAAAAGACAAATGCAGTCAATGAAAAGTCAACTCACCTCATAAAGCAGTCCGCCGATGAGTATGGACTGGCACGGGATCTCCATCCTAGTAGGTCACTCAGGTCAGCGTTGAGGCATGATGGCTTGTATGTGGGCTCCTCTGTAGTGAATAGTGCCAAAAATTTAGAAAGTGACAATTCAAGGCGTCACTTTCATATTTATGTGTTATGCACTTTTTTGACTTTATGTTTTTAAGTTAAAACCCTAATTTTTGCACTTTTTCTTCAATCTAATATATCTGGAGCTAGGAAGCTCTCATTATGGCACCGACGATGGTGTTGTAATCATGAGTTTTCCCTCTTACTCAACGTTAGTTCCATAATGTTTTTGGATGAGTAATCAATCCTTGTTGTGAACTTGCTTCATCAAAATCTTTATCACAATTCACTGTACAAAACATGATACCCTGTTTCACCTCACTAATAAGCAAGTCAAAATAGGGGGGTCATATAGCTACCCGTGAATTTCATCACCATCCTTAGTAATAATTATATGATTTTGTGATCTAACATGTGGTTTTGTAGGCTGTGGTTCCTCAGTGTGTATTGCAGATATCGTTGGGGGCTTCGTTCGACAACTTATGGATATATCCTTTTTCAAATGATGTTTACTTTTGTGTACTTTAGCTTGCATATGCAGGTAGTGTCATATGACCGCTAAAGTGGGGGCTAAATGTAGTGTCATAAATTGTACATCCTTGCTAGGGTGCTACAATTTCACACTTAGATTAGCACCTACCTTAGTGTGTTTTGCATCTTGCATTTCTCATTCCCCTTTAAGAATTTAATTAAATCTAAGGTCATGTCTCATCACTTTACACATTATAAAGTTGGTCTCTTTACCCTAAGCGTGCCCCTTTTCATTTTATTCCTCCAATAAATCATTTAATCATAAACCCTAATTATGTCTTATTTTGACCATTTAGGCCCAATTTCGCATATCAAAACATATCAAAAGCAGCTGTAAGTTTGGGATATGCTCGAATATCATCATATTTAAGGGCCCCAAAAATTTGGTGAAAAGTTGGTCAGACCATGGTGGGAATGCACATGGTCCGTGACTTCTTTCCCAAAATTTTGGGAGCACAATGCTATGATATGATAATGCTTAACCCCAAAATATGAGTGGGAAATTCAAATCCTAGGTCAGCCTAAACATGAAATTAAGATCTAGGGTTTCATACTTAAGAGCTTTCTTTCTTCATTTGAAGGGGGCTTCTTCTAAGAATCTAAGGGTAGGTTTTTGGAGTATTAGAGCCTTCTTTGTAGTGAAAGAGTAGATATTTGAAGTCTTCCACAACATTCAACATTCATCAAGAATCATTTTATCAATTGGGGGCTTTTGAAGATGTAGAAGAACAATAGGATATCACTGACTGACGATTGTCTTGTAGCTCTCCCTTGGGACTGGGGATGGTTTCATGTTGTTTTCATGTCTTTACATAAGCTTTGTTTTTATTCACATTCATGCTTTAGATCACTTTGCATTATGGATTTAGAGCATTAAATTTGTCAATTATAAGCAATTAGGGTTTATTCTTGAGGGTTTCTCTAGGTTTGTTACTTTCATTCTTCGGATCTTGCACACACATTTTTAGTACATTATCGGCTATTTGTGGAGGTGGAAATTACCAACATGGGCGTTTGACTAAAGCAAAACCCTATATAGAAACCTCAAACCTTTTCTTTTCAGTTGCAAGTGCAAAAACAAGAATCTGGAAGTAGTTACAGATCTGGAACAGGCATCAATACATCCCAAAAGTCTCAGAAGTGTAGAAATCTATCAAGGATAGTGGCATGGCACCCAGGTCCTAGACATTTCTGCTCAGATTTCAGACATAGGTACACCTTTGATTTTTCCTTCAGATCTTTACTTTTCAGCAATCTATTAGTTGTTCTTTGATCTACATTCTCAGATTAGCATTGGATTTCTTACTTGCTTTCTAGATTAGATTGCATTTTGCATGATTCCTCTCTCTCATTTACAACAAAGGAATAGAAAACTTAAGAGGCAATCCATAGCTATCTCTTTCTCATAAGAAGTAGTCAATGTGTGTTACCTCCCTAGGCTCTTTTGTATTCCATGAGTGTGTATGAGAGTGGGATTAGGGTTTCCATTATTAGTCTCACTTTTTCCCCTACACATCTTTGGTGAACCTAACATGAATCCAATTTCATTTGCATTGCATTGCATTGTTAGATCTAGGTCTAGTTTGATTTCTTTTTTTCAAAACATAAAAAAGAAAAGAAAAAGGGATAGGTTTCTTTTATTTTCCTTGCATTGTGTGTTTAAATTTCATGCAATATTCATTTCAAAATGTTAGATTTCTATTTACAAAATGTTCATTCGTTTGATGATTTATGCAATTATTTTTATTATGAGTGTAGTAAGGATGAATTAGATGAAGCTCGAGATGATTTTTTGAACCCTAATCCTTCTAAACCCTCATTTTATTAAAAGTTAATCAACCTTATTACTATTCCATTTGGTGGTTACGAGAAAGATAAGTTGAATGATCCCTCTCATGGGTATATTCCTATCAACTCCTCCACTAGATCTAGCAACATTGTTGATTCTCATGATTCCCTCTATGATGTTATGTCTCCTTTTGAGTCCAAAGATAAGCCTTTCAATCACTATGACCATGCTTTATTGAATGATACCCTTGATGACTTTATTTCTTTGCCTAAAATTTGAAACAAGAATAATGCATCTAAAAAGTTAATCAATATGATCAATGTGAATGAACAAAAAAAACAACATTTTGTTGTCGAAGGTCCTTTTCCTTTTCCAACTTCACCTCTTCCTAATCAACCTCTTTTCACTGTTCAAGGTGAATATGGTCATGATTCCTTTAGCACTTCAAACAAACCCATCATTACAGTTCAAGGAAGGAATCCCTCTAAGAGTCCTTATAGCTATGATAGACAACTAACTAAGGAGATCTATAATGAAATTGCCCATACCTATAACACAAGAAATAATAGGCAACCTAACACTCCTTTGGTTGTTTCGACTCCTCTACCTGATCCTCAACTCATTCTTCCTCAATCACCTCGTATTTCACAAACCCTTGGTAAGGAATATGATCTTGTCGAACAACTTAAAGCTACTCCTGCTAAGATATCCCTCTGGGCTTTTCTTCAAACTTCCTCTACTCATCACAGAATGCTACAAGATGCCTTGAAAACATTGAATGTCCCACCCATAGTGACATCCAATAATACGGCTTCCTTGATTCACTCTATTACAACAACTAAGGCTCAGATTGTGTTTACACAAGATGAGCTGCCTTCTAGTGAAAATCAACAACAATATGATCCCTTAATGATTGTGGTTATCATAAATGATAGTGTGATAAGGCGAACATTAGTGGATAATAGTTTTGGCATTAATGTTTCTAGCATTAACCTGTTGCATAATATCAATGTTGATACATCTCTTATCAAGCTTGATTCTCTCACTATCCATGGCTTGGATAATGTTGCTAAATCTTCACTAAGTATCACCACCTTGCCTATTAAGGTAGGTTCGGTTACTTTACCTACTCCTATCCATGTCATGTTTCAAGAGTTGACATACAACTTGTTTCTAGGGAGACCTTGGATTCATAGCATGCAAGTTGTTCCCTCTACATTTCATAATAAAATCAAATTCAATTACAACAATACAACATACACCTTGTTAGGAGACACTAGATTTCAAGCTTGTTTACAAACATCAAGTTATAAATCCTCTTCAATCATTCTTCCTCAACTATCTTAGACAATTCCGCTAAAGCTTCTACTTCAATTAGTATGACTAGTTCATCAAACTTGTCTCCTATATCTGGATTGATCCCTGATAGTTCCTCAAGTGGACCTAAGGTTGTTGAGGAAGAATCTTCTCAACCTGACTCTATGATTGAGAATACTTTCTCTATTGAACAGATTCTTGTAGAATATTATTGGGGATCCATTGATTTCAATCCTACTTTCATAGGGGAATACAAAATCCCCCCTAGAGAACCCAAGATCAAAAAGAAGAAAGAAGAAGAAGAATCGAAAAAGCAATCTACTTTGTCTGGGCCATTGAGTAATAACTTTGTGGTGGCTTCTTAGATTTCATCTCCCTTAGTTTCTGGTTTAGAGGATTTTGATCCTTCACTTTTTGAAAGTTGTCCTTATTGTTCGGAAATGACTAACCTTTATAGTCCTAGTTTTCATATCCTGGCTAGGTGTGGATATAATGGAAATGGATGTGGTGCTCAAGAACAAGGGATTAAAGTTCCTTTGGAAAACAACTTTCATGATATGACATTTGGGCTTGGTGATGATCATTTCAAGTATACTAAAGACTCTAAGAGACCATCTATTAGTGTTAATGTCAGTTCCACTTCTCTCTCGCTAAAATATCCAGAATATATTGACTTTGAACCTTCTTGTGTCTTTTCTTTGGATGTTTTTTCTATCGATGATTCCCTAGCTGAATTCTTGGGAGCTTATGACAACCTTCCTCATTATCACCATAATCATAGTTTTCTCTATTGTTTAAATGTAGAAGTTTACTTTGGGAAAGAAAGAAATAACAATGAGATAGTTAAATAATTTCCTCAATTGAAAGACGCTCCTCAACAAAACAATCTCCTAATAAATGACACCATTGATATCAAGATGGATCCTTGTGTTGAAGATAAAGTCATGTAGATAGGGAAATGGCTTGACGAAGAAGAGAAAAAACAATATGTTGAGCAGTTAAATGAATTTCCTAAGATCTTTCTTCGATATATTCTGACATTCCTGACGTAGATCCTAAGATTGTCACTCTTAGCATTGTCCTAATTCCTGATGCTAGACTTGTGAAGCAAAAGATTCAAAAGATTCTTCCTAAAGTGGCATTACTTGTTAAAGCTGAGATTGAAAAATTGTTGGATGATGGATTCATTCATCCTATCGATTATTCCCCATGGATTTCAAACATTGTGGTTGTGGCTAAAGATGAAAACAACATTAAGATGTGTACTGATTTTCATGATTTGAACAAGGCCTCTTTAAAAGATGTTTTTCCCCTCCCAGATATTGATATTCTAGTGGAATTGATAGAAGGGCATGCTTTACTATCCTTTATGGATGGTTTCTTAGGATATAATCAAATTTTTATCAACCCCCAAGATCAAAATTAAAAATATTTCACCACTCCTTGGGGTACGTTTCATTGGCTTGTGATGCCTTTTGGATTAAAAAATGCAGGCACAACCTATAAATGTGCTATGACTCTCATCTTCCATGACTATATGCATAAGACCTTAGAAGATTATGTTGATGGCATCTTAGTGAAATCTATACTTCATACAGATCATGTTAAGATTCTTCATCAAATCTTTGAGAGAATTCGTAAGTACAACATGCGTTTGAATCCCCAAAAATGTGCTTTTGGTGTGGATAGTAGCAAACTATTAGGATTCATAGTTTCACATCATGGCGTTGAGGTGGATACGAAGAAGATAGATGCTATTGTTAATATGCCACCTCCTAAGAATGTTTCGCAACTAAAATGTTTGCAAGGAAAGATCCAAGTTATTCGTAGGTTCATCTCTCAACTTGCAGATCATACCTTTCCCTAAACACAATTGCTTAAGAAAAATATCACTTTCCAATGGAATGAGGATTGCCATCAAGCATTCGAAGACTTAAAGACTTATTTGGGAAATCCTCCCATTCTTCAACTGACTGATCCTATTAAGCCTTTCCTGCTATACACTGCTACTTCCCCTCAAGCTCTTGCCGCCTTAATGGCACAATGTGATAAGGAAGGTAGAGAATGCCCGATTTATTACATAAGCCACAGTCTACTTGATTATGAAGTCTGATATTATACGATAGAAAGATAGTGTCTTGCTTTAGTCTTTGCAACTCAAAAGTTGAGGCATTATCTCTTGAATGCTAGGATTCATGTTGTCATTAAATTTGATCCTCTTAAACATCTTTTATCCAAAACTTATCTTTTTAGATGCTTAGCTAAGTGGGTTATGATGTTGACCGAGTTTAACCTTAAGTTTGTCTCACAAAAGGTAATAAAGGGTTAAGAATTGATTCCATTGAGGTTGATAAGACTTGGGAACTATACTTTGATTGCTCTAAGTGTCGTATAGGATCGAGGGTAGGGCTGGTCTTAATCTCTCCTAAAAAGAAGCCTATTCCTTTATCATATCGTCTCAATTTCCTATGTACCAATAAAATTGCTGAATATGAAGCTCTTATAGCTGGAATTAAAGAAACCTTGGCATTCAGTGTGAAAAATCTACATATTTATGGATATTATTAGCTAGTCATAAGACAAGTGATAGGGGTTTATCAAGCTAAGCAAGACAAACTATCACAATATAAAGATCTATCTTTTTCCTTATAAAAATTCAATTCCTATACAATGGAGCCCATTCCTTGAAAAGATAATTGACATGCTGATGCGATGACATGTGTTGCCTCTCTTGTGTCTCTAGAGAACCCCTTGGTAGATCTTCAATACACTAATCACAACCTTACTTCCCTGGCTATTGCTAATAATCCTAGTGATGTGGCATAGTGTTGCATTATAGATTATGATGAATGGTACTTGCATGTCATAAGATATTTGACTGATGGTACCTTTCCTAGCTCTACGAATAAGAATACTAGGGCTTGGGTTCACAAATTTGCTACTAGATACATTATCCTTTCTAATATTCTCTATATGAGGGGTTATAATGGTCTTCTTCTTCGATGCCTAAAAAAGGCTGAGGTCCCTATCCCTCTTGAAGAAGCACATTTAGGTGCTTATGGGGTGGATTTTGGGGGTAGGTCTTTGGTTCAGAGATTGCTCCAAATGGGATATTATTTGCCAACCATGGAAAATAATTCTTTTGCATTTGTTAAAAGATGTCATCAATGTCAGCAACATAGCAATTTGATCCATGCCCCTACCTAAGAGCTTCGATCACAGGTAGCATCTTGGCCCTTTTCTACATGGGGTTTGGATCTCATTGGTAAAATATCTCTTCCTTCATCTCAAGGACATACTTTCACCATAACTGCCATTGATTACTTTACGAAGTGGGTGGAAGTTGATCTTCTTCGGTCCACTACCACTGAAGTAATTTGTCAATTCATTTTGGAAAACATCATTTCTTGATTTGGGATACCTTCCACCTTAGTTTTAGATAATGGAACATCATTAAAAAATAAGGATGTGAAGGAGTTTCTCGAGAAATATCATATTCAACATAAAGTTTCTACACCTTATTATCCTCAATCAAATGGTCAAGCTGAGTCTTCTAATAGGATAATTGAACAAATTTTTAGAAAGACTATAAACAAGCATGGTAAGGATTGACATACTCAATTAACCTATGCTCAGTGGGCTTATCACATGAGTGTACATGTTGCTATGGGTTGTACCCCTTATAATCTATTTTATGGTGTTGATGCCATTCTGCCTTTGGAGTTAGAAATTTATTCTTTGAGAGTTTCTCTTAGAGGTATAGTGGATGATGAATCCTATAGAGAGAAAATACTTCAACAACTTGAGATGCTCATTTAACGGTGTATAAATACCCTCGAGCATATTCAAGCATATCATGAAACTTTGCAACAAAGCTACAATGATAAGGTTATTCAACTTTCCTTCTTGGTAGGGGATTTAGTTCTTTATGAGAATTAACGTAATGTGAATGCCTTACCTGAGGAGAGAGGAAAATTCAGTCCTAATTGGCTTGGACCATACATTGTTGTGGAGGTCTATGGATCAAGTGCTTACAAGATAGTAGATGTGGAAGGTACACCTCTCAAGGAACTCATAAATTCTATGCACCTTCATAGATACTATGCCTAGTTCTCTCTCTCTCTCTCTCTCTCTCTCTCTCTCTCTCTCTCTCTCTCTCTCTCTCTCTCTCTCTCTCTCTCTTTCTAGTGTTATTTATGCTCTCTCTGTTTCATATTTTTCTTCAAAATTGGTTAATATGTTATCATATCTTCATTAAAGTATGTAAGATTAAATGATGTTATATTGTTTGGTCTACATTACTTTATTCTTGACAAGCATGTTTCATTACTATATTATTTGTCTTGGAATATTTTTTATGTAAATTGTAATGGATTTAAATTTCTTATGTGTTAAGTAGAATTATATCATGTTGTGTTTAATTAGAGTTAATGAAATCACATTAGTCATATAGTTCTCATGCTTAATACATTATTCTTTTACATCATCAATGTAGAATTTGATTAAATACTTAGTTATTTAATTAAATTACACATGTATCAATTTAATCATGAAGTATTGAGGAATCAATCACATGGAAATTAAATCAGATATACATGCTCATTAATCAATGTCTTACATCTAATCTAAGAAATGCGTACATTGTTTAAGCATTAAAAATAACATAAATATGAGTGTCATCATATATACATCAACATCATCTCCTATCCCTAGGACTAGTAGTAGGAGGATGGTGGCTAGATGCCCCCTCCTAATCTAGCCATGGGGGTGGCCCCATGGGGGTTGATAACTCAATGATGAATGGTGAGTATAAAACTGGTACTAAGAGGGGGGTGAATTAGTACAAGCACAAAAATGTTTCACGAACTGGTTTGACTGCAAACAGTGAACTTGATTGACAATCACTAACACCGATCTAAACTAGATTACTACCGGTTAAACATAATGCTACTGGGAAAGATATAAACCGGCAACACTTATCTTTCCATACAACCTACTCCCTCCCTTCCACTTTATCCTTATGCATAAACAGATAATCTATCATCAGAGAAATGATAGTTTACTAGCATAACATGATTCACCGCTTGACAGAAAATAACAAAGCATCACATGAAAGAGGCATCACACATGACACACATATTTTTCATGTGGAAACCCAACTAGGAAAAACCATGGTGGGGATGAATACCCACAAGCTATTTTTGAACTCTTTAGAAGTCCTCTCTATTAGGAGCTTAGTCTAGATAAAGATTGTTACAACAGGTTCTATTAGGAACCAATCCTGTTAGGGATCACCCGATTAAGGGATGGCTAGAATACTTGGTTAAGGGTTAAACCCTGTTAGAGGCTACCTTGTTAGAGGATTTTATGAACTCAATGGCTTTGAGTCACCATGTTAAAGGATTTACAACAAGCTGGTTAAAGCTACCCGGTTAAGAGATTTTCCAATTGTTGAAGTAGTTAAAGATTAATAGGTATTACAATGATTTGGTAATAGCACTCAATGCCAATGCAGATCTACTTTAGTTCATTCCTTCTCCACACACACTATGCAGGTATCAATCCTCTTATCTGGTCTAGCAAGAATCATGTATCTCTGCACTTAGATACACACACACACCATTTGCCAACAACCTCGGCATGAAACACAACATCGACCTTATAGGAAACAGATAGGTCAGTAGCAAAAACCCTAAAACCCTAAACATTTAGGTTAAGCAATTGATCGGTTCAATCCTGACCATTGAACACTTTTCATTTGAATACAATGGTCTTGAACAGATCTCAAGATATTCTCCATCGTTCGTTCTTAACTCCTTCATGGAGGTGATAACCCATCACGCGTTTTCCATCATTTACAAGGACATTCCACATACTGGTTCACATTTCAACATACCGGTTCCCTTGGACAAACATACCACTTCACCTATTGCACATATACTAGTTCACAACATTATACTAGTTCACTTTTCCAGTTGCTAAACCGGTAATTGCCTAACCGGTTCACTCTTCAGCATATTGACATCAATGACACCATAATATCATCATGTCAACATACTCTACACAAATGCCAACAATCTTCCCCTTTGGCATTGATGGCAATATAGAAAGATATCACTCAACATCACATCTTCTCCCTATTGCTGCAGATATCTTCTCCACTTCACATCTTCTCCCCCTTTGACAACAATGCCAAAGTGGAGGAACAAGCTTTCCTGTTCCAGTATGCTACTCCCCTTAAGGAGTAGCATCCTTCAACACATCAATCCTAAAAAACATTGGACACTGTAATACCTTACTGATGTGGAGCATATACTTTTAGTTCACCTCTTGAAGGGGTAGCACCCCTAATTCACCTCTCAAATAGGTAAATGTAGCCTTTGGTAGAGGCTTGGTGAATATATCTGCTAATTGCTCCTTACTAGAAACATGTTCCAATACAACCTCCTTGTTTTGAACCTTCTCCCTCAAGAAATGATAATTGAGCTCAGAGTGCTTGGTTCTAGCATGCAAAACCAGATTCTTGGAAATGTTAATTGCACTTGTATTGTCACAAAATATGCTTACTATTTCAGATATAGGAACTTTGAAGCCATTCAATACATGCTTCATCCCAATAGTCTAGGTGTAGTTCATAAAAGCTGCAACATACTCTACTTCTACTGTAGACTGAGAGATACAACTTTGCTTCTTACTCATCCATGAGACCAGTCTACCATCGAGAAAGAATGTACCACCAGTTGTTCTCTTCTGATCATCTACATTACCAGCCCAATCAGCATCTATGAATACTTTCAGGTTGAAATCATTATTGTATGGATACCATAACCCATAGTCAATATTTCCCTTCAGATATCTAAGAATCTGCTTGATTGCTACCAAGTGGGATTCTCTTGGGCTTTGTTGAAACCGAGCGATGATACCCACTGCATGTGCGATGTCTGTTCTGCTATGCACTACATAATGCAACTTACCAATCATTGATCGGTAATCCTTCTCATTTACCACTGCTGAGTCATCCTCTTTTGATAGCTTACGATCAGTCATCATTGGTGTACCAACCGGTTTGCTATCTTCCATGCCAAAAGTCTTCAACACTTCTTTGCCATACTTGGACTGAGTGATAAAGATTCCATCTTTCATTTGTTGAATCTGTAGTCCAATGAAGAACTTAATCTCCCCTATAAGTGACATCTCAAACTCCTTTTTCATCTCATCTGCAAAATCATGACTCATCTTGTCATCTCCTCCAAAGATGATGTCATCAACAAATACTTCGCAGATCAGAATCTGATCTCCTTCTTATTTCAAGTAGATATTGCTATCTTCACTTGTTCTTTCAAATCCAATCTTCACAAGATGGGAATGCAAGTGTTCATACCATGCTCTTGGTGCCTGCTTTAGTCCATACAAGGCTTTATGTATCCTACACACCATGTCACTGTCTTCTGATAGGGAAAACCCAACTGGTTTCTCTATATACACCTCCTCTTCAAGTATTCCATTTAGGAATGCAAATTTTATATCCATTTGGTA
Organism: Cryptomeria japonica; assembly: GCF_030272615.1. Classification (NCBI taxonomy): domain Eukaryota; kingdom Viridiplantae; phylum Streptophyta; class Pinopsida; order Cupressales; family Cupressaceae; genus Cryptomeria; species Cryptomeria japonica. The sequence continues at coordinate 564,278,734 of NC_081412.1, forward strand.
TACCTTGAATCCTTTAAAAGCTACATATGCAAGAAGCATATGCACTCCTTCCAATTTTGCTACTGGAGCAAAGTTTTCTCGATAGTCTTCTCCTTCTGCTTGGGCATATCCTTTACACACTAGTCTGGCTTTGTTCCTTACCACTATGCCATCCTCATTTAGCTTGTTTCTGGAAACCCATTTGGTTGCAATGAAATTTTTATGCTCTGGTCTGGGTACCAAAGACCATGTACCATTCATTTCTATCTGGTCAAGTTCGTCCTCCATTTCCTTGATCCAGTCTTCATCTTTATGTACCTCTTTGAATGATTTAGGCTCAAATTCAGAGATCATACATGAGCTTTCTCTGACCTATCTTCTTGTAATAATTCCTACATCTTTGTCTCCTATGATCCGCTTTGGATCATGATTGAGTTTGACATATCTAGGTATGTTCTTAAAAGATTCCTCTTTCTTTTCTTCTTCATCCTCATCTTCATCAACATCAACATCCACCAGTGTAGGAGCACAATTATTGGTACTAGGCTGATTTGCAACCGATTCCCAGAAGGTTGCTACCAGTTCATCTCCTACTTGATCACTGTCAGTTTCCTTAGGTTTCCCAGAGTTTTCATCAACCCTAACATTGATGCTTTCAACAATTCTCTAAGTCCTATTGTTGAAGCATTTGAGAGCTTTACTCTTGGTGGAATATCCTAGGAATATTCCCTCATCACATTTAGCATCAAACTTGCTCTGATGTTCACTCTTCTTAATGTAACATTTACTACCAAACACTCTAAACTAGCTTACCACTGGTGTCTTGCTGGTCCAGTACTCATAAGGAGTCTTATCCTTTCCCTTTTTGATGAGTACCTGGTTCATTGTGTAGACTGTAGTGGTCACTGCTTCTTTCCAAAAGGTGTGAGCAACCTTTCCTTGGATCAACATAGTTCTAGCTGCTTCAACCACAGTCCGGTTGTTTCTCTTTGCTAGGTCATTTTTTTGTGGATTCTGGGGGGTAGATAGTTTCCTCTTGATGTCATTCTCTTCACAATATTTGTTGAATTCACTGGAAGTGAACTCCCCTCCTTGATTAGTTCTAAGGCATTTGATTCATCTACCACTTTCCTTTTCTACCAATGCCCTGGAAGCTTTGAACTTTCCAAAGGCTTCAAACTTGTCCTTCAAGAATGTGACCCACATCATTCTTGAGCAATCATCTTTAAGAATCATAAAATACCTATCTCCCTACACACATCTAGTTTTCATAGGAATACACAAATTAGTATGCACAAGATCAAGTAAGTTGTCAGCCGTGAAAGTTTTACCTTTGAAGGTTGAGTAAGACATTTTCCCTAGTTGACATTCTCTACACAAAGGATTTTCCGGTTTTCTCAGCATCGACAGTCCTCTAACTGCCTTGATCTTACTAGCCTTTATTATGTTATCAAAGTTTACATGGCAGAGTCTCCTATGCCATATCTAGCTATCATAAAACTTAGCCATAAGGCATGTACTTATACTTGCATTTAGCTGAAATAAGTTACCTTTGGTATACATACCGGTGGCCATCAATTCACCATTCTTTCCTTTGATTTTGCACACTCCATTTTTGAATTCCAGAGTGAGTCCACTATCATTCAACTAGGAAACACTCAATATATTATGTCTGAGACCTTCCACCCAATACACATTGTCAGCACTTCTCTATCCATTCAGAGAGATGGACCCTCTTCCTCTGACCATACATGGTGCAACATTACCAAAGCAAACCACACCACCATCATATTCTTCCAAAGATAGAAACTTGCTCTAGTCACCAGTCATATGTTGAGAACAACCACTGTCAATAATCCACTCATTGGAATTATCAAAGTAGGAGACAAGAGCCTTCTTGGCAACAAACACAATATCTTCATTTTCTTCATCTTACGATTCCTCATCTGTGACACCTTCATCAACTACTACAAAATAGTTTCTCCAGTTTCCTCCTTTGAATTTCTTGAACCTATCCGGTTTGTCCTTATTGTCACCATTAGAATAGTTTACAACAATATGTCCTATCCAGTTATAAGAAAAGCATTTCAAAGGGATCTTACCTCTGTATTTACCTATTCCCTTATGAAGTCACTTGGCAAGAAGAGCTCCAAATTCCATCAGAATCTCCTCATCATCCATTTCTCTATTCTATCTAGGTTCACTGCTGGTGCTTGCTTCTTTTCCATTTTTGGATGATGTAGTAGAAGCTCTAAAAGCTGATTCAATCTTTTGAACACTGCCATCAAAACTATTTAGCTCATAGGCTATTGATTTTGCAATGATGGAGTCTAAGGATACCTTAGTCTTGTCTATTGACCTCAACTCCTGAATAGGAACAACCCTTATTGTATAGACTAGTAATAAGGACCTTGGGACTTTACTAATAATAGTAGAATCTTCCATTTTTCCTCCCGCACTCTTGATGTCTCAAACAATAGTCTTGATTCTTATTCCATATTGTTGAATGGTCTCACCTTCAACCATTCGCATGTCTTTAAACTTCCCTCTAAGGATTTCTTCCTTAGCTTGTTTTACATTCTCATCACTGCCATAGATATTCTCAAGAGTATCCCATACTTCTTTGGGATTTTCTTTATCCTAGACATCAATAAACTCAATGTCAGATAAACTACTAATTAGGACTTCCATGACTTTCCCATTCTCCTGAATCTCTCTCTTTTGATCATCGGTGAGAATACTGGTAGGGATAACATAAGCATTCTCAACATAGCTCCAGTATTGAGCACTCATTCTTCTGATGTATATCTTCATTCTATCCTTCCATATTTTTAAGTTATCTTTGTTGAACTTTGGACCTTCCCTCTTAATCATTACAATAGGATCTTTCCCTCAAGCGGTTAAGCTTACAATGCAGAGGATCTAGAGGTAGCTCTGATACTAATTGATAACTCAATGATGAATAATGAGTACCAAACCAGTACTGAGAGGGGGGGTGAATTAGTACAGGCACTAAAACTTTTCACGAACTGGTTTGACTGCAAATAGTGAACTTGACTGACAATCACTAACACCGGTATGAACCAAATTACTACCGGTTAGACATAATGCTACTGGGAAAGACATAAACCAACAACACTTAGCTTTCCATACAACCTACTCCCTCATTTCCACTTTATCCTTATGCATGAACATATAATCTATCATTAGAGATATGATAATTTACTAGCATAACATGATTCACCACTTGATAGAAAATAAAAAAGCATCACATGAAAGAGACATCACACATGACACACATATTTTTCACCTGGAAACCCAACTGGGAAAAACCACAGTGGGGATGAATACCCACAAGCTATTTTTGAACTCTTTAGAAGTCCGCTCTATTAGGAGCTTAGTCCAGTTAAAGACTGTTACAACAGGTTCTGTTAGGAACCGATCCAGTTAGGGATCACCCGGTTAAGGGATGGCTAGAATACCCATTTAAGGGTTAAACCCTATTAGAGGCTGCCTTGTTAGAGGATTTTATGAACTCAATGGATTTGAGACACCCTGTTAAATGATTTACAGTAAGCTAGTTAAAGCTACCCGATTAAGGGATTTTCCAACGGTTGAAGTAGTTAAAGATCAATAGGTATTACAATGATCTAGTAATAGCACTCAATGCCAATGTAGATGCACTTTAGTTCCTTCCTTCTTCACACACACTATGTAGGTATCAATCCTCTTATTTGGTCTGGCAAGAATCATGTATCTCTCCACTTAGATACACACACACCATTTGCCAACAACCTCAGCATGAAACACAACATCAACCTTATAGGAAATAGATAGGTCGGTAGCAAAAACCCTAAAACCCTAAACATTTAGGTTAAGAAATTGATCAGTTCAATCCTAACCATTGAACACTTTGCATTTGAATACAATGGTCTTAAATAGATCTCAAGACATTCTCCATCGTTCGTTCTTCACTGCTTCACAGAGGCGATAACCCATCATGCATTTTCCACCATTTATAGGGACTTCACACATTCTCGAGGTAGATAGGATCAATCTCCTTCCTGCAAGATCCTGCACGTGCACAAGGCTAACATGGCGACATGATCTGATCTCTATAACAATGATAATTCATCATATGATGTCATTGGCTGAATTACAAAGGCTTGGAGAACTTCAACCAGAAACCCTGAAGCTAAGACTACCAACCGGTAGTCCTACCATATTCCATATACCGGTTCACTTGGACAAACATACCACTTCACCTATTACACATATACCAGTTCACAACATTATACCGGTTCACTTTTCTAGTTGCTAAACTGGTAATTGCCTAACCGGTTCACTCTTCAGCATATTGACATCAATGATAACATAATATAATTATGTCAACATACTCGTCACAAATGCCAACAAGGGTATATCGTGATATGGACCATGAGTGACTCCGTGAGGAGCTCCTATGATCTCTCTCCATCATGATCCCTTAATATGTGGCTGCCTTTGTCTATGATGCTACTAGGTCATGCTGTATCTGTCATAGTCTCTCTCATAGGACCTTCACCTCTATCCGAATAGGGGAGAACAGGTCCTCGTGTCTTCGTGCATTCCTTTGGGATATGTATGCTATATATGAGGAACTTGAAATGTCTGCAGTCATAATAAGGTTTGTCACTATATTCTGAATTAGAGAATGCCACTCCTGGATGATAGCTACAATATAGAGAAATTTTTCATTAGTAACATTCTATATCATCAAATCTAAAGTGGGTAGGATGCACATGTTAATCAATAACAAGACTCATTACTCGAATCTCCCTTTCGCCAATGAGGATCGTGGACAACGACTGCCTGAGACTAGGACCTGCTAGGCTCTCCCCACTCATGTTGTCTTTGTATAGTCAGTGTGGGTTGATGGGGATCTAGATCAGGACCCCTTATGGGATCCTTCTCTTCCTGTAGTGGAAAACTTGGTGGATCTATGGATTTGGTATCATCTTTGGAGTGATGAACTATACCTAACTCATCTTCCTCCTCCCCCTCCTCATCATCCTCCTAATCATCTCCATCCTGATCTCCCTCTTTGGTATCAGGATCATCTCCATCTTTGCCTACCTCTTGCTCCTCTGTGTTGTCACCCTGATCATTTGAATTCTCCTCGGATGCATAAGATCCCTCTCTGTCACCTGACTGTCCCCATGATTCAGGGTTCCCTCCAGGGAAGCCTACTGGGAAAATAACTCAAGGGTATGTTCTCCTTGACTATTTTATGTACCATCGGTGCGTGCCTGCATCATCTCTATAATATGTCACTATTTCTTGATCTGACCCATCTGAATCTGTGATGTCGATCTCATCACTCGTAGGCCTAGGAATGGCTCCTAGCCTCAACATCACTCGTGAGTGTCAGATGTATATAGGCACGTTAGTAGTTATGTTGGCATTATACACTCAGATGAGAATGGTTGATGTTGTAATTGATGGAAACCAATTGGTAACATGGTTCACAGGTTCTACCGGCACCAGAAGTCACTACAAAGGTTTATTCACACTGGCATCTAGTTACACCGGTAACAGATCATACCGAAAGTCCAAGCTGACTTGGAATTAATAATGTTTATGCGAATTATATTGTAATATTATATCTATATAGCCGACATGATGTATTGTAAAGACTCATATATGTATGAGATCTTGTAGGTCAATTGAATAGAGTGAGAGTATGTATGTAGTTATGTATGTAAGAGGTATAATTGTATATGCATTTTGATATATTTATCTTAGGAGCGAATAAGAGAAGAGAAGAGTGAATCAAGGTTTTGGAAGAGGTATCAGACAAAGCTTAAACCGGTACTGAATCCAGCATTGCAGATGCTATTTTGAGTAGTACATTGTTATTGGATTTAACCATCCAATTGTGTAGTCAATGTGACTCCATTTTTGTATTGAGAAGTGAGCTCTAGGCAGTTGGCCTTCTTGCATGTGCAAGCCCCTATTTTACTGAGTAATATTTATTCATATTGGCAAGTGAGTAAATATTGTGGGTCACAAATCCCACCAAGGTTTTTCCCTTCATGGGTTTCCTTGCCAAAAATATGTGTTATGGTATGCATTGATGCTTATTATTTTGTTTCTCTTTACTGCATTATTACTTTCTTACTGGTATATTAATTTGGGACTAACCAAATATCTAACAATTGGTATCAGAGCCTAGTCCTGTATTTATAGAAGCCTGACAACTTGAGGAATATTCTGAAACCGGTACTAATGGAAATTTTGAGACAATAGTTGGAAGGATCTCTTGAAGATTTTGATACAGAATAACTGAAGAATATCAAACTAGATGATGAACTCAGAACTGCTCAGGAATTTATCAAAGCAGTTCAAGATAACTTGGTTATAACAAAGAATAAGAGAAAAGAATTACATGTGCATCTGCAAAACCAAGATGATGAAGAAAAAGAAACTCTCAGAGATATTGCAGAGAAACTAAGACAAGACAACAGTAACATGAGGAATGAGATGCAAGATTTAACCATGAGACTATGTAAGGATATTGAAGATAGAAAGAGGAATGAAGAAGATTTGGCCAGAAGACTTAATGAAAGATACGATGAATCTCTAAGGCTTAGTTATGAAAATGATATGCTTAAAACAGATTTGATTCACATGGAACATGACAAAGAGGAACTTATGAGACAAGTCAGTACTTTGGAAAGTGAGTTGGTTGTTGCAAATGAATACAAAGACAAATTCAAGAATAGTTCAGACAAGCTCAATGATATGCTAAAAAGTCAAAAACCTAATGGAGAAATAGTTGGACTTGGATTTGAACATGGAGAAAGTTCTAAAACTGCAAACAATCATGATCCCAACAAACCAGTAAGACAACCCAATGCTTATAAATTCAATGGAAAATGTTTTAATTGCAACAAATTTGGTCATAGAGAAAATCAATGCAGATTTAGGAATAATTAGAATACATGTAAAAAAGTGCAATAAAAATGGTCATAGCTCAAAAAATTTTAGAATGAATGTAAAATGCAATGTTTGTGGTAGATTTGGACATCTATATAATCAATGCAGAACTCAAACCAGTCAAGGTTATGGAAAAGTTATTTAAAGAAACAATGTAACCTATTATGCATGTAACAAGATTGGGCTTATTGCAAGATTATGTAGAAGCAAGAATGTACCAACAAACAAAAGAGGATCTAATGACAAAGGCAAATAAAAGGTGAATGAAATCAAGAAAGAATTCACTAAACAATGGATCAGGAAGAGAGATCAGAGAAATGATGAATCTATCTCTACATTGGCATAATGGAGTAACCCTGCACTAGCAGGAGATTCTTCATCTAACTAAGGAATAATCCTTAGGGGTAAGGAAACTAATTGAAGATCATGCATTTACCCTTAGTTGGTGGTAAGAAGCCATAATTCTTCTTTACCAACACATATGTTGGAAATTCACTTCACCTGCAAATCATTTAATGCATTTTTAAGTTAACTTTTTGGTTATAAAGCACTTGAATTTCTCATTTCAACTTACCAAAGCATTCAAGCATTCTAACAACATGAAAGTTGAGCATCAACATTTAGGAAGCAAAGTAGAAAAGGTTTTTTAGAGCATGCAAGGTTTTCACTTGCATTCGACAGTAGAAGGTATTTATCCTACGGCATGGCTTCTTCATCTTCCACTGCTTAATTCATTTCAAAACCCTACTATTGTGGAAAATGTCAAGCATCCTAGATTAGTCTTTAAAATCATCCCTAAGATAAAAAAGTTATATGACTCCATTGGTGCATTTTCAAAAATCCTGAAAGGAGTTGCATTTGTTGAAGACCCTAGGGCATACATTCACTGTAACATCGAAGATTTAGGATCCAAAGATTTAAGAAACATGTTCATGAATGTTATTGTTGACAACCAAGGTGTAGTCAAACTAGAACACAAGGTTATTGAAGATTTAGGGTTCACTAACATCCTTCACATGGTTGAATTCTTAGATGAGATTGTCCATTATGTTCTTAGTTGAGTACATGGTGAATTTTTGTGGTTAGATTCAGTTTTAAAGATCACTAAGGAAGCAATTAAGGCTATTACTGGTTTACCTTCTACTGGCACTAGGCCTGAGAAGAAAAAGAAAATTCCAAACAAAGAGGTTATGAACTTAACCAGAGATACATTTGATAACAAATCACTTAGGGTTAGTGATATAACCAACAATAATGTTAAATATGCTAGTATGGTTATTGGATATAAAGTTGCTCATACTAATAGACTGAATTTTGTTTCAAGTTTATGCATTCATAGTGCCTATGAGATGATTATGAATAATGTAAAAATTGGTATTTGTGAATGGCTAAAAGATGAACTGTTGAAAAATTTAAGCAAGATCAAAGGTGACAAGAAGGGAACTTTCAAGTTTGGGAATTTGATTGTATGCTTAATGCTATATTTCTCAAAGGATGTTCTCGGTATTGGACACAAGGACTTTGCCTATGATATTTATGTTGGAAAATAGATTAAGGAGGCAATTACTAGCTTAGGTTTAGATGGTGACAAACTGGTAAAAGATTATTTCAAGAAATTTCAAGAAAAAATGAGGCAAAAGGAAAGAATCCCTCAGAGCATTGTAGACAAATATGACAAACATATATGCTTTGTTGTGGAAAGAGATTAAGAATGGATGGAGGTAGTTAGACCTAGAACTATCTGGATAACAAAAATGGATTATGAAGTGGACTCACACATCTTTGAATCTTATGCCAAGATACTCCTAGATGCTCCACCAGAACCTACTGAGAAGATCTTTGGTAATGCTAAAACTATAGAGAGTGATGTTTCTATGCAGAAGCAGAGGAAGAAAAGAGAAAAAGAAATAAAAGATGCTTTGAATTTTGTAGAAGTTGTTAAGAAGGGATTATTGAAACTTGATTTGATGAAAGGTGTTGCTGAACAAGAAAGAAAAACAAAACACCAACCAGTAGCACATATATCTCTTGTGGCTACCTCATCTGATTCTGACAATGATAAGGTTGTTGAATTAAAAAGGGTGGACATAAAGAAAAGAAAACACTCACTGGCACCTGCTCCATCTCCTAAGAAATCAAGAACACTTAGAAAGAAACAACAGGTTGTGAGAGAGGCCAGTGGTCAGAAGAAGAAGGTCACACCAAAGAAGCAACTGAAACAAAAGGAACCAGACACTCTTTCACCGGCAGAGCTAATAAATGAAATAAGTCAAGAAGGAAATCTTAGTAATGTTAGTAAGTTCTATCATTCTTTTGTTGATTCAGATAAGGATACTATTGAGGAAAGTATTATTTTGTATCTAGACATATATAAGAAGGTTCTTATTGAGGTTGTAGATGTTCTTCCTAATGATTTGTACTTAAGACTTGAAGCAAAGAGAATGTATGTTATGGAGTTAGATAAGAAATTCAAGGTTGAGGCACTGTTAGTCGTTCATCCTATTAATTCCAAGGAAGAAATAGATGACTTAATATCTAAAGCTAACAAGACTATTTTTGTGAGTGATCACTAACAAGTTAGTCTTATGGCCGATGGAGTAAAAGAGATTGTAGATGAAACAACTGACAAATGAGATATATTCTTTGTTGAGAAGGAAAAGAGGGAAGAGAAAGATAGACAAAAAATGAATAAATTATTTACTAAAGTATATCAAAAAATAGATAAAGGCAAGGGAAAGGTTGGCAGTGTACTTGACCTCATAGTTAAGGACAACTTACCACCACCAGCATAGGACACCCCGCCAGTAGTATCAGAGATGCTGACAGAAAAGGAAAATGAGCTTGAAAAAGAAAATATATGAGAGGAAGTGAAAACAGATAATGTTGATTCCGAGTCAGATATTCTATTCACAATGAATGTTGACACTTAGGACATCAATATTGTGTTGGAAAAGGAAACTACAGAAGAAAAGAAATCTGAGTCTGAAAATATTGAGAAACCTGAATCATCGGTAAAAACTATTGACACTCAGCAAAATGTTGAGATACCAGGAGGAACAGAAAAGGAACAAGAATAGACACAATCAAAACTGGCAGTAAATAAGAATGAGGATAAAAGTGAAGATAAGAAGGAAGAGAAAGTGGATAAGGAAGAGGTTAAGGTATCTGGAGAAGAGAAGAAAGTTATTACAGATCCTAAGACTCCTCCTAGTACTTCTACTATGGGCTACAAACCAACAAATGTAATTGATGTATTACTAGATTCCATAAAGAAGATAATAGAATGCAATGCCTTAGCATTTAAGGCTATTGATGATTCTTTACCAATTTTGTAGATGATTGCAATGGTGTGCAAGGTTGATCACATTGTTGGGTCTATAGGTAAATTGGACACATTGTCCAAATTCATTTATTCTAACATTCAAACTATAGATAAGATAAATGAGGAGACCATTAAGGAAAGAGTTAATAAGGAGAAGGATGAATTCTTTAACAAAACAATAAAGGATTGTATAGGAAAAATTGATTCATTGTTACCGACACTGAATTCCACCATTCTAGAATACAAGGAATTGTACAAGGAGTCATGTAAACCTCACCATCTAACAAAAGACATTGATGAGCAAATAAAGAAAACATAAAAAGAAATTGATGACATTACTGATAATATAATTGGTTCTTCAAAACTCACATCAGTTTTGGATCAAGAGATGACTACTTATGAAGAGAATATTGAGAAATTGGAAAGGGAAAAAGCAAGGTTAAATATGAAAACCTGAGAGTTAAAGAACAAACTTGGTCCTAGATTGGATAATTTGTTAACACACCGGAATGAGCTATCTAAGGAAACTATTCAAGGGGAAAGATCACCAGAGCAACAAATACATTATCTCACTAGGATGATCAGGCAGATAGAGACTATAATTTGTGATAGTTCAAAGTTTTTGCAAGGTCTTAACTTGGTTTTGGTAGACATTTTTTAGATTGTACATAACTGGCTACAAGTTTCTAGGTAAATTCTGAATTTTTGATACTTTTGACATCCTTTGTCATTGATGTCAAAGGGGGAGTAGTGTAATGAGAAAATATATAGAAGGAGATCATTTTCTCAGGGGGGCACTCTCAGTTTTTAGACTTCAAAATTTGGATATTAGTTTTGATTTTTCTCATGAGTGTTGCCATCAATGCCAAAGGGGGAGATTATTGGCATTATACACTCATTTGAGAATGGTTGATGTTTTCATTGATGGCAACCAACTGATAACAAGGTTCACAGGTTCTACCAGCAATAGAATTCACCTACCGGCACCGATAGTCACTTCAAAGGTTTATTCACACCGGCATCCAGTTACACTAGCAGCAGATCATACCGATAGTCCAAGCCAAGTTGGAATTAGTGTTGGTTATGTGAATTATATTGTAATATTATATTTGTATAGCCGACATGATGTATTGTAAAGACTCATATATGTATGAGATCTTGTAGGTCATTTGAATAGAGTGAGAGTATGTATGTAGGTATGTATGTAAGTGGTATAATTGTATATGCATTTTGATGTATTCATCTTAAGAGAGAATAAGAGCAAAGCAAAGAGAATCAAGGTTTTGGCAGAGGTATCAGACATATCTTAAACCGGTACTGAATCTAGCATTGCAGATGTTATTTTGAGCAGTACATTGTTATTGGATTTAACCATCCAATTGTGTAGTCAGTGTGACTCCATTTTTGTATTGAGCAGTGAGCTCTAGGCAGTACTGAGTAATATTTATTCATATTGGTCAATGAGTAAATATTGTGGGTCAAAAATCCCACTGAGGTTTTTCCCTTACTGGTTTCCTCGCCAAAAATATTTGTGCTATGGTGTGCATTGATGCTTATTCTTTTGTTTCTCTTTACTGCATTATTACTTTCTTACCTGTATATTAATTTGGGTTGTAAAGTTGTAAAGAAGTTTAAATCTTTCATCCACTAGTTAGATAGTGATTCTTGCACCCCTCTCAATGTTTTTGGGACTAACCAAATATCTAACAAGTTACACACTTCCTGAACCCAAACTCAAAGTATAAAGGAATGACTATGTTGCTATACCATCCCTCTAGTAGATGGTTCCTCTGCATGCTAAACATCTATCTGCATAACCCTACCCACATGGACATCCTGAGGTAGGGTCTCCAGATGATCCTTCCCATTGTCAATATATCCATGCTCAACCTCCAATATAGAAGATCATCGAATTGCCACTCAGGGTAAGGGGATAAGCGTATACCCTAGGCTTCTATGGGACTATCCCTATGGGGGCTCCACTAGGTCTAGTGAATGTGATATGCTCAAACATCCATACCTGTAGTAGTGTACATGTCATAAGACTGCATCCCTGTCTGAACACATAACCTCCAAGTTCGTGATACTGATGTGCAAGCATACTCTAACCCCAAGAGTATACTCTCCTATGTCTCTCCATAGCTTGTATGGCATAGATGAGTACTCCATGCATATGTGTGCCACACCCATTAGGGCACACATCTAATGCAAGGGTCACAATCATGAGTTGCCTCACCAATGGAACCTCGCTTGTAGGGTGTAGGAGCCAACTGACCATAATTTGACCCCTCGTCTCATTGCGTATCACTCTTCCCACAACATATACCTACTCTATCTTGTAATCCTCCTCTCTATGGTCAGATCGATATCTAACAGTCACTCCTCTAATGGGTGGGCTTAAAATGCAATATACATCCTGAAGGGTAACCGTCATGTCCCCCATAGGTAGTGAGAATATCGAGGTATTTGAATCCCACCTCTCCATCAATACCATCGACACCGCAGAATGGAATCGGATGGCCAACATGGTCATCACATTCCACAAACCCACTGTATGTAGAAAATCCCTCTCTCCTGCTGTCAACCTTGTGATCTACTCTCGATGGCTCCAAAATGTGAGACTGGTGGTATGCTCGCAGATGTACGGTAGTGTCTGCAAAATGTAAAGTAATCTATCATCAATAATATATCAATCATCTATCATCATCTAATCAATGTAATCATTCTATCATTTCTAGCATTCATCTCTTGATCTTGTATCGTCATTGGTTGCCTCAAATAGGGACCAGGACACTGTGAGTGGACCAAAGCACCCTACTGGGATCATGGTGCCCCCTTGGGACCATGGTGCCCTAGGAGGAAAAGGTCACGCTAGGACCCTTAGGTGTCCAAATGCGGGGCCTCGGCCTGGACTAGGCAATGACATCATTACTTTTGAAAACTATGAAAACATGACAAAGTCAAATGCAGTCAATGGAAAGTCATATTACCTTGTCGAGCAGTCAGTCGACAAGTACAAACTGATGCAGGATCTCCATCCCCGTAGGTCACTCAGGTCAACGTCGAGGCATGATGGCTTGTATGTGGGCTCCTTTGTAGTGAATAGTGCCAAAAAGTTAGAAAGTGACAAATGAAGGTGCCACTTTCATATTTATGTGTTATGCACTTTTTGACTATGTTTTAAAGTTAAAACACTAATTTCTACACTTTTTCTTCAATCTATCATATCTTGAGCTAGGAAGCTCCGATTCTAACATCGTCAGTGGCTTTGGAATCATGAGTTTTCCCTCTCGCTCTGTGTTAGTTTCATAATATACTTGGATAAGTAATCAATCCTTATTTTTAAATTGCTTTATCAAAATCTTTATCACAATTCGCTACGGAAAACATGATACCCTATTTCACCTGACAAATAAGCAAGTCAAAAGAAGGGGGCATATAGCTACCCAATAATTTCATCACCTTCCTTAGTAAGCAATATGTTTTTTTTGTGATCTAACATGTGGTTTTGTAGGGTTTGGTTTCTAACTGTGTACTGTAGATACCACTTGGGGCTTCGTTTGACAACTTATAGATATATCCTTTTTCAAATGATGTTTACTTTTGTGTACTTTATCTTGTATATGCATGTAGTGTCATATGACCCCTAAAGTGGGGCCTAAATGTAGTGTCACAAATTGTACACCCTTGCTAGGGTGGTACAATTTGACACTTAAGTTAGCACCCGTCTTACTGTGTTTTGCATCTTGCATTTCTTATTCCCCTTTAAGCATTTAATTAAATCTAAGGTAATGTCTCATCACTTTACACATTACAAAGTTGGGCCCTTTACCCTAAGCGTGCCCCTTTTCATTTTATTCCTCCAATGAATCATTTAATCATAAACCTTAATTATATCTTATTTTGACCATTTAGGCATGATTTCACATATCAAAACATCTCAAAATCAACTGTAATTTTGGGATGCGCTCTAATATCATCATATCTAATGGCCCCAAATATTTTGTGAAAAGTTGGTCGGACCCTGGTGGGAATGCACATGGTCAGCGAATTTTTTCCCAAAATTTTGGGAGCACAATCCTATGATATGATAATGCTTAATCCCAAAATATCAATGGGAAATTTAAATCCTAGGTTGGCCTAAACATGAAATTAAGATCTAGGGTTTCATACTTAAGAGCTCTCTTTCTTCATTTGAAGGGGTCTTCTTCTAAGAATCTAAGAGCATGTTTTTGGAGTATTAGGGCCTTCTTTGTATTGAAAGACTAGATCTTTGAAGTCTTCAACAACACTTAACATTCATCCATCAAACATTTATCAAGCATCATTTTATTAATTGGGGGCTTTTGAATATGTAGAAGAACAATAGAAGATTAACAATTGACAATTGGCTTGTACCTCTCCCTTGGGGTTGGGTATGGTTTTATGTTGTTTTCATGTCTTTGCATAAAATTCATCTTAATTCATATTCATGCTTTAGATCACTTTGCATTATGGATTTAGAGCATTTACTTTGTCAGTTATAAACAATTCGGGTTTACTCTTTAGGGTTGCTCTAGGTTGTTTACTTTCCTTCTTAGGACCTTGCATATGCACAAGGTTCTTGCACACATATTTTCAATACATTATTGTCTATTCGTGGAGATAGAAATCACCAACATGGGGGTTTGACTAAGGCAAAACCCTTTACAGCCACCTGAAACCTTCCCTTTTCAGTTACAAGTGCAGAAATAGGAATCTGGAAGTAGTTACAGATCTAGAACATGCATCAACACCACCCAGAAGTCTCAGAAGTGTAGAAATATGTCAAGGATAGGGGCATGGAATCTTGGTCCTACCCAGGATAGTGGTGTGGCACCATGGTCTTGCCCTCTATCAGCGGGATTTGGCAGAACAACACCTTGCAAATCTCAGAATCCCTCTTGTCAGTTGTAGCTCCAAACTTGTAGAATTAGGACAGTTGCATGGCACCCTTGTCCCAAACATTTCTTCTTAGATTTCAGACACAGGTACTCCTATAATTTTTCCTTCTGATCTATACTTTTCAGCATTGTATCGATTGTTGTTTAATCTGCATTCTCATATTAGGATTGGCTTGCTTACTTGCTTTCTAGATTAGATTGCATTTTGTATCATTCCTCTCTCTCATTTCCAGCAAAGGAATAGAAAACCTAAGAGGTAATCCATGACTCTCTCTTTCTCATAAGAAATAGCCTATGTGCATTACCTTCCTAAGCTCTTTCATATTCCATGAGTGTGTATGAGAGTGGGATTAGGGTTTCCATACTTAATCTCTTTTCCCCCTACACCAAGATATATAACTGAAATATCATGCATAAAAAATACAATAAAAGTTTGGCTATGGGAACATGTGGGTGAATCCATTAGGGCTATGGACGCTTGCTGGAAATGGAGCAATATTCAAGAGGTTACATTGAACAACCTCAATGGGGATATAAATGTCTAACTAGCAATGAGGCTCTATCTAAGATGCTTTTTAAGTGAGAATAAACTATGTATCTAGTCACATAGGATGCTAAGGGTCTCTAATTCTCATAAGATCTAGAATAAATTAAATTGCACACACATAGGAAAAAGAAGACCAAAAATTTTAGGAATCAGTGGGGAAGTTTTCTACATCTCCGTTTATAAATCTTAGTCATTCAATGTGTTAAGGTGAGTGGTCCAAGGGTTCCTGATAATCAAATGAATGCCTTGTTAGGAACAACAATGAGACAAAACTGAGAGGGGGGGGGTGAATCAGTTTTCTACCAGATCTATAAAGTCAACCACAAATACAAATCTGATAAACTACATCAACAACAAAGATAAGCAAATTGATAGCAGAACACACAACACCAATATTTCAATGTGGAAAACCTAGTTAAGGGAAAACCACGGTGGGAACGTACCCACAATAAGATGATACTTTGTAGCAGTATGTGAAAAAATTATAATGGGGAGAGCACCAACATTCAAGCATTCTACCTAGAGCTCACTACTCAATCTATCTGCTCTGCAATACCAATCTCTACTCAATCATAATTCCAAAGCATGAATCACTTTTTTACACATGCACCACTCTTTGATAATGTAGACACAACCTCGATACCTAAATTAGATGACCATATCACCTATTTATACAATTCATCAACCTTGACAACCAAGTCCACTAAACCCTCAACTCATAATTATAAAATTACATCACACGATACAAATATCAACCACCATACCAATATAATGATATACATGACATAAAATAGACCTAAATAAAATTTTCAAATGCTCATCACCACCGGTAATCACCCCAAGATCAACTGGAGCATGCTAGACCACTAGGAAAATTGCATAACATAAAGAACATCACCAGTTCAAAATAATCACCAGTAAATTGCACAACAATCAATGTGGATCATAAAAAATAATAGGACATACTTAGAAAACACAAGAAAGCATGTTAGAATAATCAGTAACAGCTATACCAACACCACTTATCAAATCTTCATTGATCAACATCTAAAACTCAGGAGTACTCAAAGAACAACAACTGTCATGAAGAAAGATAACTTGCAGAGTACCAAATAATGAACCATCTGAAATGAAGATACACAAGACCATCTAAAATAATCTCCCAAAAAATCACCTCAAGATCTGATCACATTGGAATATACCAGAGGAAATACTGAACTCTACAAAGCACTGATAAGAAAAATAAACTACAAATTGAATCATATGATATGATCAATTAAGGTTTTTGGATCACCAAAACCAATAAAAAAGAATATAATCATACTAGAAATACTCCATACACTAAACCATGATCCCAATAAACCAATCTGTAATCATCAGAGCAATAAATTAGAGGAATATGTTGACATCAATAACAACAACATATCCTAGTAGCAACAATGTCCAACAATCTCCCCCTTTGGCATTGATGACAACATATGAATGTGAAAAATAATCAATGCAAAGAAAGAAAATATATCCAACAAACTCCCCCTAAGATCAAGCAGATAAAACATTTTTTCACATGCTTCTCCTCCCCCTTTGACAACAATGCCAAAGATTCTCAAAATAGAAAATAAAACTTACTCTCCCCCAAATAATAGATAACCAATTCAATAGACTACTCCACTAGAGGAGCAACACCAACTCATCAATCCAAACAAAAAGATAAGACTTAGGAGTCCACCAGATTGATGTGCAACTCAATGCATCTAGTTCTCACCAGGAGGGGTGGATACCCCTAACTTGTCTCTCAAATAGACAAATGTATTTGCAAGCAAAGACTTAGTGAAAATATCAACAATCTACTCCTTTGTAGACACATAATCCAACTTTACTTCCTCTTCACTAACTTTTTCTCTCAAGAAATTATATTTGATTGATATGCGTTTAGTCTTTGAATGTTGCATCAGATTCTTTGACATATTAATAGCACTAGAATGTTGCAACACCAATCTATACTCAATCATCATGCCCAAGGATTAATTACTTATACGTGCATACACCACTCTTTGATAATGCAAACACAACCTCGATACCTAAATTATATGACAATGTCACCTATTTATACAATTCATCAACCTTGACAAAAAGGTCGGCTAAGCCCTCAACTCACAGTTACAAAATTACATCACACGATACAAAGATTGACCATCAAAAAAATATAATGGTATACATGACATAACATGAACCTAATTCAAATTTCTGAATGCTCATCACCACTGGTAATCACACCAAGATCAATCGCAACATGCCACACCACCAAGAAACCTGCATAACATGAAGAACATCACCGGTTCAACAAAATCACCAAGAACTCACACAATGATCAATGCGGATCATCACAACAAATAGGACATACTTAAAAACACCAACAAGCACATTAGAATCATCAGTAATAGTTGGACCAAGACCACTTTTCAAATCTTCATCGATCAACATCTAAAACTCAGGAGTAGTCAAACAATTGCAACTGTCATGAAGAAAGATAACTTATGGAGCACCAAATCATGAACCATCTAAAATTAAGATACACAAGACCATCCAAATCAATCTCCCAAAAAATCATTTCAAGATCTGATCACACCAGAATATACCGAAGAAAATATTGAACTTTGCAAAGGACTAATCAGAAAAACAAACTACAAACTAGATCATATGATTTGATCATTTAAGCTTTCTAGATCACTAGAACCAATATAGATGAATAAAATTATACTAGAAATACTTCATACACTGAACCATGATCTCAATAAACCAATCTGCAATCACAGGAATATGTTGACATCAATGACAACAACATATCCTAGCAACAACAATGTAAAACACGTGCCTATCTTTGAAATGTTGTATACCTTCTGATGTCATGAAATTGGGGACAAGGTAACAACAAAGTTCAATGTTAATAAGTTAGTTTCAACCATAAAACAAAAACAAAGAACTAAAAATCATTCCAAACATATCAAAAGAGATTTCAAAAAAGCATGAAAGAAGTTTAACAAAACAAAAGAAAGGAGAAGAGCCTCCCTAAGATGGTTCCATGATGCCTTTTGATGCTTCTCCCTTATTCGTCCCCTCTCCAAGTCCTAAATGAGTGTAGCTCTCAACTTTTAGCACTAACCATGGATGCCATATGGAGATTCAAGATGGTTTGATGTGATAACCAAATGCTATGCAAGTGTAGATAGTGATGCTATGAAAAAGCTCTATGCTAATACCAGTATAACAACAATACTCTAATTCTTCCTCCCTTACTTGAGGAGAATGGTTCTATCTATAGAAGAAAAGGGGAAATGAAGGGTTAATATTGAGCAATATTAACAAGGGTTAGGATTGAAAGATATTCAATCCATGTGAGACTTTCAACCCAATCCCATGTTGACAAGTGTCACCATGAGGAGGCTTGAGAGGAGAGATAAGGAGCATTGAATTCTTGAGGGGACATGATGGTTACCCTAGGGGGTTGGGTTAGGGTTAGGTTAATGGATATTCCTTTTATCCAAGCGATAAATGAATGTGAAAGGGTTAAATAGTTACCTTAGTCAAAGAAATAAATGCTTTGAAGAGACCCATGAGTCAAAAGGATGGTTAAGTTAGAGGAAAGTCTCTAACCAAAGGTAAAAGGTGGGTTAACCATAAATGGTTATGTAAGAGCCTTTAATGGTTTGGAAGACTTTAGAGGTTAACCATTTGAAGACATAAAGCCTTTAATGGTTATTGAAGACTTTGGAGGTTTTTGAGAAGTGACTTCCTTTTATTTAGGAATGTGACAATGATTAGGATAGGATTAGGCCAATTAGAAGGAGTTAGAAGTATCTAGAAGGGATTTAGGAATGCAAGTGGGAGGAATTTTGAGATTTTCAATTGAAATAAAATTATTTAGTTCAATTAAATGGTGTAATTTGCATTTGGATAGATATTTAAATAAATATTAATTTATTTAAATGTGAATGTGAATTTTGGATTTTATTTAAATAAATCTTAAATTATTTACATGAGAAAAAGGAAGATAAAGCATTAAATGATTGAAGACTTTAAGGGAAACCATTAAAGGCTTGAGAAGACTCTAGAAGGAAGACATTAAGTTTGAAGACTTTAAGGGAAACCATTAAAGGCTTAAGAAGACTCTAGAAGGAAGCTATTAAGTTTGAAGACTTTAAGGGAAACCATTAAAGGCTTGAGAAGACTCTAGAAGGAAGCCATTAAGTTTGAAGACTTTAAGGGAACCCATTAAAGGTTTCAAGTGGGTGAGGATAAATAGGATTTTAAATAAATTATTTATTTATTTAAAATAGTTGCGCAACTTGCATTTGTAGGAAAATGCAAGTGGGTGGAGGATAAAGGTGATTTAAATAAATGATAATTTATTTAGATGTGAGAGATGGGATTTTGGTGGATTTAAATAAATATTAATTTATTTAAATGTGAGAAGATTTAATTAAACAAATATGATTTATTTATTTAATTAATGGTCTGAATCTGGTTAAGTGAATTAAATCAAATAATTTCAATAATTTATTTAATTAATAGGAGAAGAGGGTTAAGATGAATTAATTAAATATTATTTTAATTAATTATTGATTGATGGTTAAATAATCAAATAAATACTAAATATTCATTTAATGAAGTGGATAGATTTATGTGACTACATTTGCCACTCTTTGAGACGGTGTGATTTTATTGCATTGTTTCAAAGAAAGAAAAATAGGTGTGAAGTAATATGCCCCATAAATGTTAATTTAGTGGGTGGTATGCCCCATTGAGAGATGGGCCAAATTTTTTTTTGAAGAATCGGGTGATCTCTTGAAAAGGAACGAGAAGTGGAGGGGAGGTAGAATAAAAGGAATTAACAATAACGATGAAAGAATGGAAGAAAATAGAGTGAATACGGAGAAATGGCAAGCGAGTGAGTACCTATAGGTTATGCAGGAGATACAGTGCAAATGTGGTGTTGTGCTTGTGATTGATACTATACAATTGATCAAAATTGGTTGGACAATCTAGTGCAATTGGTTTAATTGCCCCAGTCGAGTCAAAGCATGACAGTTGATGTCAGTTGTTCGCTTGGATAGGATAAAGTATGAGTAAGTGAATCAAAGTGACCTGATGGTGACTTAGACAATTGATGTAATTGCCCGATGAAGTCAAGGTATTTGAAGCAAAATACTCATTGAGACTTAGACAATTGATGTAATTGTCCGTTATGATTGTGTTTGATTGGTTGATCAATTGATAGTGTGTGCATGTGATGGATGGTTGTGGTGAATAATAGCAGCCCCGTTGAGACTAGGTCATTATGATAAATGCCTGTTGTAGTCTAGGTTTGCCATAATCGATTACCTATTGAGACCTGAAGATACTTGATCAGAGTATCTGTTGATAGTCTATGTGTGTGTGAGTCGATGTGCCTATGTAGATAGAGTAACTAGCTTGATTCAGTTGATGGGAGATGATGTAGGGTATGTGATGCTGATTACCAAGATGTGGAGGTTGAGGGTGGGGTTCGATGTTAGATAGAAGAAATGGAGGACCTATGATGCATTCCTATGGAAGAAGAGGAAAATAGAGTATCCATTGTCATTACTATGTATGCATGATATGCATCTATTATGAATATATGGATGGATGGAATGCAATAGAATGCAATATATACAGATGAGATGGAATGATGATCCATAGTGCTTTATTTTTCATCATTGAGAATGGTAGTATTAATCTTGGAGGAGGCAGTAGGAACCAAGGATGGAGCATTGTACCTGCAAGCAAGCAACATAAATAAAGAATAGAATATGGACCCTCCATAATGGTTCATGCTCATATGGTCGAGGTATACACTGTAGTCAGCAAGCCATAGTGATCCATGAGTGTATTTTGCATAAGATCACATAGCTTAATGAACTTCCGACATAGACACCATTAGTACATGCCCCAGGACTTCATTGGAATATTTTGCAGAAGACATACAAACAATGCTTAGGAACCATCCCAACCACTCTAATCACTTGTGGATATCCCAGAGTAGCATAGGAACCTGATATAAATGAATAAATAACTAACAAACCGATCAAGTACTTGATAGCTTAAACAAAATTTTCTTGTCAAAGAAAATGTTATCTTGTCTTTGTTTTGGTGAGGAAATATTTATCCCTGTTAAGATAGTTTGCGTGTTGACGTTGATTGTTTGGTCGATGTGATAAGTGGTCATCGTTTGATTATTTCACAATGTTTGTTTGGTATCTGCTTTGAAAAATGTATGTACAAGGTGTTGCCATGTTTTTGTTTGTTAGATGTTTTCTGATGTTTTTGGATTTTGTGAGATAGTTTAGAATGAAGAACTCAATGAATCACAAAATAATGTAGAATCCACTTCCATCAACTAGATTAAGGGCATTGCTGGCAGTTTAGATATGACTATGAGAAAGTGGGATGCAAGATGCATGAAGTACTATCCTTGATTGCAGATCAATAACAAGCTATGGTTTTGGACTGATGGATGAGTGAATGTAGAGAATATGATCACAACAAGTCTGAAAGACAATGGAGCCATAGCCCTTACGAGTGGTGCCTATTTGCCAGGTTTTCACCATCGCACTTACCCAAGGTTCCATTGGAGTGGTTGTTCACCATTTGGATGCATGATTTTTCTTTACTATTTTGATTTTTTTGTATTTTCTTCAGGACATTTATCTGAATGTTTTTGGTGTTTTTCCCAATATACATGGGAGCCTGATGCTCTGTACAACTTATGTATAAATTTTTTAAGGTGCATGTTGTTGATCAGATCTACTAGTAGTTCTCCTTCTGAAGTAGCCAACTAATATACCCCAGACCCAAATACAACAGTGATAACATACAGACCTAGCCAGTTTGATTCAAAATTCCCCTGATGTTATCAGTCTGGTCGGTTACAAGGATTCTCTCAAAGAACAAGATCACCTACCTCGAATGTGCGAGGTCTAACTCGATGATTATAGATTCTGCTCATACGCCACTGATAGGCCTTGAGGTGATTGTATGCAGCTTGTCGTTTCTCATCAAGTAGCTCTAAGTCTTGGAGATGGGATACTCTATATGCTTCATCATTAATGAGATTGTACAAGGAAACCCATAGAGATGGTATCTCAACCTCGATAGGTAAGATAGCTTTTACGCCATAGATGAGTGAGTAGGGAGTTGTGCCTGTAGGGGTTCAAATGCTAGTTCAATACGCCCATAGTGTTGGATTCAATTGAATGTGCCAATCATGATCGGCATCATTGACTGTCTTCTTGAGGATTCTTAATATGTTCATGTTTGATGCTTCGACCAGACCATTACCTTGTGGGTAATAAGGAGTGGAAAAGCGGTGTTGGATGTGAAATTTCTCATAGAGCTCATGGACATCTTGATTTTTGAAAGGAAGCTCATTATCTGTGATGATAGACATGGGTACACCATACTGAAAGATGATGTAATTAAGGATGAATGAGGTGATCTGCTTGTCGATAACTTGAGCAAGTGGAGCATCTTCAATCCACTTTGTGAAGTATTCGGTAGTGGTAATGATGAACTTATGGCCATTGGATGAAGATGGATGGATTTTACCCACAAGGTCAAGTCCCCATTGAAAAAAAGGCCATGGTGTTGTGATTGGTTGCAATTCCCATGTTGGTGCATGTATCAGGTTTCCATGAACTTGGCATTTTTTACATTTCTTGACAAAGTAATAGGAGTCCTTTTCCATAGACATCCAATAGTATCCAACGCGTATGATCTTCTTTGCTAGGGAAGGACCGCTTACGTGAGTTCCACAAATTCCTTCATGTACCTCTTCCAATACCTTTTTTATCTCATCATGTTCTAGACATCAAAGGAGAGTACCATCAAGACTGCATCGGTATAGGGTTTCAGCAATAATGGTATATCAAGTGGTTTGGCGAATGAAGGTTTTAAGTTGGTTATTCGATTGGTTAGGAGGAAGTGTGTGATCATGGAGGTAGGTGTAGAACTCACCATACAATGGGGATTTAGAACTGACAAGGAGACATATCATCTTGGATTCAGGGATATCATAAGCGGGAATCCAAAGTTGTTCTGCCAAGAAATCATAGCGTGTTGAATTCTATGGAAGATCTAGGAGAGATGCAATGGTAGACATAGAATTAGTAGCTCGATTTAGATATCTGGGTACCTGCTCAAAGGTGATAGTAGTGAGTGATATTTTTAATTTGTCCACCATTTGTTTGTATGGCATGATTTTGTCATCCTTGGTCTGATATTCATTTTTTGCTTGTTGAATGACCAGTTGGGAGTCGCCATATACTTGTAGTTCTTGTAACTTCCATTGTATGGCTAGCCTAAGTCCTGTGATCAAGGCCTCATATTCAGCTATATTGTTTGTGCATGGAAATGTGAGCCTATAAGACTTTGGGATGTTCTCACCTTGAGGTGTGATAAACAGAATGCCTGCCCCCAAGCCATGCCTAGTGTATGAACCATCAAAGTATAGTTTCTATGGTTGTGCTGTTTGTGATCATGAATATCTCTTCATCTGGAAAATTGGAAATGAGAGGATGATTTCCTATGAGGGGACCATCAGCCAACTCATCTACAATAACTTGGTCTTTGATAGCCTTACGGTTCACATACTCTATGTCAAATTCACTTAGAATGATCACCCATTTGGCCAAGCGGCCTGTCAATGCTACTTTACTGAGTAAGCATTTGAGTGGATCAATCTTTGCAATTAGGTATACTTTATGCTTTAACAGATAGTGCCTCAGTTTAGTGGCTGCCAAGATTACTGCTAGGCAAGCTCACTCAATAGGAGTGTAATTGAGTTCATAGCCAACTAGTGTGTGAGAGATGTAGTAAACAACACACTCTTTCCCTTCTGCATTGTGTTGTGCCAATAGTACAAACAATGTTGTATTTGTTGTTGATATATAGAGTAGTAGAGGCTTACTCAGATTTGGTGGGATCAACAATGGTGTATTCATGAGATAGTCTTTAAGCATCTAGAATGCTTGTTGGCATCTGATATCCCATTGAAAGCAAATGTTCTTGTCTAACAGGTTTGTAAATGGGTGACACTTATCTGCCAGTTGTGCAATGAATCTTTGGATGGATTGTAGCTATCCTTGAAATGTCCTTAGCTGACTGATGTTCTTTGGTGGTGGTATGTCCATGATTTCTTTGATCTTTGTAGGATCAACCTCAATACCTTTACTTGAGACAATGTATCCTAGTAGTTTCCCTAAGGTTACTCCAATGACACATTTCTTTAGGTTGAGTCAAACATGATATTGTTCCAGTCTATCAAAAATTTTCTCTAATATTCTAGATGACCTTCTCTTGTTAGTGATTTTGCCAATAAGTCATCAACATAATCTTCCATTATGGTAGGTATCATGTCATGAAAGATGGTGGTCATTGCTCTTTGATAGGTCAATCCTGCATTCTTTAGACCAAAAGGCATGACATTCCAGCATTATGTGCCCCATGGACATGTGAAGGCCATCTTATGTTAATCCTCAGGTGCGATCTTTATCTGGTTGTACCTTGAAAAGCCATCCATGAGAGAAATCATGGCATGTCCTGTTGTTAGGTCCACTATTATGTCAATGTTTGGTAGGGGGAAGTCATCTTTAGGACATGCTTTGTTCAAATCTCTGAAGTCAGTACAGATACGGATGCCCCCATTTGTTTTGCCAACAGACACAATATTGGATATCCAATCTGCATAATCAATTGGTCTAATGAAACTAACATCCAAGAGTTTCTTAAGTTCTTCTTTGACTAGTACTGCAATCTAAGGATGCATATTGTGAAGCTTTTGCTTGATAGGCTTGGCTCCTTCTGCTACTATGAGGTGATGCATGACTAAATCAGGATCAAGACCAAGCATGTTTGCATATGACCATGCAAAGTTAATCTGGCACTTCTGGGAGAATTCGACAAACTTGGGTTGTTCCTCTGGAATCAAATGAGATGCCAGATGTATGTGGTGAGGAGTTTCAGGAGTCCCCATGTTGTATTCTTTTGTCTCTTTAATAAGGATTATTGATCATTCCTATTGTGTACAAGAAGGGAGGATGTCAAATCTTTCATCCTCAGGCACCTTAGAGAGGTTTTCACCATTGGATACACTCTTTCTTTTTACTTTTGTGGGATCATACAGTGCCATAGTGTGGTTTTCACTAGAAGATCCATGTTTTATTGTTATTTTTTTGTAGCTAAAAGGTTTGGCATCTGCCCCGAAGTATGCTGCACTATTAAGTTCAATGTCGAATCTAGCTTTGTGATCCCCTCTTGGGATGTTATCCCGTAGTTCCAAAAAGTCAGTAATCACCTCATCATTTTAAGTTAGTAATCGCCTCATCATTTTGGAAATGGTCAAGACATGGGGGATTAGGTTGGTTCCATTCGATGAGTTTAGGATGAATAATGAGCATTACCTCATCAATTAGGTTAAGCTGGTTAGATGTGTGATTGAGGGTTAAGACATTATGGTGAAGGTCATTGATGGTACTCTCCCTATTAGAATTAGGTGTAGGATGTGATGTAGGGTCTGTGGAAGACGTTTCCAGCTCAGGAACCCAAGAGGTCTTTATCTATGCTTCTTCGTAAACAAGGATGTCTTTGCGGGGTGGAGGTAGTGATGTGTCTTCCTCATCTGAAGTATTAAGATGGATGGAATCAAATTCCCATTCATGTGAGTCTTTGAGTCACTTTCTAGTATCCGATTACTATACCATACTGGGATGTCCTTTGAGTTAAATACTGCAGGTGTGATCAGTTTTGTAGATGAAATGATTGGTGCTATAGGAAGGATTATGGGGATCAATGAATCTGATACGGGGAGTATTGGTAGTGTTGATTTTGTTGCTTCTACTAGAATTGCTAGTATCATAGATACTATTGTGGGTTCTAATATAATTGTTGCTGCTAATGGTGCTATTGATGTTATTGATGTTGCTGATGGGATCGCTGGTTTGATTGGTGGGATGAAGGGTGTTGTAGATAGTTTTGCTAGGATTTTTAGCCTTAATGGAGCAGTTGGTGTGGTGCGTGGTGCTACTAATATAACCAAAGGTGACCTCTTTGTAATAGGCTGATATAGTGGTTTGCTGGGTTTCCCTTTGACTATGAGTTTAGGAAAGATCTCCTTTTGAAAGCCTAGGCCTA
Organism: Cryptomeria japonica; assembly: GCF_030272615.1. Lineage (NCBI taxonomy): Eukaryota > Viridiplantae > Streptophyta > Pinopsida > Cupressales > Cupressaceae > Cryptomeria > Cryptomeria japonica. Next base: position 564,305,687 of record NC_081412.1, read on the forward strand.
TGCTATCTTTGGGCTTTAATTCTAGCTACAACAATTCATGTCGTCCTTGCTTGCAAGGTCCTAAAGCACTCTGACCATCATAACCCATTCTTTGCATAATGAGAAGGCCTTTTCCATACTGGTCTATGGGAAGCTTAGCTTGCAGAATATCAGTGGTGATGAGATCTTTATAGATCCATTCTGCTAAGTCCTCATCTCTGATCTCTTCTTCTTGACTCTTTCCAAGAATGAATGGTGTCAAAGTACATGCTAGCTTGTCCAGTGGTGTTTGAAGTAACCGTTGAGGTTTGCCATGTGTTCTAGGAGAAGTGGGCATTTGTCCAACACAAAAGAGTTGGCTGAGATTGTATTCCCCAGGACCTTCCTCTGCTATTTTCATCTTTAGATTCTCTTGCTTAGGTATAGTGGTGTTTGAACTGGAAAGAGAGGGTGAACTTACATATGATGTGGACAAGATGGCTTCTCTATTGTTGGGAATGGTAATCTCTAGTTGATCACTTATATTATGATAATATGCAATGGGGTTTGCATTACCTAGGATTGTAATTTCTACACCATTATGTGGGAACTTGATACAGTGATGGTAGGTGGATGGAACGACTTGCATGGCGTGTATCCAAGGTCTTCCTAATAATAAATTATATGGCAGAGGAAGGTCCAAAACTTGACAGATGATGTGTTTCACCACACGGCCCACTCAGATTGGTAGTACCACAGCTCCTTTGGATGAACACTTTGCATCATCATAGGCTTTGATTGTTATCTTCTTGTGGGGATCCATTGATTCAATTGCATATCCCAAAGTTGTGACTAATTGCAGCATACAAATATTCAAGCCTGCTCCATTATCAATCAAGACTCGCTTGATCCTATGTTGGTTGATAAACCCTTCAATGTGGAGTGAGGTGTTGTGAGGTTGCTGGAACGATGAAAGTGAGACAAGGTGAGGATCTATATTTAGGTTTTCAAGGACTGACGCCTCTTGGAGAGCTTGATCCAAGATTGTTTTATGGGACGGAGATAGGCACAATAGCTCTAAGATAGATATCAATGCGGGCATTTTGTCTAACTGTTCCACAAGGTTATACTACTTTGGGATAGATGGGGTGCCTTGTGGAGCTAATTTTATGGTAATCTTGTTGCGACATGTAACAACATTGCAAGTGGAGCTGGGATTTTTTATGGTAATAGTTGCAATTTTTTCAGTAGCATCATATAGGTGATTTACAATGTAATTATAAGCGGCTCGCGTATAATTGGTGGTATCTGTGTTTCACCCTAAAGTGGAAGGACCCCTTTGATCTTGTGATGGAAGTGGATTTCTAAATATGAGATGATCATTGTTTATTGTCTTTGGGTCATGTCCTTCAATTTCAATTTCACCTCAGTCAATAAGATCTTTCAATCTATGACAATTGCTTGTCTTATGCCCTTTCCCTTAATGGAAATCGCAATGTTTAGTATCTCTCCACCATGAAGGTTTGACTTGAGGTTCATAATTTGATGTTTTGGGTAAGGTAACTAGATTTTGAGAAACCAACTAAGGGTTAGTGCAAGAAGATGAGTCCACTTTTTGGTCAAAAAGTGGAAGTGTTTTCCCTGATTTTCAGATTTTGTCTCATTTGAGCTTAAATTTTGAAACACTTAGAGATTGAATCTTGGAAAAAGTCCGTAATATAAAAGATAGCCCTCTGAGTGTACTTTCCAAATATATAATTTATTTTAATACCCACATAATAAAAAATAACTTTTTAAATGGAGTTCTGAAAACTATGTTTTAAAAATGCCTGTTTCAGGACCATACCATGCATGTGTACGACCCACACTTTTTGACACAATTAAAATTATTTTCTCAAACCGTTTTGGGAAATGGTTTGTAACACACTGAAGATTGATGAGCATATTTTTCTGTATTTTTTTTTCTAATATTTTTTTTTAATTAATTTTTTAATGGCCGTAATAATCTTTTTAAAAATTTGACATGTACGACCCACATAATTTGATGTAAACTTAACATTTTTTTATTTTTTATTTTTTAAATACAAAATAATTTTGTGTAGATTGATGACATATAATTTTTTTTCCAAAATTCTTTAAAATAAAAAAGTTATTAAATTAACAAAATTAGTTAATATTTCAAATTTATGGACCCGATTTAGTATAAATTAAATAAAAAATAGTTAAAATAATCAATTTTTAAATAAATTTACATATTTAGAATCTAGACAGTATAATTTGAAATGGGTTTTAATTTCGTATAAAAATTCTCTGATTAGAGGTGCGTAAACTATTTCTAAAGTTCATATTTGTGCTTTCATTCATGGAGATTTGAATTTGCAGGTCCATGTCTCAGGTGTGGCCATCGTAGGCCTATCCTAGGCCTAATCCCAAGCCAAGTGGCAGGTTGTGGAATCAACTTCCACAAAACGGGCCCTCGTTTTCAAACAAGGGCGGCTTGTGGAAAAAAAAGGAAAAATGCTATTTAGAAATGGGAGCCCACTTTTAAACAAAACAGGGGCCCGTTTTTAGAAACGGGCCCCCGTTTCTACAAAACGGGCCCCCGTTTCTACAAAACGGGCCCCCGTTTTGTTTAAAAGCGGGCCCCCATTTTAGAAAAAAATGGGGGCCCATTTTTTTTTGCTTCAAACCCCCGTTACCTTTCAGCTCGGGAGCCCAAAGCACAAACGGGCCCCCGTTTATAAGAGCGCATTTTCCAACGTGTGGACTTCCACGAATTTGTGACTCATTACCTTGCACTTGCCCCTAACGTAACACTATTTTGATGGGTTCCCCTAAGGGAGTGTATGTTCGTTTTGGTTTAAAATTTTGTTGACGTTGTCTGGGTTTCTCTTGAGATGTGTTGCAGCCTTGATTGGAGGAGCAATTGTGTTATTCTTGGGTGGGGGATTCTATCCTGCAAATCGGACCACAGGTTGTGCACTTTTGATAGTTCTTGCATCCACAACCCTCTCGTTGATGAAGTTTTTATTTTTGTTCCAGAAGTTAGGCTTGTCACTATTGAAGTGTAGGCGAGGGGCATCCTTTGGTTCATTATATATTTTGATAAGCCCTTTTTTGATGAGAGCCTGCTCACATTTTAAGCCTTTTGTGATCATGTCATTGAAAGAGTCTATGTCTTTTACGTCTAGGTGAAATTCCAATTTGTCATTGAAGTTGGAAATAAATATTTCCACTAGTTCTTGTTCAGGTAACTGAAGAGAACGTCTACTAGACATTTGATGCCATCATTGCAGGAAGACTAAAAATAGCTCACCTGGTTTTTGTTTAGTGTTACATAGATCAGCCATTGTGATATCACGTTCAATGTTGTGTGTGTAATGTGCCAGGAATTTCTGGATGAGTTCTTCAAATGTCCTAATGCCACCTGGTAATCGGGAAAACCATGATGTGGTTGTTCCTCCCAAGCTTTGGGGAAAAAGTCACATTAGGTATGTATCCTCGTATGCCACTTCGAGGCAAGCTGAATGGAATTATCTAACATGATCATGAGGATCTCTTTTTCCTTGGTACTTTTCAAACTTGGGTGTTTCAAACCCTCACAAAAAAGGTGGCATATGAAGATTCCTATCAAAGGGATAGGGAAAAATGTCATTAAGTGAAAACTGATTAGTTTTCACACCACTATGAAGTTGTTGGGCGAGATTCTCAACTTGTTGCCACAGCATTTCTATTTTATTTGGAGGAGGAGGTGGGGGATTACCTTAATGAAGGTTGTATCTGATATGTTCTCAACCTCTTTCATCCTTATTACAACTTTGGTGGTCTAATGCTTGTCTTATTTGTGCAACATCAAAGTCATAGGGTAGTTTAGCCCCCTCTTGAGAAAGCCTTTAAAAGTGAGCATCGACGTTGCTCCTGAGTATTTCACCAAAAAGTCTATTAAAGAGAGGGTTGTGTTGTGCCCTTTTTATTTCTGCCAGAGTAGGAGTGCCTGGATTTTCATCATTTATATTTCTGTTAGAGTATTCAGGTATTTACTTGATTAATTAAACATTATTTGTTTAATTATTTAAGTTCCCTTTATCTCTTTTACACTTAAGCTAACTTTAGGTGCATATAATTAATTGTTTTAATTAATTATTATGTGTAAACCTAGGTTTTCCCTTTTTAGGGTTTCTTGACCTATTAAAGGTTGAGTTCTTTCTTTTCATTGTAAGAATCACAATATACATTTTCTGGTGAATTGGAGCTCTCTTTTCTGGAGAATATTTTTCCTGTGTTTTTCTTGTTCTTTAGATTTTTCTTCATTTCTTCTCCTTGTAACAGGTTATTCGGCTTGCAGAAGATCTTCAGGCTACTGTGGGGTTGCCTTTAAAAGTGAGCATCGGCGTTGCTCCTGAGTATTTTATCAAAAAGTCTATTAAAGAGAGGGTTGTGTTGTGCCCTTTTTATTTCTGCCAAAGTAGGAGTGCCTGGATTTTCATCATTTATATTTCCTCCTAGGGCTTCTTGGAACTCATTGATATTTTTTTCCTCTTCCTCTTCAATTTCTTGTTGTCTAGATCTTGATCTGGTATGAGCCATTTTGTTTATAATTTTTTGTTGAAATTTGATGAAAATGATGATGAGTTGGTGATGAAATGAAATATTGATGTTTGGTGAAGTGTTTCGCATATGAATCTCTAGCACTAAAGGTAGATGGTACCAAAGTTCTTTCTTGAATTGCTTGTTGTGTTTGATTGACAAAGTTTGATGTGATAAGGTTTAGAGAAATATGAGATGTATTACAGACTCAACTACGTAGTAATGAGAGGATTGCACTCATATACTAGTTTTAACCTGCATAGAAATGTCTCTTAGGATGAGTTTATCCTAGATGTAGAGACACTCTAAAAAGTGATGTATTATGTTTGATTCAAGCAATATTGAAATAGAACTTGGGACAAAAACCTCTTGATGTTTTGAGAGTTGGAAGTGGATTTGATGAGATATGGATATGATAATGGATGAAATGTGAACTTCAATAAAAGCTTTGTGTCACATATCAGACAAATTCTTCCTCTTCTCTTTCAGGAGTTGGTGGTTCTTCTTGAGATATGTTATATGTGATGAAAATGTTGGGAAAGAAGTTAGGATTGATTTTGCCTCCTTTGTTCTTGTGATAACTCAAAGCTCGATATTGCATAAAAGCTCTGCGGTTTAATGACTCTTGAACAAATTTGTTTAATTTCCCTTAAAGATATAGATGCATGCAACGTAGGAAGGTTCTATGAGAGACAAAGATTTGTCTATTAAGATAGAAGAATTTCCTCCTTTTGATAAGAGCCTTTGAGCTCAATGGTCTTTTTTTCAAGTTGATGTGTTGATGAAGATTCTGCTTTCTCAAGATGTGAAGAATGGTCATATAATTTGACATTTTTATTGTCGCTCTTGGTTTTTCTATCATTTGTTTTTGAAAATGTTTGTGTTGGATGAATACTTGTTTTGGATTTTGGTTTTATGATGTTTCTTTGACAAGAAAATAAAGAAAGCACACAAACACAAGAATGTTGCCTCAAAAGGCACAAGTATGGGTCTAGATCAACCCAATCTTTTGAACTTTTTATGACCCTTTCCTTAAAATGTTTTTTTTAGGTGTTTCCCAAAGCCTGAAGTTGGCTCAATTTGCACTGGTCTTGACTCAAAAAACTAAAACACTTTAAACACTCTTTATCCCTAAGGTCAAATGGCCAATTGCAATAATTTCAGCCCACATCTTGATATTTCTTCGACTTTGGTACTACATACCTTATGAATCCCACCATGGGAGGTAAGGATATGATATACTAAGTCTTACATGAGCATAACAAATAGATGATGCCTATGATGGGGGATTCACCACTTTTATCAGGCTACAAGTATCCTTTCAAAAAAGCTATGTTTCTACTCAAGGAAATATGTATGGTGAGTATCTTGGGAGAAAAACCTTTTATGCTCTTGCACTGAATTTATCACAAATATCCGCAATCAATAGAATAGGTGGGCTACTACTTAAAAGTGTTTAGTAATTTTTGATGTTTTTGGACATAAGTTCATTCTGCAGTGACTCCCTTAAGAGCCTTGTAACTTTTGGTGGGGCCCATTTGTCCTTTCGACAAGTTACACTGTAGGAATAGCTATACCCAAGGCTACAACTTTCACTCTCACCTGATTTCTATAGCGGCTTGAAGGATTTACCGTACGAGGTCATTCCCAAGAGTGATGTGTCTCTTGATAGGCCTCTCTTAAAAACATAAAATTTTGAGTGTTACTAACACTTTTCTCTTGGATCTAGGACCACGAAAGCCAAGGGAGAGGATAGTGTGTGTTAGAAGTGGGACCACTCAACAAACTCTTTTTGCACAAGTGTGCCAAATACAAAATACACTTGTTCTTTTTAACTTGTCATTGCAATGATGTTCTATCTAATTGGAGATGTTTCTCCAACAACCATGATGTTCTTTTTAGGCAAGATAGCAAAATGAAGTGTTCGTTTTATCCAAGATAGAAAAATGATTGTTCTCTTTTAAACTCAAAAAATTACAAGTTGATCATTCTTTTTAGCCCATATTGCAAGATGTGAATGTTCGCTTTAGCCAAGATTGCAAAAATGATAGTTCATTTTAATCCAAGATAGCAATGTGATTGTTCTTTTTAAACTCAAAAAAAAAATAACAAGTTGATTGTTCTTTTTAGCCCATATTGAAAGATGTGAATGTTCATTTTACCCCATATTGCAAGATGTGAATGTTTGTTTTAGCCAAGATTGCAAAAATGATAGTTCATTTTAATCCAAGATAACAATGTGATTGTTCATTTTTAGACCAAGATAGAAAAATGAAGACAATCGGAATGACTATCCTAGGATTGATCAATTTTTCCAATTAGAACATGTTAAGGAGTTTTTTTTTGCAAATTTGATACTTTCAACACCTGCAACAATATGTTAGAAAGACGCTCCTTATGTCTTGCACAAGATGTAAACCCAATTAATCATATTAACACAAATCACACTAACAAATAAATTAGATCTAAATTAATAAAACTAATTTAAATCTAATCGAAAACTAATTTAAAATCTAAATTAGAACTAAATGAAAGACTAATTTAGAAAAATCTTAATTTAAAGACTACTTAAAAAATAACAATAAAAAAAAATCTAATTTTAAATAAAAAATATTTTAAGAAACTTAAAAAAAATCTATTCTAAAAGACTAATTAAAAAATAAAATTAAACAACTAATTTAAAAGTCTATTCTAAAAAAAAACCATTTAATAAAAAAAAGCATTCTAAACAACTAAATAAAAAGGCTTATTCAAAAAAAAAAAAAAAAGAAAGCTAATTTAAAATCAAAATTCTATTCTTTCACGTCAGGTTCACCAAATGATGCTCTGCAAAAAGGATTAGAAAATCTATTTGATGGCAACATACACAAGAGCACAAGAAACAACCGCTAGTCTTGGCAATAAAAGATTATCCTAAACAGGCATATCAAGAGAGATATTAAGCATGGAATAGAAAGCGTACAAACATAGAATAAATAAACTATACTCCTCCAAATGCTAATCAAGATGCTCATAGTTCCTCCTCCCATGTTCCTCTCCTCTTCAAGTTCCACATGAGTGTAGCTCTCGGCTTTTAGCACTAGGCATGGATGCCATATGAAGATTAAAGATGGTTGGATGTGATAAACAAATGCTATGCAAGTGTAGATAGTGATGCTATGAAAAAGATCTATGCTAATACCAGTATAAAAACAATACTCTAATGCTTGCTCCTTTGCTTGAGGAGAAGAGTTCTATTTATAGAAGAAATGGGGAAATGAAGGGTTAAGATTGATAAATCTTAACAAGGGCTAGGATTGAAAGATATTCAATCCATGTGAGACTTTCAACCCAATCCCATGTTGACAAGTGTCACCATGAGGAGGCTTGAGAGGAGAGATAAGGAGCATTGAATGCTTGAGGGGACATGATGGTTACCCTAGGGGGTTGGGTTAGGGTTAGGTTAATGGATATTCCTTTTATCCAAGGGATAAATGAATGTGCAAGGGTTAAATAGTTACCTTAGTCAAAGAAATAAATGCTTTGAAGAGACCCATGAGTCAAAAGGATGGTTAAGTTAGAGGAAAGTCTCTAACCAAAGGTAAAAGGTGAGTTAACCATAAATGGTTATGTAAGAGCCTTTAATGGTTTGGAAGACTTTAGAGGTTAACCGTTTGAAGACATAAATCCTTTAATGGTTATTGAAGACTTTGGAGGTTTTTGAGAAGTGACTTCCTTTTAATTAGGAATGTGACCATGATTAGGATAGGATTAGGCTAAATAGAAGGAGTTAGAAGAATCTAGAAGGGATTTAGGCATGCAAGTGGATTTTGTAGGAGAACGCAAGTGGGAGGAATTTTGGGATTTTCAGTTGAAATAAAATCATTTATTTCAATTAAATGGTGTAATTTGCATTTGGATAGATATTTAAATAAATATTAATTTATTTAAATGTGAATGTGAATTTTAGGTTTTATTTAAATAAATCTTCATTTATTTACATGAGAAAAACGAAGATAAAGCATTACATGCTTGAAGACTTTGAGGGAAACCATTAAAGGCTTGAAAAGACTCTAAAAGGAAGCAATTAAGTTTGAAGACTTTAAGGGAAACCATTAAAGGCTTAAGAATACTCTAGAAGGAATCCATTAAGTTTGAAGACTTTAAGGGAAACCATTAAAGGCTTGAGAAGACTCTAGAAGGAAGCCATTTAGTTTGAAGACTTTAAGGGAAACCATTAAAGGCTTGAGAAGACTCTAGAAGGAAGCCATTAAGTTTGAAGACTTTAAGGGAAACCATTAAAGGCTTGAGAAGACACTAGAAGGAAGCCATTAAGCTTGAAGACTTTAAGGGAACCAATTAAAGGTTTCAAATGGGTGAGGATAAATAGGATTTTAAATAAATAATTTATTTATTTAAAATAGTTGTACAACTTGCATTTGTAGGAAAATGCAAGTGGGTGGAGGATAAAGGTGATTTAAATAAATGTTAATTTATTTAAATGTGAGAGATGGGATTTTGGGGGACTTAAATAAATATTAATTTATTTAAATGTGAGAGAAGATTTAATTAAACAAATATGATTTATTTATTTAATTAATGGTCTAAATTTGGTTAAGTGAATTAAATAAAATAAATTGAATAATTTATTTAATTAATAGGAGAAGAGGGTTAAGATGAATTAATTAAATATTAATTTAATTAATTATTGATTGATGGTTAAATAATCAAATAAATACTAAATATTCATTTAATTAAGTGGACAGATTTATGTGACTACACCTTCAAAACAACCAGTGTATAACATAGTGATAAACATAGACAATTATCCTTGTCCAAATAGGAAATGCATTTTCATCCTACACATCATATTGCATACAAAAGTCCCCCCATTAAACCGAAATCTAGAAATTAAAACTGAAAAAATGTCATGCGTGCAGGAGTCCGCGAAAGGCAAAGCTAGGGTTTCGAAGCCCTAGCTCTCAGGAGGCGACTATGCAGGTGTGGCGAGGGAGGCAGTGCAAGGAGGTGGGGAAGTATAGAGGGTAGGGTTCAGTCGGGGCTGAGTGGCCCGTTGCGGTGGTAGTTGAGTGGAGCTCAAGTAGTGTGGGAGAAGGGCTTAGGTCTACTTCTTCCCGTGGGTCTCACATGCCTTTGGGGGTTTCGATGGGCCTCTCCCTTTGAAGGTGCTTGGGAGGGGTGGAGTCTTCGAGGCTGTGCATCTGTTAGGGGCCCTTAGGGTTGGGGTCCTTGGCTCTCCCTTTTCCCTTTTATTTTCTAATGTTGAGTTCTTGTGGCGAGGCTTCGCAGGTGGTTCCTGCCATGGACTTTCATGTTGCGGTGGGCTCAAAACCCCTACTTCAGAGTATGAAGACATTTACCAATAGTCTTTTTTCATTAGAACCAGGGGCTGGGAGTGGTGGTAGTTCTCACCCTTTGAAAGTTAATAGGTGTCTGGAGAGATGCAGTGAAAGGCCGAAGCTAGTTATTCTTGTTGAGATGATAGCTGAGGATGTTGAGTACTACTCAAAACACTCGTTATATTGCAAATTTTTAGGAATGAGGGTATCCTCGCAGTACCTAGAAAACTGGGCGCAGTGGACTTGGGCACCGGATGGGGAGATGGAGATCATGGTTCTAGCAAACAACTATTTCATGGTTACTTTCAATTGCATGGAGGATTGCTATAGGGTTTTTGAAGGGGGCCCGTATTTTTACAACCGGGGTTGTTCATCAAACCTTGGCATGTGGGGTTTAACCCTTCGGAGGAACTCCCAAATAGAGTTCCTATGTGGGTTCAGTTACCATGCTTTTCAGTGGAGTGTTGTTGAGAGGATGTGTTACGGATGTTGGCTGCTCTGCTTGGGAAGCTAGTAGGATCTTCATCGCAAACCCTAGGGAGAAAGGTAATGACCTTTGCGGGCATCTGTGTTGAAATTGATCTCAGTAAACCTTTGCTAGATGCTATAGATATGTGTGCAGACTCTTGCTCATGGGTGCAACAGTTAGACTATGAGACTTTACCCTTCCGTTGCCGTTTGTGTCATGAGTATGGTCATTTATAGCATAACTGCCCTAGATATAAGCTAGTGGTGCACCAACCACAACAACCAACCTAGAGTCAAGATAAGGATAATAAAGGAAAAGCTACTATGCCAATCGAGGTTGTGGGTGCTGATGGGTTTGTTTCACTTAATTCAAGGAACATAAATCATGGCCAGAAGAGGTCCCTTTAGGAGAGACCGGAGGAGGACACCTTTAATAGATTTGAAGTATTGGATGACCTCAGCCAACAGGAAGTGAATCTGGGGTTAACCTCTTTGGACCAAGGTGCTTCAGGGGGGGTCCAAAAGGAGTTATCGACAATTTTACCCAGGCCTTGCTAGGGATTGACAGCCAACATATGGAGATGGAGTAGACAGTAGGGGCCAAGGTGCGAATTACTCCTATTGTGGAGGTGAATTTGGTGGGGGAGGAGGGCTCCCCAATTTCTCTGAAACTAGATCCGGTCGGAGCTAAAACTAACAAGTCTTCTGTTCACCTGGGTCTTCATTAGAAAGATATTAAGAAAAGTGCTTCGGAGAAAAATTTGAAGGTTGGCAGAAAGAAGGACTTGGATAAAATCAAATTGATGGGAGAGAATCTGGTTGAGTCAGGGTCTATAAAGACTTTGGATTCTCACTTTTCCAACCCTCCTAAATGATTGCGCTTTCATGGAATGCAAGGGGCTTGAACAATGACCCTAGACAAAAAGTTGTTCAGGAATTGATTAGGAATCATTCACTTGATGTCCTATTCTTGCAAGAAACTAAACTCTCAGTGGAGAGTATGATGGGGTTGGTGTCCAAGCTCTGGCGAGGTGAGTGTCAGTGCATTGGGGCAGCTGGCTCTTCTGGAGGGGTGGCATGTCTTTGGAATCCTTCAAAAATCCGCTTGGTCTAGTGGGTGGCCTCTAGATCTTCGTTATCCGGGGTTGCCTCTAGTCTTGAGACCAGAGATCTTATCTTGTTTACTAATATCTATGACCCCACCGATTTTCAGGGTTAACAAAACTTATGGTCTCATATTTCTTGTATACAAAATATGGCCCCTTTTTATCCTTGGATTATGGCTTCAATGCTATCACTGAGTTGAGTGAGAAGAAGGGGGGTGTCATGCAGTTGGATCCTTCTTCTTTTCTCTTTCGAGATAGTATATCTTTGCTACATCTGGTTGACATTAAGCCTGGCAATGGTTTGTTCACTTGGAACAATAGGAGAATGGGAGAATATTGGATTGCTGAGAGGTTGGATAGATTCCTGGTTTCCAGTTCTTGGGTTGGTGGGGGTGGTCCACAAGTTCTGAGAGTCTTGACTAGAGAGGGTCTGACCACTGGCCTATCCAGCTAGTCTCTTCTTCTGCCAGGGTTGCTCGCTCTCCTTCCTTCAAATTTCAGCTTATGTGGCTATAGAATCCTGATCTGCACGCTCTCATTGAGTAGTGGTGGAGGAAGGGGAGGTTGGCCTTTGGCACTGCCATGTATACTTTTGCCAAGCAATTGCAGTTTGTCAAGCTCCAGCTGAAACAGTGGAACAGGTAGGGTTTCGGGAACATTTTTCATGCTAAGAAAGCTACCCAAACAATGTTAAACAACACCACCAATGAAATCAGAGAGTAGGGTTTGTGTGAAGCCTTGCTTAGGAAGGAGGACAAGGCTCTCAAGGTTTTAGAAGAATGGGAACTCAGGGAAGAAATTTACTTGAAACAGAGAGCTCATATTGATTGGCTTCAAGTGGGTGATAAGAACACTACTTTCTTTTTCAATTTTGTGAAAGCGAGACACCATGGAAACTTCATTCCTGCTCCGGTCAATGATAGAGGTGAGATGTTATTATCCTTGAATAATATTTATAGGAAGGCTCTTCTGTATTTCCGATCCCTTTTCAGTGAGGATTCTCGGAGGAATTAGAGGAGCTAAACTAGGTTCTTGCTTGCATCCCTCCTCTTGTTATGGAAATGAATGAGCAGCTTATGATCCCCATTTTGTTGGAAGAAATCGAGAGGATTGTTTTTCACATGGGGAAAGGAAAAGCTCTTGGACCTGATGGGTTCCCAGTTGAATTCTTCCAAGAGTTCTGGGAAATCATCAAATTGGACTTACTGGAGGTAGTCCAAGAGTCCCACAAGAACAAACAGATGTTGCGAGCCTTGAATGCGACCTTCATTGTGCTAATCCCTAAGTGTGATGGGGTTGATAGGTTAGGCCAATTCTGCCCTATATCTCTTTGTAATGTTATTTACAAGATCATCTCTAAGATGATTGCACAGAGGCTAAAGAAGTGTCTGGGGGCAGTTATCTCAGAGGAACAGAGTGGGTTTGTGGAAGCGCATCAAATTTTGGATGGTGTGGTCATTGTTATGGAGACCATTCATTCTATGGATTCCTCTAAGGAAAAAGCTATGTTTATCAAGTTGGATATGGCTAAGGCTTACGATAGAGTTCGTTGGTCCTTCCTCCAAAGGATCCTTAGGGCTTTTCACTTTGCTGAGGAATGAATCCAATGGGTTATGAGTTGTGTTTCATCCACCTCTTTCTTAGTGCTAATCAATGGTGATCACATTGAGTTTTTTGGTGCTTCTAGGGGCCTCCGCCAGGGGGATCCCCTCTCCCCTTATTCATTCTCATGGTTGAGGGTTTGGGGAGGCTGATCAAGCATAATGTGGGTCTGAGTAGTATTCAGGGGTGTAGTTGGGGTAATGACTTGCAGCCCTAGTCTCATCTATAGTTTGTTGATGACACAACCTTGATGGGGCTTGCTCGGATCAGAGAAGCTACTAATCTTCAGAATGTTTTGGATGTTTATCTGGTTGCCTCGAGTGAGTTGATCAATGAAGATAAGTCTTCTATTCTTTTCTTCAACACTCCTAGAGCTATTCAAAGGAGGATTTCTCTTATCCTCAGGTTCCAAGTGGGTACTTGGCCATTGAGTTACCTTAGTATTCCTATCCCTCCTAGTAACCCTCCTTAGGAGTCATGGCAGGGTATCTTGGATAAATTTTGCTCAAAGGTGGAACATTGGACTCAAAGATGGTTATCCTTTGTTGGGAGGGTGCAACTAATTCAATAGGTGGTTCAGGCCCTCCTGATCTATCATTGTATGCTTCAAGTGGCTCCTATGTGGTTCTTGAAGGGTTTGGACTCTTTGGCAAGGCAGTTCCTATGGGCAGCCAATCTATCCTCCTCCAAATGGAGTCTTGTCAATTGGGACCTAGTGTGTAGCCCCAAGCAATTGGGGGGGCTTGGTTTAAGGCAAGCTATCTTATTTGGGGAGGCCTTGGTGGCTAAATTGTACTGGAGGTGGTGTGTCGAGCAGGATTGTGGTTGGGCTAAGCTTTTGGCCTACAAATATATGCAAATGATCCTCGTTCAGGAGGTTCCAAGATATCCACTTGAGGGAAAAGGCTCAACGATTTGGTATACTCTCAAGAAGGGGGCTTCTCTCATCAAAGAGGGACTCTTTTGGATCTACAAGAGGGGGGAAGAGGTCCTTTTCTGGAATGACTCTTGGGATGGGTATCCCCCCATCCTTGTCCAGTTTCCTAATCTTGGGAACATCCAGAGATTTTTGTAGGCAGGGTGGTCAAGGGTGAGGGACTTTAAGGCTATTTACCAGTGTGGGCGGCTAGAGCTAGAAAGGTGGAAGACTCCTAGTGAGTGGCCGGTTGTTGGGATGGAGGAAGAGTGTGGTGAGTTGCAAGACATCCTGGTGAGTAGACACTATAGTGCCCTCAAGGGTAGGGATGGACTTGCCTGGTCTCCGTATCCTAAGGGAATCTATACTGTGGCTAGTGGGTACAGGGAACTCTTGAACTGCAGATTGGAGGGAAGAGAGGTGCACTCGTGGAAATAGGTTTGGAACAACTTTTCTTGGCTGAAGTGCAACTGCTTCGCTTGGACTTTGGCCTTGAATAGATGCCTAACTTGGGATAATATCTGCAAGCGGGGATTCTTGGGGCCTTCTATTTGTGCTTTGTGTGGTAATGGGGAGGAAGACTCCTCACATCTGTTCTTCAAATGCCCCTTCTCTATGCTTATTTGGCACTACTGGTGGGGGGTGTGGAAGAGTCTGTGCGTTCATGTTGACTCTTTGGTGGAATTTTAGAGTAGTCTAGGCAGACCCCCTATCTTGTCTTCCTTCCTCCAGATGGTCTGGTATATTGGGCCCATCTTCATACTCTGGCAGATTTGGCTGGAGAGGAACAGAACGATCATTTGTGAGGTCAGACTGTTAGTGCAACAAGTGTGGAATAGAACCTTGGTTATGATTAGGGAGATGGTGGAAGCTAAATGTGAGGTGAATTTTCCTTTGCATAGAGATGAGGCAGATATTGTGAGTAGGTTAGGCTGGCATGAGTTGTCTTTGGTCTCCACTTGTGTCAGAAGAAGTAGATGTGCTATGAAGAAGGTCCAAAGGGTGGGGAAGTGGAGACCCCCTCAGGATGTGATTATCAAGATTAACACTGATGGCTCCTCTAGGGGTAACCCAAGCCCTGCTGGGGTTGGTGGGTTGGGTAGGAACTATATGGGAGAGGTGATTTTATTCTTTTCTATACATAAAGGGAGGTAGTCCAATAATTATATGGAGGGACTAGCTATTCTTTATGCCCTTGAGCGAGCTTTGGAGTTCTGTAGTAGGAAGGTTATTTGTGAGTCAGATTCACAAGTTGTTGTTAATTTGCTGACTGAGTAGAAGGTGAGTGGGATTAACTGGCAGCTGGATGGGATTGTTCATCAGATTCTTCAGATTAGTTCTTTAATGGAGCAGGTGTCCTTCATCCACATTCGTCATCAATGGAATAGAGTAGTTGATTGTTTGGCTAAGTGGGCTTCAGAACACAAGAGTGACTAGAAGATTGAAGGTTGGGATCATCTCTCCCCGGATTACTGTCAAGTTTTGCGGAGGATTCTTGCCGAGGACATGGAGAGTTATGATGTTGGCTGATCATGGTCTGGGCCTAGGGATTTTTTTTGTGGCCTTGGGGCTCTAGTCCTCCTTGTATTTTTGTGCTTGATCTTCAATAAAGTTTTTACCCCTTTTAATCAAAAAAAAATATTGCATACAAAAGTTTCATATAAAAAAATTCATTCTCTCCACATGCATTTTGTTGATCATCATATCATGGCAAGTCTGCATACTTGGGGCATAGCTGAAAAAATCCCTAAAAAGCACAAAATGTCATGAAAAATACTAAAAATTTAGAAAAGTGTTGAAAAAATTCCTAAAAAATCAGATAAAGTCTTGAAAAAATCCTTAAAAAATTAGAAAAGGTCTTGAAAAAATTTTTAAAATCAAATAAAGCCCTTAAAAAATCCAAAAAAATCAGATAAAGTCATGAAAATATCCTAAAAATTCAGATAAAGTCATGAAAAAATATCAAAAACATTCACATATGATATAGAGAAAATATCAAAAACATCCATATATGATCTTGAGAAAATATCAAAAATATTCACATACGATCCCCAAAAAAACCAAAAACATTTATATATGATCCTGGAAAAAGGCCAAAAATATTCAAATACGATCCTCAAAATATACCAAAAACATTCAAATACGA
The DNA here is from genome assembly GCF_030272615.1 of Cryptomeria japonica. Classification (NCBI taxonomy): domain Eukaryota; kingdom Viridiplantae; phylum Streptophyta; class Pinopsida; order Cupressales; family Cupressaceae; genus Cryptomeria; species Cryptomeria japonica. Next base: position 564,321,809 of record NC_081412.1, read on the forward strand.
TCTTGAAAAAATTCAAACAAAAAAAAAATGCTCTTGGGAAAGAACTAAAAAATCAAAATCAATCTAAAAACCTACAGTAAAATATCTCGCAAGAATCAAACACCCTAGAAGATATCCAGCAAATGCTTAGCACAAAATTAACAAAGGATACAACTATCTAAGCAATAATCTACAATCAAACTGATGAAGCCGTCTAATCAATTGTATCCAATATCAATATCAAGTGATCATTATCTTGTCTTAAAAAGAAGAGGACACACTCAAAATTAGACAAGTCAATCTTAAATGGGGTCGAAAGTTTTTAAGATCAGACATTATCAACCATCACATCAAATAATCAAAGCAAAGGCATAGATGAACATGGCATTGGCTGCTGAATTTTTTCCTAGTTAGTCTTTATCTTTTTTCATTTGACGATAGGTCATGTTTCTATGCTACTCAAGGATGTCCACAAGTGACTAGAGGAGCCATGATTGGAATTATCTTTTTTTCTTTTTTTGTTTGTTTGTGGTGTGAACTGATGAAGTTCTACGGCAATAGTTCTAGCAGATGTCTGTGATCGATACATTCATTCGAAAAATATCTCATGCAAAATATCATGGATAGTTATGCTTGTGAATACCCCACATACCTCGACCCCTGACATTATTCATAGAATGGAGGGTTCACTCCTTTCCTGCTACATGATTGTTTCTTCAATGAGATATATTTACATCTTGGTTCCTTATACCCTGATGTGCAAAGCTCCATTGTTACATAAAAAGGCTCAGTGATGAATATATTGTGCTATGAATAAGGCACATAAGTTTGTGTATCCATCATCAGTCTTTCCATTTCATTTTCTTATGTCATCATGTCAATTCTATCTCAAGATCATTCTCTTATCAAACATCTTTTCTCCAATTAATGTCGTCATTCAATCATCTAACATGTTCTTTCATCCATTCTCTCTAATCTTTCCTTCTGATATTTACTAACATTATTTCAACTTAGTAACATTATCGTTAAAATTGGTCTCAATTCCATAATTTTTCAACCAATTTTCTGAGGGGGCATTACACCCTAAGCGTTGTTGGGGCATACACGCTAGGGCATACTGGGCTAGAAATTTTTAGTTTTCATTGAAACAACATCGTTCTGACATTGTCTCAAAGAGGGGCAAATGTAGACACCTAAATATATCTCATTGATCATATACTAATTATTCCTCTAATTGATTAAATAATTCTTTAATTCTTTAATTAATTTAATTAATCTTATTTGTCTAAATTCATATTTCTTCATAACGTTATTAATTATTCATTTGCAATTCTAATCAATTAATAATTTAACCCTTTTCTAAATATTAATTATTTAATTAATTATAATTTGAATCCATTACTTGAATAATCTTTAATATTTAATTAAATTCAATTTCTAAATAATTAAATAACTTCTTTAAATTATTTAATTAGTTAATTCAAATTCAAAATCCAAATCCCCAAATTCTAATTTTGTTTATTTTCATTAATTCTTTGAATTCAAATTCAAATTCATATTCTTCCAACTTCATTTAACTTTGTTACATGTGCATTTCAATTTCATGATTTCAAAAATAAAATTGAATTCCTAAATCAAGTTAGCATAAATTCAAAGATCAAATTGAATTTAAATAAAATCAAAATTCAATTAACATTAAAAAATCAAGAGACATACTATTATTGTTAGCCTTGGAAATGTATATACTATTCAACTACTTACGACACCCATCATGTTACTGTGACAGCTTACCTTGTGACAGCTTACCTTGAATATAAAGAGATATGGCCACTCCAGCAACAAGAAGAAGCGCAAGATCTGATACTTTTGCCATTATAACTAGTATCAAAGACTGAATGAAGATACAAGGAGGGGTTTGTCACTTATATAGAGAGCTCCACCTCCTACGAAGGTAAGAAGGAAGCAAAGAAGCAAAGACCCAACTTTAAGAGCCGTATATCACACGAAATCTCTCTTGTTTTATTTTTCTTTTTTACAAAAATGACCAAAGTCACTGAAATATTTATAATAATATGAAAGTAAAGATTAACATAGTTTCTAAAAGCCCAAATCTGGAAATAGACCGAAATTTATAGGAATGGAAAAGTTCTCAAGTATATTCATCCAACCAAATAATTTGCATCATGCAACAAATATCTATAATTTTACTATTCAAGTACATTTATTTTTCTATAGTCATTTTACATAATGTATTGTTATTGTGGATATAAATATTTTTGTTTGTGTCATTTGATAATACATTTACATGATATTACTAGTTTTTAAAAATTATATGGGTGTGTCACTTTAAAAATAAACTGTTGATATAATAAGAAAAAACAACAACCTTAAAGCCATTTGATACTGCACAATATATATTACAATAGATAGCTAACAATTAATTTGATTTTTATTATTTCCTAAATCTAATTAATTCATTGTTAGGTCTTCATCCTATTATACATCCTAATTATTCCTAATTTTCCTTAAGTTCTAATCCATTTTCCCTAGGTCCTAACACAAATTTTGAAGTCCTAATTCCTATTTAATGTCCCCTTCCACATAAATCCAACAAATAAAATTAATTAAAAGTCTCGACATAAGCACCAAAAAATTAAAATTAAAAATTATTTTATTCCTCTCCACTCATTTCGTAACCATTGTATAACTATCTCTCGAAATAATTTAAAATTTCTAATTATCCTCCACCATTTACCTTGTAACCTCTTCAACAACTTGATCTTGATCTTGATCCTTGATATCTTATTACATCTTCATTATTTATCAAGCATCGTATATCTTTATAAATAGACACTTTAGGGAACCATTACTAGTAATCAATTTCCCTTACTACAATGTCATGCTATTGGTTTGAGCAACCACATTATCATTTTTTATGAAACCCACCCTCATCATACAAGAGAGCTTGACTGGGTAAAATGCATTATTTTTATTTATTATTTTTCAATTTCTATGATTAAATTAACACTACATAAAATGTTGAAGATGATTTTAGCGTTTATCTTCAAATCTTTATTATATTTTTTCACATTTTTAGTTACACATTTTTTGCACACTTGTTGGAACACTTGTCCCTCTTCAATATTTATCTTTGCAATTTTTGGTAACCAATATTTTAAAATTTAAAGCATGGAGAACTTTGAATATAAATTTTATTTGAGGAAAGTTGAACACAAAACTCCCCTTTTTAAATATTTGATAATCTTTTCAATGGTGTTTAAATTTTCATGACAAGAATTAGCCTATTACATAGATAATATTATAAACATTTAAAAAATTTTTTTTATAATCATATTTCTCAAATTATAAAAGGGAACATTCAAGTCATTTTATATTCATAACAAAACGTCTATCACTTACAAAATTATTCGGACAAGCATAAATACACACACATTAACATGAAAGTTAAAAGTATATGAAAGTCATAAAATGGGGTGTAAAAATATTCATTGCATTCAGAGACCTCTTGATCTTAGACAAAATTTAGATATGCAACTTAAAAGGGCCTTAAGGAGGGGTTGTTCCATATATGCCATCCAAGTTTGTGGCATTGAAAAAATGAAGCCAATACTTCATTATTACCCTATCCACAAGGAATTTTAGTATGTAATCATAGTAGACTTAACAAAATTGCCACCTAAGAGGGAGTTTGAATTTTATATTGAGTTGCTACTAGGGATTGAGCCTCAATAAAAATCTCCCTATAGGATGACATAGTTGTAGGAGTTTTTTAACCAAGGGCTTATTAGACCTAGTCTATCTCCATGTAGTGGACTAGTCATTTTTGTGAAGAAGAAGGATGGGACCTTGTGCTTGTGTATTGACTATAGGATGTCAAACACGACAATAGTCAAGAACATGTATCCCCTACAAAGGATTGATGAACTCTTTGATCAAATGAGAGGAAATATAATATTATCTAAGATAAAACTTAGATATGCCTACCACCAATTGAGGATTAAGGAAGAGGACATTTAAAAGATATCTTTTAGGACTTATTATGCCTACTATGAATTCACATTAGTGTCATTTGAGTCAAATAATGCTACAACAAAATTCATGAATTTATTGGACATTATATTAAGAGATTGAGGATAGTTTTACAATTCTTAAATGAGAATAAGTTCTTTGGTAAGCTATTCAAGCGTACTTTCTACAAGGACAAGGCACATTATCTAGACCTTATGATTTCAGTGGGAGAGATTGTAGTTGATCTAGAGAAAATAAAAGCAATTGTAGGGTTGCTTACACCACATAATGTAACTAAAATTTGAAGCTTCATGGCACTTGCAAGATACTACAACAAGTTTGTATAAAGCTTTTCTAAAATTTCAGCACCAATCACTTCACCCTAGAGAAAGAAAAAAGATTTGAGTGGAATGAGAAGTGTGACCAAGCTTTCCAATTTTTTAAGGAGAAGCTCATTTCAGATCCTATATTGACTATACCCAATCCAAATGGGCAATTAATGGTGATAACAAAATGCATTAAAATAAGGTGTAGGAGGAGTGCTAATGCAAAATGTGCAAGTGGTTTCTTATGAGTCTAGGAGGTTGAAACAATATGAGTTGAACTATCTATCCCATGACCTAGAGTTAGTAGCCATAGTTCATGTACATTAGATGTGGAGGCACTATCTTTTGGTTAAGCCTTCTAAATTGAAGATGGACCACCTAGGCCTTAAATAAATATTTACTCAACCCAATCTCAATGCTTAGAAAAAGAGATGGCTATAGTTTCTTAGTGAATATAACTTTGGGATTGAATACATTAAGGAGATAAAAAATAGAGAAATATATGCTCTTAGTAGAAGAAGGCATCTAGCAGCCATGATTACTACAAGGTCTAATTTGAGAAACTAGTTCATAATCTTCAAAGAGATTATTCCATGGTGGAGAAAGATGTAGAGAAAAACCCCTTAGACCATCAATTTAATAGATATTTGTTTTAGTTAGATGGATTATTAAGATACCAAGAGATAATGTACATTCCAAACTTAGGGATTCAATGAATTTGAAGTTAAAGGAGATCCACAACACACCTTATTCAAGACACCTAGGACTAACAAAGATGGTAGAAAAAATAAGATCTTTATATTTTTAGCCAAGACTAAAGAAGGATGAGATTGAATTTGTAGCTTGATCCTTGGAGTGAAAGCAAGTCAAGGCTGAGAATGTGCACCCAACATGTTTTTTATACTCACATGACATAATTTAATATAAAGGACAAGTTATTAACATGTATTTCATTCAAGGTTGCCTATATCAAATAATAAACATGTTTTCATTTTGGTAGTTGTGGATAAGTTGACCAAAGTAGTGTACTTCACCCCAAGGAATTTTAATGATGGATTGTTTACTTTAGCTAAGGAGTTTGTCTAAGAGATTTTTTATTTGAATTTAGTACTTGAGGCGATCATATCAAATTGAGATACTCACATAATTTATAAATTTTGGAAAATATTGAATGAAATATTTGGGACAAGATTGAATTTTAGTTTGACATATGTTCCATAGACAAATTGACAAACAAAGATAGTGAAGCAAGTAGGTGAAGACCTCATTTGGATGTATTGTATGGATTAATAGTCTAAGTTGGAGGAGTATATCATGTATATTTGGGTATGACACCATTTAAAGATCTCTATGGATGAAAGTATTGCACACATAGCATTTGGGATATCTAGTTGAAGACAAGATTGTAATTGGCTCAAATATTCTTAGGAGATGGATGATGAAATTAGATTGACCAAGGGGTGGCTAAAGGAGGTAGAAAATAGATAGAAGAGATATGCACATAAGAATAGGACTTTCAAAACAAAGTCTTTTTGAGGTTCAAACCTCATAAGAGTTCCATATGATTTGGGAAAACATCCAAACTAGCACCTAGATTTGTGGGTCTATTTGATGTGTCAGAAGTGATCATTGCAGTTAAATATAGACTTTCTCTACTCTATGATCTTTAATCATATCTATACTATATTTCATGTGTCTATGCTTAAGAAAAATCATCCTAATGCTACTCATATACTTGATTGGCATGCTTTATATATTTGGGATCCAAGAGTGTTGCTGGTGGAGCCCATTCAAATTCTAGATCGACGTGATGTTAAGTTCTATAATAGAGATATTATTTAATATAAGGTCTAATGGGACTAATTTTTTGTGGATAGTGACACATGGAGGAACGTAGATGATGTATATTATTCTTATCCTCATTTGAGAAATCCGATTGAGGTACTTTATTTTTCTTAGTGTGATACGTTAAAATTTGCATTGGTCTACTATATTTATTGTTTTAGTATTTTTATAATAATTTTTGGATATGCATCTTCCTAGTGGGGAAGGATGTCACATATCAGTCTTTTTTCTTGCATTATTAATACAATAAATTGGTTTAGACTATGGATAATTGTCTTATGATTTTTTTATCATGGATAAATGTTTCTTACATTAGCTATTATTTTTAAATGTATGAAATTAAAATTAAAATAATGATGAAATATTGTTCAACTTTGGTTTTGTGTACCAACCTATTGATGATCTAATCTCATTGGGAATGAGTACAAGAACATGTCAAAGACAAGAACTTGGCTGAGGTATAAGTTTCCTAGCCACCCTACAATAATTAGGATGATGGAAAATGGATGAGCACACAGTCACATAGTTGCATACATAGTGTATTATGCATAGTTTAATACTAAATTTTATGCATTTATGGACTTGTAGTTTAATTTTAACATTATGGTTTAAGTGATTGCTAAAGTTGTGTAAATTTATTTTTGTTAAGTTTGTTTCAAATGATTTTCAAGGAAAAAGAAAACCATCCCCCTTATTTTTATGTCATTATACACTTAAACTATGTACTTGTTTAATTAGGAAAACACATGTTTGGATTTTTTTCAAATACAAATATCTTCCTTTAAAATATCTATGTATGTATTCATCTATATTATTATTGTAAATAATATATATATATATATGGCATAAAATATAGAACAAATTTTTATTAGAATTATGTATTCTTGAGAGAATAGCATTACTTGTTTAACTATAATTAAAATATTTGAACTTAAATTTTTTATTAAGATATTGCATGTGAATTCCCTTTTTCACATTACCCTTTAAAATATTGATGAAATTTTTTATTTTCCCATAAAGTATATATATGTGGTGGGAATGCCCATCAAATTTTCCTCCTGTTAGAAGCCAAATTATTTAGGGTTAGTCTTTTGTTAGGGAAATTTATTGTTCCTTCCACCAGAATCTAAATGAACTATCTACAAACCATTGCTTCCTTCACACCAATCAATAGCGTGATGTTGTAGATGTTGGCACTGATTTTGAGGCTATACTCACATGTTGCTATTGTTTCTATGGAGTTTTCAAAAGAATCAATCGTAACGAAGACTATATTGAGTTTTCCTATCTCTCCTATCTCCAAGAATAATAGGCACATCAAGTTATCGATGAAACCTAAAAAATGCAATCTTTCACTCAGACACCCCATACCTAGCACTGGAATTGGATCTACTCTTCAACACCATGGTTCTGAGCAATTTATGGATGGCCTTACAATTCAGTTCCAGTTATGGCACTCGAAAAGGATGGGGTTCTCTAGAGCTATGAATTTGAATTTTCTATCTCTTTGTATCTTTCCCTAAGCTTGTGTGCCTTAGCATTTCAAGTCCCTTAGGTGCATATTGCTCCTTGGCAATGAGCCTAAAACCTTGTAATCGATTTTATTATATTTTGAGTGTGATTCTCACTATGTTTTTTCCCTTATAGAGTTTTCCACATAAATCTAGTCTTCATCTGTTGAATGTGCTTTGTGCTTTCATGTTTTGCAATTGTAGTATTAGATTAAGTGTTGTATAGATCTGAAAAGAATTGATCTAGAATTGATCTAGACTAATTAATGGATCTTAGTCCTACAGTGTGTTCAACAATGTTAGACTTGTAATCCACCTTTTTGAATCATATAGAAATCATGAAATCTTATGTAAACATATAGTAAAGTAATGTTAGACTAGTAATCTGCCTTTTTGAAAAATATTGGAGTGTATGTAGACCATCTTTTACAATAACTATTTTTCCCTCTATAGTAGATTATCTTGTATAAGGTTAAGTGATTATTCCATCTTCTATACAAAGTGAAGGGTTGAGAAATAAATGAATAACTTTTTTAATAAAATTATATGATATCTTGTGTAAGAATTTTCTAGGAAGAAGCTTACCCAATAGAAGACACAATTTTCACTATTGAATTTTATGTGACAAAATATATAGATGATGTACAGTTAGGAATGTGTATTCTTGTTAAAGAAATGATTTTACTTTCTTTAAACAAGATAGTTCCACCAATATTTTTATTAATTTATATTTTGAGAAAAATTATAAATAATCATATAATTATAGTAGTAATAATAATAAGAGGAAAAGCATCTAATATCATAGCTAGAAATAAATAAGAAAGAAAGAAACAATTATTTTTATAGTCCATGCCAAGTGCCATACTACTTGTGGAAGACACCTAATTGTGCTACAAGTGATATGTCCATCCTCTCAAAATACACACTTTAATTAAAAAAAATATTTCAAATGAAAAAAACATAAACACTTAGTACATACATATTGTTAAAAATACTATTCCTTAAAATCATAAGAACGCCTTAGTACCCCAATTCATTCTCTTTTATAAAATTGGACAAACACATGCAAGAAAATCTTCTTACACAATCAAAATTCATACAATGATCATTTGCTTGTACAAACAATATTCATACACACAACTATTTCACTATACACTCAGAAATGCATGAACATAGTTGTTTTTGTTTTTGCACCTATAATATTCACATATTATTAATCTATTTTGCACCAATAAAATGGACATACATAAAAAAATTATTGTGCAACCCTAAAATTCATATAAAGAAATGTTTCTTCTATACCCAAAAAATGCAGAATGATTAGTACTCCCTTTTCACTCCAAAATACATTAAAACTATATTGCTTGCGTATAGATGTGTTATAGCAGTAATCCATGTTTTAGAATCATTTATAATTGATGAACTCCTATGTAAACATATGGAATAAGATACAGATTGATTTCAAAATTATTGGAGTGCATGTACACCATCTTTTACAATAACTATTTCACCTTCTATAGCAGATTATCTTGTATAAGGTTAAGTGATTCTTCCATCTTCTATACAAGTGAAGAGTTGGGAAATAAATGAATAGTGTTTAATAAAATTATATGACATCTTGTATAGGTCCTAATAGAAGAAAAAATTATCATTGCTGAATTTTATGTGATAAAAAATACTTAAAGAAATAACATTACTTTCTTTCAACAAGATAGTTCCACCAATATTTTTATTAATTTATATATTTAAATTTTTTGTGAATAAATATAATTATAATTATAGTAATAATGCTAGTTGGATGAGAGGCAATAAAATAACACTTTAAAAACTAGATAGATATGATATTTTATTTTTTAAATATAATGAAAATAAAATTAAAAAGTATATATATTAATATTTTCTCGTAACAGTGCATTGCATGTGAATCATGCTTCTCTCATTATTGGCGAGATGACAATAATGTTTTATTGATAAGAAGTGGTGAGAGTTGCAACTATGAGGCTACACCATAGCATCAACACAAAGATGACAACACTTATTAATATAATAGCGGTTGGACCTGAGAAAGGTCCAATTTGTACTGCCGATAGCAATTATAGCAATTTATCATATGAAGTTGAAGAACATCATGCCTGAATTGCCATTCACATTATAATTTATAATATTAAAATGAATTTACTCAATCAAAATGTGAAATTCGGTCTTTTAGAAGGGACAATGGGAAGGATATGTTTGCAGACGACAAAAGACAAGAATATTATCCCCATTACATATTTCCATAAAATCATCTCATCTACAACCTCCCAATCATTCTATCCATCTATTAAAGAAAATGATGTAATAGTTTAGGGTTGTATTATCTATGTGTCAAATAGAATGTTACAAAATCAATGTATAAATGTATTTTCCAAATATTTACAGAGGTTGAATAAACAAAGAGCTTCACTTTGTTTGAACTCGAATAAACAAAGGTCTTCACTTTGTTTGATCTATAAAACAACACAAGAAACAAAAATATTAGAATGGAAGGTAGTTATGAAAACAAAATAATTATTTCTTCTTTCCCTCTCTAAATTTGTAAATGTCCTCTATACTTATAAAATACTTAGATATATTTTCCTTTCACCAGTTAATTGAGCACCAGTTTAAGTAGATCGAATTCCCTTTGATGATTGAGTTACACAGTGGTCAATTCTGTGATAAATGGGGTCTTTATCTAATGGAGATATATGGAACAAAACAATATTGGTGATCTTCAGCACTGTATTTCAAAGAGTAGGAAATTTGGGTCAGCTAAAGCAGTGCATAATTCTCTAAAAAGGTAGAATTTGGGTGCACAACATGGTGATTTTCATCACTATGGGATGATGAACATAGACATCATGATGTGACATATAGGGATCTCTAATAAAATATTAAATAAAGTAAGTAGTGCCAGCCAAAGGATGCATACCTGATTTTGGCAAAATTCCAAGGTATGTAATACTTTCCCATCATAGGTAACTATAGGTGAACTTCTTCCTTTGGTTGTGAAGCCTATGTACGACATAGAAACTTGTTAAGAATTTTCATGGATGGTGTATAGATGAAATTCATTGAAAATGATTCACGAAGCATACTTATTTTTTATCTAGAGAGTTGTTGCAATTGAGCTTCTTCTTTTTTCCTTATTATCGTGTATGGAATGTTTTCCATTTTGGTGTACCGCTCATAAGAGAATGTTGGGTCAATTCAGAGGTCTTCCTACAATTTCACTCTGGAGACTGCAGTAAATTTTTCCTTGTCTTTCAATTGCACTGATATTGATGGTTGCCTTCTGTAGTGTTAAGCCTTGGGCTTTATGTATGGTCATAGCCCATGCCATTTTTATTGGTAGTTGGCTAAGATTGCCTAGTGATACTGGTGTTATGGGTATAACTTCCAGGTCGTTTGGGTGCCACAGGGGACCATTATAGTTATCAAATCTAACCATGATATACACTGGTATTTTAAGTGGCTTGGAGTCAGGGCTATAAATTATTTCAATTATCTCACCAAGAGCTCCATTGACAAGTCCTGTTTGTGTCCATATGTTAGTTGTGAGCATGATTCATTGTCCTAGTGATAGTAGGACTTTCTTTTCAATTTGTTCATTGTGAGCATCAATAGTTGTTTTTTTTGTAGTCGTTGTAGCTATACTTATTGCAACTAGATGAATTAATTTCTTTAGCATTCATTTATTGTGAAGAGCTGCCATATCATTAGTAGCAAATAGGTGGACTGTAGTGTCAAATTGCTTATTCACAATTGGCGCTAATTGTTCTTTTGTTCATATCATTAAGCTTTGTCAATCTTCTTGGGTCGGGTGTGCATTGCGTATGTTTGGTAGTGTTTAATGAAATTGTGATTTCTTTAGCAATTACCCTTGTTGATGAAACATCATTTTTAGGGTGATAATTGTTATAAATTGGTTCCAAAGTGTTAAATGGCATTAAGGTGTATTATGTATATTGGTTTATCCATTAGAGGTGGCAGTTGGGCAAGGTCTCCAATGAGAATCATAGATACGCCTCCAAAGTATGAATGCTTATGATGAGGGAAAGCTTCGCGAAGTTGGCTATCTATTTTCAACAATAGTTTCAGACCTATAAAGCTCATCTCGTCTTGATGAGTATATATCTTATGTCCTTCTACTTTTCTTGAAAAATTGTTAGTGTTTGGCCATGTAGTGGTTGCATTTATTTAATGGGGATTCGTAGTGTTGAATGAATTTTTGTCACATAAATGTTAAATGCAACAATTTCGGTAGGAGCTAGTATGAGTATTGGGCAAATTTTCTTGTAGTATATTTTTTATATAATTCATCAGGTATGATTTTCCTATACCCACAGCTCCTTGTATGATCATGTGTAATAGTTTGTTGAGCACACTGGTGTTATGATTTGAGACAATCAAAAGTGCTTTCTTTTATTTCATTGATAGCGTATTGATTGGTGTATACTTTCTTGTTGGTACATGTTCATCTTGGGTGGTTGTTTTCTTTATATTTGTAAATTGTGATGCAGTATTGTGCAATTCATGTGGTATTTTAGTTTCACCCCAATTATAGCTGGTGTCAAATTCACATCGGTCAGGTAATTCAAGTTCATCTAGATTGTTGTTGATTGTATGCCTCATTCTTGAGAGCAATTCCCACTCATTTATCTTTGATGTGGTAGTTATATTCCTTTCATCTTCATTGTTTTCTTCTTCTTGGGGGCTAGCATTTTCTTCGATATGTCGGATGATATGCCATACATCATATTTGTTTACATGTATTTGATGCCAATTAGTGATTATTGTGTCCTTCATAATTCCTATATCATTCACAATATTTTGAAATTATTTACATAAGAGCAATTCACTCCAGCAAAATGTTTCAAAATGTTCAGAGTCTTTCTTGGGTATACTGTAGAATTTTGGGTAAGCGTTAACAATGGCTTGTATTGTTCTCTCTTTCTATTTGCATGATTTATGACTTGAAACATAGGTGTAAGATCTTGCAGATCCAAGTAATGTGATTGTCTCTAGCTCTGAAGGGTGGCCCATATAGGAGCGTAAGTAACTATTTTCTACTATAGTCTCATTTTGTGTTTTAGTTAATCGGTGTAGCACTTTCCATCCAACATTTAAAGTTATAAATGGTTTGTTACGAACAACAAGGGGTAATTTTTGCAGCATATGGAAAGTTTCTTGTGCATTGATATCACGTTCTGCTACAATCTCTGTCATGAATGTTTGATATGCTTCTACTATTGGGTCACCTCTTTGTTAAGTTGTGGATATTATTGTTAGCATAGCAGTATAAGTTTAAGATGTTCTCTCTTATTTTGATGCATATTTGGCAATGAATTTCAATAAAAGTTCGCATGATATGACAGGTTGGCAATTGATATTATCTCTCCATATTGAAATTATTTATGGGTTGTGGATGTTAAGCCTATCATCATTTTGGTAGTATATTTAGTTATATTTTTATTCATTGATTTTCATTAAATTTAGAGTTCAAAAAAAATCTAATTGAATATGAAATAATATTTATATGCATATGGATGTTTATATTATCAAAATCATAGGTAAATTTATAAAATAGATATAATTTTATCCACTCCAAGTAAAAGAAAGAAAAATTAATTTTGATCTTGTCATTAATTTTATATATATATATATATATATATATATATATATATATATATATATATATATATATATATATATATATATATATATATATATAATTTTTTTCAAAAAAATTTAAAAAGTAAAAAGAAAAAAAATTGGAAGTGGGGACTATGACCTCCATGGGGGCCAAAGGTCCTCATGGAAAGGCCAAAAATGGGGGAGGATTTCAAACTCATCCCTATCCAAACAATCAATTAAAAAAAGAAACTAGCATATTGAAAATAAATAAAACCCTATAAAATTTTCATAGATGCCTCTCTTTCCCAACCCACACCTAAGATACCTGCAAAAGAAACAAGAAAAAAATAAATTAGATCAAGGGTTATCTCTACAAAAACAAGAGGGAAAGAAAAGAAAATCAACCTACAATAATGGCTTCCATGGAGGAGGCTAGGGTTATAATTTTCACCACTCTTTCTCAATTCACACTTGAGGTATCTAAAAAAAAACAATGAAAATATGCATTAGATCAATGGTTATCTCTATAAAAACAAGAGGGAAAGAAGAGAAAATTAACATGCAACAATCGATTCCATGGAGGAGGCTAGGGTTAAAGAGCTTGAGAAAAAGTGGAAATGAAAGAATAGGGTTACAAATTCTTTTATTACCATTATAATAGAAGTTAGGGTTTTTCATTAACTCCTAAGATTCAACAACAAAGATTAAAACAATCTAATGGATGAGTTACACTATTCGGGGATTTTTTTAATGGGGAGAAATTATTCAAGTTTCATTTATTTGAGACAATTAAAAATGAAATTTTTTAAAATATACCCTTTTTTTTATATGTAGGATATATATATATATATATTGGCCTTCCATATTATACTATAAAATAGATAAATCGGTATAAAAAATCAATATTCTTCATCTTTGTATAAAAGGATGATTTACTGGTCAAATACATAACATTATAACAAACAAATATGCTTATATAAGCTCTTAAACATAGCTCCACATCTAAAAATAATTACTTAAATCAAATGGATTCCTTACAAGCATAAGTAGTTACTATTTACTATGCTTTTTGTAGTGAGAGAAGTTCTAATCCTATCATTTATTCATCTTGTTCATAGGACCACCAAACATAGAGAAAAAATATTAGCTAGTAAATATCTAGATTGTCAACACCTCCAACCCAATTTGAATCCACGGATCTACAAATAGTCACTAAATGTCAATCCCTATAGGATTCCCATGATAATAAAATAGAAATACTCAAAGTAATTCTAGAATTAGCCATAAAATAACTAAATATTTCCACTATTTAAAGGAAATATCTAGTCTTGTGTAGACTATAGCATACATTAAAATCCCTGTTAAAATCTGAGAAACAGATTACAACCCAGAATTGAATTGAAAGAGATAGATCAAATAAACTATAAATGCAAATGAAATAAACAACATAAAAATGATACTGAGAGAAAATGGATGTGAAGTGCTCCAAGGCAAAATAGCATGAGATTACTATCTCCAACTATATGAGAATACAAGCAAGGTAGCATGCTTATATAGACTCAAGAGAGGGGTGGAGGTGGCAATATCATCTAATGAGAAGAGACCACCATGATGGTCTAAACATAGTAAATGCACCTCCTCATAGCATGTCGACACCTCAATACCCACTTGTCTTAAGTAAACATGCTTTATTAACCTAAGAAAGCTTAATTAAAGTGTAGGAAAAACCTAGAAAAAGGGAAAATAATAAACCAAACTAGGAAAATAAAAACCTACACTAACATGCCCCCATAAGCATAGCTTAGGTGGGTGAAAATATGGGTCTCAACAAATGAATCCTGATGAGGTACCCATGTACATAGTCCTCCCCCCCAACAAAGCAGAGTAGACCCCCCACAATAGAGAGAGAGCAAAAAAAAAAAAGAATTATGAAGCCCCACCAACAAAAGAGAACACCTGTCGCACCCCAAGCAAAGATCACAAATGAATGAACTTGCTTTCAGTGAAGCATTTGGTGAAGATGTCTGCAGTTTGATCTGATGTTGGATAGTACTTGTATGCGAGAAAAGTGGGTCGATAGAACTTAAAATATGAAAAATGGAGTTCTAGGGAGCCTTGCTCACACACCCACAGGACTTCTTGGTGCAAGCTATGGAGCCATGAAGTATGGCTTAGCTTCCCAAGGTTGGTTCCATGGTTCTCTATCTCAAAAGGTCCCTCAAACCAATGTCTTTGCTCTCATATCACTGAAATAAGTGGTTTAGGGATGACAAATGCAAGAACGAGGGATGCTTTGTTTAATTTTAAGATGAAATACATCCTAAGCTATGCATGATCCTATAAATGCAATAAACTAGTTATAAGATGACAAGATTAGTAGCAAGATTATCCTAGCATGATATACTAGTCTATGATTAAGCTAGATGATAAGGAAAATACTCTAAATGTGCATCTTTAGATTAATTCCTATTGAAAAGAGAGGCTGAATGATGAGCACAAATGATATATTTAAAACTTGGATGGATTTTAGTATAAGTGTGATGCTAAAGACTTGGATGATGAAAATGGAGGAATGAGAGCTCTATTTATAGAAAAAATAGGGCAATGGATGGTCAGGATTGAAAGATTTAATCAAGGGCTAAGTTTGAAAGTTGAGAATCCATTTTTACAATTGGCACCAATGAAATGGTGACAATTGTCAACATAAGGTTGGTTGAGAGGAGATGTAAGAAGCATTAAATGCTAGAGAAGACCTCACAGTTACCCTAGGCTAAGCTTAAGTTAAGATTACCCATTGGATAAAGCTTTTATCCAAAGGATAAATTCTTGTGCAAAGGATTAAGGATAACCATGGTCAAAGCAATAAATGTTTGATGAGACCCTTGGGTTACATGGAGGTTGAGTTTAGGGAAATTCTTTAACCATGCTAGAGGGTTGAGTTAACCATTAATGGTTATGAAGACTTTGGGGACAAATTTGCAAGAGTCCTTTCAAATTTGGGGGTATCCAACAAGTTAGCTTGTTGAATGGATAAAGGTTTTAATGCTTTTAGAAGACTTTACTCCAAATTTGAGAAGTGACCTCCTCAAATTTAAGAAAAAGGGATAAAGAATGGGTTTGGGTTAATTGATTAGGATTAGATGGATTCTAGAAGAAATTAGGAAGAGGATTAGGATGCAAGTGGGAGGTGTAGGATTTTGCAAGTGGATGAAGGGATAATGGGTTTTAATTGAATTTAATTCAATTTGGTTGCAATTAAATAGATTAGATTTATTCAATTTAGGATAACTATTTTAATTAAATTTGAATTTAATTAAAAAGTGGACAGGGGCTTTAATTGAATAAAATGAATTTATTCTATTAAATGGTAAAAGAGGTATAGTGAATTTAATTGAGTAATTTAATTAATTAAATAGAGGAATGTGGGTAATTAAATTAAATTGGATTTAATTTAATAGAGAAATGAACATAAAATATTCATTTAGGAATATGGTCATTTTTATACGTCTACATTTTGCCCCTCTTTGAAGTGACGTGTGTGCACATGTTATTTCAAAGAAAATGATGTGTCATTGTGATTTTATGATCAATGTTGTCTTTATGGATTTTCATGTCGTGCCCCAGATTTGATGTGTGATGCCCCAGATTTGATAATAGATGGTGATAATGCTGCCTAGGGAGATGAATCAAAATGTTTGGAAAATTTGATTTGATTTGATAATTGTGTTTGTTGTGCAAAATTTTGGCTAGGGTGGAATGTGTAAATTGATTCATCTCTCGATAATTGATGTGTGCGAGAGTATGAGGGAGACTGCGAGAAAATTTCATGCTTATTTCCTTAACCCTAATTTTATTTCACCCTATAAAAGGGAAAAAGTGAATTGTTTTGTCTCATTTGTGCTTGTTGACCTTGGAGAAAGAGACTTTTGGAGAGAAGACAAAATGCCTATTCCCTATTCTATGCATCGATTCGAGCACGTTAGGAGGTATTGGAGGCCTGCCGCATATGGACCACCAATAAGTCAACCCTTTTGACCCCTTTTTGATTTTTAATTTGATCATTTTTGGTCTGTTTTTGAATTTTGAAATGTATTTTTTACGTTTTGGCGCAAAGGAGTCTTAGTTTAGCGCATACAAAAAACTTTGTAGCACATAGGGTTGTAATTTAGGGTACCACATGAAGTTTTTAGGTTAGCGCATGGCCTTCGGTTAGTGCATGAGGGACATAGGGTAGCGCTTAGGGTTAAAAGGGCAGCGCATCGGGTAAACCTAGCGCATAGGGTCCACAGGGGGTCACATGGGCAGGGGGATGTAGCGTGTAGGTTAGACCTAGCGCATAAGGTTAAATAGGTAGCACAGACATGGGATAGGTTAGTGCATGGATCGGGTTTAGTGCTTAGGATAGATTATTTGGTGCATGGTTAAAAAAGGGTAGCGCGTAGAATTAGTCTAGCACATAAGGTAGATAGGATAGCGCGTAGAGAAAACAGGGTAGCGCGTGGATATGGTTTAGCGTGTAGCCAAATTTAATTAGCGCATGAAGTAGGTTTTACAAGATAGGATGATTTGTGAATGTAGAAAAATACATAAGATAAGGTCAGTTTTGTCTGGGGAGGTGGGTTTTTGCCATTTGTTGTGTTGGCAGTCATGGTTTTGTTTGTTCGTCCAGTATGAGTACTGATATAACTTGGTGTTACTTGCAGGTATTCAAGTTATTTATGTAGATATTAATGTGTTTTTGTGATCTAAACTTGATTCGATTCGCATTGATTCAAGTTAATATATGTAGAGCATAATTTGTGTTATAAGCTGATATGATTGTGGAACTTGAGTTGTGTTACAAGTTGATATGGGTTGGAAACTTGAGTTGTTTTACAAGCTGATATGGGTGGTAAACTTGAGTTGTGTAACAAGTTTATGTGATGTGGAGACTTGAGTTGTTTTACAAGTTTTGATATGGTTTTTGAAAACATGAGTTGTGTTATAAGTTGATATGGAATGATATGATGTGAAACTTGAGTAGATTTGCAAATTGTTTCATGTTTTTGATCTGACTTTGATTTTGATATCTTTGTTTTATGTGGAAACCTATATTGGACTTGTTTTTCTTTTTGACAGGAGCGATTGGGAGTGGTTCAGTTGCACGAGTGGTTCCCTAAACCATGGGCGTTGATACCTCGGTTGACACAGGCTGACATAGATGTTATTGAGAGATGTGGCCTGTCATCTTTATTAGATATGCCTCGATTTACTATAAACTGGGGTTTACTCACAGTGCTCGTAGAGAGATGGCATAGCGATATGAACACCTTCCACTTTGCTACAGGTGAGATGACGGTGACTCCTGAGGACTTTTACTGAATATTGCAGATTCCCGTAGCAGGTGCATTATTGCCGTATGAGCAGACAAAGGAGGGCAGGACAAAGGCACTACGACACATATTTCATGATGAGACAGTGTGTGGATATGAGATCCCTTGGCAGGAGTTCTTGGATCAGGAATATGTGCCTCTTCTGTCAGTACTAGCAGGTTTTGTAGGTGGATTTCTATGTCTCGACCATAGGTCAAAGGGATTTTCCGTGGGTTGGGGATTGGTGTTAGAGGAGATGGTGACACAAGGCCACAGGTTTGTGTGGGGATCGGCCATGTTAGCTCATTTATACAAGGATTTACATGAGGTGGTATACCTAGGTTACGGTAGTTTGTCAGCTGGCATGACACTCCTACAAGTATGGTGCTGGGAGCACATTCTAGCAGCTAGGCCACTGGTGGATAGAGACAGGCCTACTGGGCGGGCATATGCATATGGATACAGGGGGCTAGTTGTGCAGCGTAAGCTGGGCAAACTGGAGCACTAGAGGAGGGTGTTGGATGACATTGATACGGTCGTCTTGCGATCATATATAGATTGTGAGGTATGGGCTGAGGATGGGCTGGAGATGCCGTATGTTTTTATGAGTCAGTTTCTGATAGGGAGGACACCCTTTGTGATTGAGAGATTTCAGGTTGGCAGGGTTTTGCGGTAGTATTGTCGACAGTAAGGGATACCATAGGGGACCTGCTTATATGCACGTTAGAGACAAAATATACCAGATTGGGGGCTAACTATTGATAGTGGAGCGGTTGTAGAGGAGTTTTCCAGCTTAGTGAGCTAGATATGGGACTATGCTCCTGAGATTTTAGATGTTGGGATGACACATGAGTTTGCTAGTTTGTTTGCAACTCGTGTCATGGCCAGGATATCAAATCTTGAGGAGATGTGGCCTGCCTTTGATGATGATGAGGATGAGGTAGGGGAAGATGGTGATGAGGGAGATGATGGAGGTGGAGGAGGATGATGAGGGAGAGGATATCAAGGGAGGAGAGGAGATAGAGGGAGAGATGGGGGTGATAGGGGAGTGCGGGTGGAGAGAGAAGTTCGACGAGCTGTGATGGATAGATGGAGAGGAGGGTTGGAAATCAGAGCATGGGAGGAGGGGAGAGGTGATAGCAGTGGTGGGAGGGACTGATCAGTGGAGATGGCCAACGTAGAGGAGGAGGACTGATGAGTTACCTCCACCTACACCGAGGATAGGTAGAGGGATAAAAGGTACCCCTTCACAGGTGCCCCTATGGGTTCGGATCCCGACACATGTGGAGGATGCCCAGATCAGGACCCTACAGTTGACAGTATAGCAGCTGTAGGCACAGGTGTTGACGTAGCAACGTCAGATTACCCAGCTGACCCTAGAGCATGATGCTGAGATAGAGTGGTGAGGTCGAGCGGAGGAGCTAGCAGGGAGCATGCAGAGAGCAGCAGCAGGTGGTCCTATGAGGGACATCATGAGAGAGTTGTCCTTGAGAGTGAGGGAGGTAGAGTACTATCGACGCCACTATGAGGATGCGATGTCCAGGGAGCACAGAGTGAAGAGCTTCACATAGTCGAGATCAAGTCGATCTTGAGAGACTGGGTCACACTTAGAGAGCAGAGGCATGAAGCGGCCTTCAAGACAGGATCCTCTTGGAGATCCAAGAGTTAGGACATCAGTGGCGAGACCATCCCCCTTAGGAGATAGTCATACTTGAGAGACGATGTCTCTATTTTATTTTGGATCATTGTTTTTGTTATACGGGGCACAGACATGATAGATATTTATATATTTTGATCATTTTTGATATATATATAGATGACACCATTTTCTTTGATCATGTGATGTGTTACGGATGCATGTTCTAGATGCTTGTACTTTGTTTTTTGATGATGCAATACCTAGATAGATGATATGATGAAGTGAAATGTATGATATTTATGTATGATGTTTATGAGATGTGAGATGTATTTTGAAAATGAGATGTATGATTTGATATGCTGTGAGATGGTGAAATGATATGGAACTAATTGTTAAATGATATGCAACTACTTGTTTTTGGAGCATCCTTATTTTGCATTTGTCATCTGATATAGCCACATGTTTATTTGCTTTCGATATATGCATCATCATTGAGCATTGATTTGTTTGGGATATGTTGAGAATTTATACAAGCACAATGGTATAATTGAACCATAATGACCTAAGAAAAATTTACATGATGTTTGATTTTGCAAGATAGCACAAGCATCAAGGTATAATTGAACTAGGATGACCAGAGCGCGGATTGCGTATAAACAGACAAGAGTAGACCATTTGTATGCATAAAGTGGAATCATGTCTTCAGTGATATTTGTTGTATCACATCTCGAGACAAGTATTTACATAGTACAAGTGATCGCCTCCCAGACAGAAGACTAAGAAAATATTGGAGTTTCCCAATGATCTCTAGCTTAGAAGCATTGTTGAGAAAATGTAGAGAATCCAATAATTTAAAAGGTTCAAATGTGAAAATAGTCAAGACTTTATGCAAAATGTAACATTTAGTACTCTAGAAAATCATCCATCGTAGTGCTTTTATGATTTTTGTTTTAGCGATTCAATGTTTTATTCCATGATGGAGTAAGTTGTTGGTTGCTAGATGTGGTGTTCTGAGTTTTTTTTTTTGCAAATAGTTTTGACGGCTTGAACTTGCTGCAAGTTTTGACAATTATTGCCCCTAGCTAAATGTGTCTTTCGATGTGGATATGTACAATGATTACCAAGCCATGGTAAAGTATGGTGAAAGGATATATGGATAAATTAGGCTAGTGACTACACTAAGTATATCCTAAATGGATATTCGCCAAGTGTCAGGTGATGGCCGATAGTGCTTTACTGCAGAGATATGGATAGAGATAAAGGAGCTATCCTCTCACAATAGCACCTATCACCAGGTTTTCACCAGTTGCTTTTATTGTACCTTTTTATTTGCTTTTTCTTGATTTTTTAATTTTTTGTTTCTGACTTTTTCCGTTCATTAGACTACTCAAGTGTAGTATTTCTTCAAATGAATGATGTTAGTTGGTTCATCGAGCACATCTCCTTGTGAAGTTATAAGTTGATAAGCACCTGATTCATAGACTGATATGATGACATAGGGACCCAACCAGTTAGGTTCAAATTTCCCTTTCTTTTCTCGATCTTGCTGATTTCTTGGATTTTCTTTGAGGACTAGGTCACCAAATTTGAAGTTGCGAGGGATGACCTTGTGATTGTAGTTTCTGCACATGCATTGTTGATATGCTTTGAGATGAGTGCAAGCATGCTGACATCTTTCATCTAATATTTCTAGTTCTTGTAGTCGGTTGACTCTATACTCTTCATATGGGATTAAGCCTTTTAGAGAGACTCTGAGAGATGGAATTTCCACCTCCAATGGTAAAATAGCTTCTGATCCATAGACCAATGAGAAAGGTGTTGCTCCTGTAGGTGTACAGATGCTAGTTCTATATGCCCAAAGTGTTGGATTGAGTTGTACATGCCAATCTTTGCTTGCATCATTTACTATTTTCTTTAGGATTTTCAGTATTGTTTTGTTGGATGCTTATGCTTGACCATTCCCCTAGGGGTAGTATGGCATAGAGAACCAATTTTGTATTTTGAATTGTTCACACAGTTCTCGGACATCTTGGTTTTTGAATGGTCGTCCATTATCAGTGATGATGGAACTTGGAATACCATATCTGTAGATTAGATAGTTCAGGATAAAAGAAGCAATTTGTTTTCCAGTTATTGTGGTCATGGGGACTGCTTCTATCCACTTGGTAAAGTATTATGTTGCAGTTATAATGAACTTGTGTCCATTTGGAGATGAAGGATGAATTTTGCCAACCAAGTCTAGTCCCCATTGAAAAAAGGGCCAGGATGTTGTAAATGGCTACAGTTCTTGTGCTAGTGCATGTATCAGGTTGCCATGGATCTGGCATTTAGGACACTTCTTGGCAAAGTGGTAAGAATCTTTTTCCATTGTAGGCCACTAGTATCCCATCCTTAGAAGCTTTTTAGCAAGACTAGTCTCACTTAAATGTGTGCCACAAATACCTTCGTGAAGCTCATGTAAAGTGGAATCAGATTCATTATGATCAAGGCAAAGAAGAAGAGTGCCATCTAGACCTCGATGGTACAAAGTATTAGCGGTAAGGGTATATCGGGCGGCTTGTCAGATAAAATTACGTTTTTGGTTACGAGATTGGTCAATGGGTAGGATGTTGTTCTTTAGATAATCATATGTGGGTCCATATAAAGGGGAATTCGAACCGGTTAAGGCATAGATAACATGGGATTCAGAATGGTCATAGGCTTGGGAGAACAGTTGCTCTACCAAGAACTCATAATGACTCTGTTGCTCTGGAATTTGTAGTAATGAAGCAATAGTAGCCATGGCATCAGTTGTTTTGTTATTCAACTGTGGTATTTGCTAGAAGGTGATGTGTACAAAATACTGTTTGAAGTCATCCACCATTCTCTTGTAGGGTAGTAGCTTGTCATCCTTTATTTGATAGTCGTTGTTGATTTGATTGACGACTAGTTGTAAATCTCCATAGACCATTAACTCTGTGATTTTCCATTCTATGGCCATTTTGATGCATATAACCAATGCCTCATATTCAGCCACATTATTTGTGCATGGAAACATAAGCCGATATGATCTTGGTATAGTATACCCTTCATGAGTGATGAATAGAATGCCAGCACCTGAACCATATTATGTGTAGGATCCGTCAAAGAATAGGGTCCATTGTGTGGTAGAAATAGCAAGAACATCCCTGTCCAGAAATTCAATCTCCATAGTTTGTTTTCCTGGCAGTGGTGCTTCAGCTAGTTGATCTGCAATTGCTTGTCCTTTCATAGCTCTTTGTTCTATGTAGTGGATGTCAAGTTCACTGAGAATCATGACCCATTTATCCAATCAGCCTATAAGAGCTGCCTTGCTGAGTAGATATTTGAGAGGATCAATTTTTACTTCTAGCTTAATTGTGTGTGCTAGCATATAATGTCGAAACTTTTGAGAAGCAAAGACTATTGTTAGACAAGCCTTCTCAATGAATATATAGTTGAGTTCATAGCCATTCAATGTATTGCTAATGTAGTATATGGCTCATTCCTTTCCTTGTTGATCTTCTTGTGCCAATAGTGCCCCCAATGATATATCTATTGTTGAAATGTATAAAATGAGTGACTTTCCTGCTATTGGTGGTACTAGAACTAGTGGGTTTATCAGATATTGTTTGATCTGATAAAAATATTCTATACACTTGGCTTCCCATCTGAAAGGTACATTCTTATGTAGTAAATGATTGAATGGTAGACATTTATCAGCTAGTTGAGCGATAAATCACCTGATTGATTGGATTTGTCCTTGTAGAGATCTAAGCTGACTAATATTCTTTGGTGGTGGCATCTCCATAATGGCTTGTACCTTTGCTAGATCCACTTCAATACCATTAGTTGAGACTATGTAGCCTAGTAACTTGCCTGATGTAACCCCAAAGACACACTTCTTAAGGTTGAGCCAGACTTGGAATTTCTCCAATCGATCAAAGATCTTTGTTAGGATGCCGAGGTGCTCTGCTTTGGTGAAGGATTTAGCTAGTAAATCATCCACATAGTCTTCCATGAGGGTATGCATCATGTCATGGAAGATTGTTGTCATTGCTCGTTGATAAGTAGCTCCTACATTCTTTAAGCCAAAAGGCATAACATTCCAACAGTACATTCCTCAAGGACAAGTAAACGTTGTTTTATCTTGATCCTCTAGGGCTATTTTTATTTTATTATAGCCTAAAAAACCGCCCATTAGTGAGAGCATTGCATGACCCACTATGAGGTCTACAATTATGTCGATACTAGGCAAAGGAAAGTCATCCTTTGGATAGGCTTTGTTGACATCTCTGAAATCAGTGCAGATTCTGATACTGCCATCTGGTTTGGATACTGGTACTATGTTGGAAATCCATTCTACATAGTCGATGGGTCGAATGAATCCGACATCTAATAATTTCTTTAGTTCAGCCTTGACCATGAGTGCCACATGTGGATTCATTTTTCATAGTTTTTGCTTGACTGGCTTAACTCGTGGAGAGATGGACAAGTGATGCATGATCAAGTGTGGATCAATTCTGGGCATATCTGTGTATGACCAAGCAAAGTTAATTTTCTTTTCTTTAAAAAAGATGAGAAATGCTGATTTTTCCTCCTCTGTCAGAGATTCTGCCAAGTGTATGTTTTTGACTGCTTCTGTAGTACTAATGTTGATTGATTGAGTGGGCTCAATCAATATGGGTGATTGCTCATGAAAATGTTCAGGAAGAGTTTCAAGTCTCCCATCCTTAGGTGCCTTAAAAAGGTTTTCACCCTCAGATGCATCCTTTATTTTTACTTTTTTGTGATTGAGAGTTGCCATTGACTGGTTTTCAGCATCAGATCTTTTATTTGGTTCATTTTTGTGACTAAGAGACTTGGCACTCCCTAGTTTGCAGACATTGTTACTTTTTTCATTGGTAGAGCCTGTTTCCAGGTTAATGGTACATAGGTAGTGGATAATAGATTCATCATCTGGGAAAATTGGTATATCATGTATTTCAGGTTCATCCCAGTCAATGTGGTCGGGAAAGACAAGTGGTAAGGAATCGTTTGGTGGATCAAGTTCTGCTATTGTAAGTGTTAAGATAGAGGCTTCATCATGATTGGTTTTGGTTTTAAAAATTCAAGGATTTTGTCGAGGTCTTTGGTGGTATCATTCTCCGTATAGACTTGTTCATAATGTTTCTGTTTGCTTTCCTTGGCGTCATAGATATTCTGCAGTCCAGATTCAGGTAGTCCATCTTCTGCGTTATGCTCTTCTTGGGAAAGGGATACGAAACTAGTTTTGTCAGTGGTATCTCCAGTAGCGTTTGAGAAGCTACCCCATTCATATTCATTGGAATCAGTCTCTGAGTTATCATCCCAGATTTTATCAGTGCTATAAATAGGTATGTTGTATGGTGAAAATAAATCTTTGATGATGGATACTAGTTTGATAGTCTTTGTTGATTCTGTGTCGAATCCTACTTCAACCTTTTGTATTTGTTCATATACCGTGCCTCCTTGGAGAGGAATAATGGTATTAGGAGATAATTCTATTTTTTTTGAGATATTGTAGTTTGAATATGAGCTACTGCTACAGATATGGCCTTCTTATGAATGAGGAGCTTTTCCTGATGTTGCTTCTGTTCTTGATGTTCATGTGCCTTGCGGATTCTTTCTATTGACTCAAATAGTGCTTCCTGCCAGGATTCTTCTTTGTACTTCTTCTCTGCTTTCCATTGAGGTTTTGGAGTTATGCATGGTATCTTTCTTAATAGGAAGGTGAGTTTATAGCCCAATGATGTTTTGTCTCTACTGAGCTGTGAAGGAAGGTCTATTGGTTCAGTGACTCCTTCTTTGTGTTTTCTAATGGGTCCTTTACCATCATATCCCATTTTTTGCATGATTAAGTAGCCCTTTCCATATAGGTGTGTTGGTAGAACTATGTCTAAAGCAGCTACTCTATTATCTTCTTCCTCATTTTTGTATAACCAGGTAAGAATGTCCTTTTCTTCTGATTCATGTGATAGAGTGCCTAGTTGGATGAAGGTACCATCAAATTTGGTGATGGGCTGAGTTACCTGATGTGTTGATGTTGCAGGTAATCCATGAGATCTAGGTGATGTTGGTAAGTTGGCCAAACACATGGGTTCCAAAGAGTATTCTTCCATACCTTGTTCTCTAATTTGCATTTTCTGCTTGAAATCTCCAAGTAATGATTCGGGCATTGTCTTCTGTAGATCTGATGTTGAGGATTTCTATTTTTCCCTATTATGGGGAACCAAACTGTCTTGGGCTACCCCCATTGCATTACAATGTTGAAATGGGTTTTGATCAGCAGATATAGAGATCTCTTGTCCGTTATAGGGAAATTTGACACACTGGTGATATGTAGAAGGCATTTCTTGCATTTCATGTATCCAGGGTCGACCTAATAAAATATTGTATGTGAGGTCTATGTCTAAGACCTGACACATAGTATCCTTTTTCACTGGTCCAACTTGAATGGGTAACATCATGGTTCCTTTAGATGATCTTTCCTCATCATCATATGCCTTTATTGTAATATTTTTAAGTGCATCAATAGAATCCTCTGAGAAGCCTAATGCACAGATAAGTTTTAAGGTACATATATTAAGTCTAGCTCCTCCATCTATCAATACTCTTTTTACTCGGTGTTTATAAATGATGACTTCAATATGGAGGGGAGTGTTATGCGGATGATTTAAGGAAGTATTATCATGCTCTGAGAAGGTGAGATTATGAGGCCCTATCATATGAGCAACCATGGCTTGGAGTTTGTCAACATCCAGATCTTAAGGTACATTGGTTTCCAATAGCATTTGTTCCAATATGTCTTTGTGTTTTGGCGACAGTTTCAGCAATTCTAGTATAGATATTTGAGCAAGAGTTTTACGTAGTTGGCTGACTAAATCATATTGGATTCTTGGTGTAGTGGTTGTTGTTGTTGTGTGGCCCTTCAAGACATATTTCTGAGCTCTGGTTGTTACATTGACAGATTCATGATTATGCTGGTCTCAGATTGTGATGACATTTACATGATGGTCTTCAGCTGATATGTGATTGATGGTGTTATTGTAGATGTGGTTGATACAAGATCCAGGTGCATCGTTTGAGGTTGAAGCTCCATCTTTGTTGTAGTTTGGAAGAGAATTTTTAAAGGCTCCATGGTCACCATTTGTTTTGAGACCACCCACCATTAAATCACCTTGATCAATCATGTCCTGAACAATGTTTTTCAATCTCATGCAATTGTTCGTTCGATGACCTTTGTTGCGATGAAAATCACAAAAGTGTGAGTCATTCCACCAAGGTGGTTTGACTTGGGGTTCATAGTTGTTGATGGCAAGCAAAGAGATAATCTTGTTTGCTAGGAGTTCTCTGAATGCTGACTCCAGTGATTGTCCCAGTGGTGTGAAGACACGTTTTTGGAAATTGTTGGTTTCGTCTCGTGAATTGTTATTAGGTCCTTGATTTGTGGTTTTGTTTTGAGTATCATTGGTGTTGTTTGTGTTGGGTTGACCTTGATTGGCATTCGGTGCGTATGTATTAGCATCTGGGTTAGCACCTTTAGGAATTTTCGTAGCTTGAGGATTTCCAGATAATGCGAGCACTGGTTGTTTAGATTTTGGATCATGTAATTCATTGCTGCCTTCGTTTTTGTTTCTAGTCCAGAATCTAGACTTGTCTAAGTTGTTGTTGTTTTGGTTATTGTAGTTTGATGAATTTGTTCCTTCTTTGAAGAATTTGAGCATTCCCTTTTTGACACATGCCTCTTCTACTTGAATGTTGTTTTCAATCGATTTAGCGAAAGAAGGTATGCATTGGAGCTTGAGCCTATAACTCATCTCACCATTCAAGTTGTTGATGAAAATTTTCATTTTCTCCTTTTCAGGAATGTCTCGAGGACATCGTGAAACCATACATCGCCAACGTTGAAGGAATATCATAAATGTTTCATTGTTTTTCTGTTTGGTATTGCAGATGTCTAGCATGGTTATAGCATGTTGAATGTTATAGGAATATTGTGTTATGAATTTGTTGCCCAATTCATCAAATGATCTGACACGAGGTGTAATTTTGGATAACCATTCCATTGTTTGTCCTCCCAAGCTTCTTGGGAATAACCTCATCAGATAGGTGTCATCATGAGCAAATTCAAGATTAATGTTACAGAATTCTCTGACATGATCATAGGGATCACTTTGTCCATCGTACTTGTCAAATTTAGGTACGTCTGAGTTTGGAGGAAAAGGGATGTGCAATCTTCTATCAAAGGGATAAGGACAAATTTCATTTAATCAGTACCACACTGTTGTCCCTTGTTGCATGTCTTGCATTTGTCTTTGTAACATTTGCATTCATTGAGTAAGGGCAACCAAAGGCGCATTGTTTTGCCGAGGGAAGATTTCTTCCCTTGCATTAATCCTGGGTTGAAATGGTGTATGGAACAGTATGTTTTGCTTGGGGATGTGTTGCTTAGGGATGTTTTCTCTTGGTGTATGTTGTTCCGGTATGTTTTGCTCGAGGATATCTTGTTCAGGGTCGCGTGCTTCTGCTTCTTGTTGTCATTCTTGATATTCGTAATATTGAGGTCTCATTCTAAACACGTCTGTGTCAAAGTCTTCAGGGAGTTTGACCCCTTTGCTTGTGAGTATGAGCAAGTATTTTTCCTTGTCATTTTCCATGAGTTTTTCCACAAGTTTTTTGGAATGAATCTCTTTCTTGGCATTCTTGAAGAAGTTCTTCAGAAATTTCAGTTTCCTCTAGATGTGGACCTTCAAAAGGATTTGATAACCTTCGATTCATACTGGATTCTACTTGTGCCTCACTTTGTCTATTTTGTTGAGAGCGAGTAATAGGCATTTTAGTAGAAACTTTCTGTGACGAAGGGGACAAAATCCTCTTCGATATGTTGTTCAGGAGTTGGTGGTTCAAGTCGGGGTGTGTTGTAAGTGATGCACTCATCGAGCAAGAATGCCGGATTGATCTTTCCTCCACGATTTATGATTTGATTAAATACAGATTTTTGACAATATGCCCTAGTCTTTAAAGGCTCTTTATCAAATTCGTTGGATTTGTTTTGGATATAAAGTTTGACGTGATGAAGGAATGTTTAATGAGATTTGAAGAGTTGATGATTTATGTATAAAAATTTGTTTCTTTTGATAAATTTGGAAAAACTTGGTTGTTGTTTCTTCAACATGGTGTTACGATAAATATTCTTTCTTCTTAGAATATGGGGATTAATCATGCATAAATGATTAATGGTTTCCTTTGAATTGTTTTGAATTCAGTTGATCTTCCTTTGAAAACTCAAGTTTTACTTTATCAAAGTGAAGGTTTAGATGCCCCTTCACGATAAAGCGTGTCAAATGATATGGATAAAGTCTCCCGATATGGAAACTTGATTTGACAACCTGAGGTTTTAAACAAGTGTTTTTGAGATAAAATCCATGAGATGATAAAAGATCCTTTTGTCACTTGTGATGATGTTTCCTGATTTTGATAGGATAGATATGTTTTATTGCGCAAGTAGTTTTGGATTTTTACAACTTTTGTTTGACACAAATTTTGCTCAAGAAATAGTTTTTAAAGCTCTGTTTTTTATACCCTGTTTTGACGGAAAACGATGCTAATGAAAAGAGGTTTCCAATAATGTCTTCTAAGTTTTCAAAATTCTTCACTATTTTGCCCCCTATTTTTTTGGGTTTGGTCACGTGCTAAAACAGAGATGAGATGCGCTATAGAAATTTCTTCATGCGCTAATCAAAAGACCACATGCGCTAAGATGCCCTCGGCCACGCGCTAACTGTTTAGACTACTAAAATTTGTTTTCTATTTTACTTGAAAAGTTATGTGCTAATATGGGTCTGCTATGCGCTAACTGCTAAACCCTATGCATTAAGCTGATGTTTCAACGTGCTAGGTTGCTTTTTGGATGCGCTGACTGTTTAATGTTGTTTTGAAATTTTGGTAGAACGCTACTGTTGCAACTAGTTGCGCTAACTTGATGTTCTGATGTACTAACAAATGTACCACATGAGCTAATATGTTACTCTCACGGGCTAGACTGTTCTGATATTTTCCTTTGGCTGGCTTTTTGCAATTTTTGGATTTTTGTTATGATTTTTTTAGTTTTGATAGATGATTTTCTGAAGTAATAAATGCAAACATAGCACCAAAGAGACAACCATTTTTCTTAATCTAACAAAAAGTGTATGTTCTGCGAGGATGTGCTCAAATCCCTAATGTTTTAACAGGTTTGGATACAAACAATATACTTCAAGAAGACTCTATTCAAAGGTCATAAGTAACATCATAGCCCACTAGTCTCGATACTCCATCAGCTCAAACAATCATGTCACCCCCTAGAGGGCGCCCATTTTTTTGCCTTTTGCTATAAATTAACTCAAAGTGAATTGCTTCACAATTGAGTAGTTATCTTGGGAGATATATGGTGAGCGATCTTGGGGGCGGATTCTTCCCACCCTTGCACTATGATATTACAAATGTCTGGTTACTAACTCGGCTCAAGATTTCTATTTCTATGGTTCGTAATCAGGCTCCCTATTCAGTCGTAAGTGATAAACTCCCTCAGGAGGCTTTCCAACCTTTAGAACAAAGGCTTTACGTATCTCAAGGATACTTGAGGAAGGCTAATCGCTGCGCGCAACCGTTGAAAAGGACTTTCGTCACTTTCCACTTTTGATTATAGTGGTTGGAACACTTGGTGTCAAAGTCATTTCCCACTTAGGTCATTCCCTTCACACCACCCATAAATGCCTTTAAGAGTTGATTTCAACTCCTCGGGAAGGCAGGCCTGCTAAAGGATTGTAAAATGCTTGAAATGATTGAAAGCATAAGAGTAGTCTGGATTTTTGATCACCCAGTTAAGCGGAGAGTATATACCTTCTACTTTCGAGACAAGGCAATTAGATTGTTATTTTTAATCTTTCAAATAAATGATTTGTTAATCCTATATGGAGATGTTGCTCCATGAAAACTTGGTGTTCTTTTTAACTTTTCAAGGCAATTATTTTCGGATCTATTGAAAATAAATGGTCAACAAAGTAAATCCAATGTTTCGTCAACAAAGTAAATAACCTTCCCTCTTTAAGTTTGTAAATAACCTTTGGACTTTGTGTGATTCTTTACTTTGCCAAAATTAAAGATGGATCATTTTAATGCACCAAAGGATGGTGAAATTCTTTTTAAGCCTTTTGATTTGTAAATTTGTTCTCCTAGAAAATAAAAAATGGTGGTTTTTGTTGTTCCTTTTAAAGCTCAAAACAAAGTGAGTTCAATTTTATCTTTTAAACAAGAAATTAAAAGAATTCAAATTTTTAACTAACTTGGCTAAGTTAGTGAAAAAAATATAAACTATTTTAAATCCTAACTAAAAATAAATAAAATGATCTCCCAAGCCTGCAAGAAACTATCAGTAATCCTACAAAAACAATAAGTAAAGTAGTTAGCAAAACACTGGCTTTGTGGACTTCTACAAGTCTAAATCTGATTTCTATTACAAAGTAAATTTTGTCCTCTATCTGTGATGTGCTACAAGACAAACTGTACGCACTATAGAATGGGTGAGATGCGATATTAAACAGACCCGACGTGCTAAGTTGTTTTCCAAAAGCGCTAAACTGGTTTCTGGATGCACCGCGCTATTTTTCTTCCACGCTGAGACCTACAGGAAAATATTAGAAATATAATGTGCTAAGGAAAAGACTTTACACGCTACAAGATGGACCCAATGCGCTGAAACGGGAGGCGGGATGCGCTAGACTATTAACCAGATGCACTAGGGAATGTTTCCCACGTGCTGATTCTTGTTTCCCGTGGGCCTACAAAAGTTGTTAAATTCAAAAACTGATTTGATAAATGGGGTGATGCCCCACGGTGGGCGCCAGAAATGTATGTGGGAAAAGCGGGTCGATAGAACTTAAAATGTGAAAAATGGAATTCTAGAGAGCCTTTCTCACACACCCATAGGACTTCTTGGTGAAAGCTATGGAGTCATGAAGTATGGCTCAGCTTCCCAAGGTTGGTTCCATGGTTCTCTATCTCACAAGATCCCTCAAACCAATGTCATTTCTCTCAGATCACTGAGAAAAGTGGTTTAGGGATGACAAATGCAAGAACAATGGATGCTTTGTTTAATTTTAAGATGAAATGCATCCTAAGCTATGCATGATCCTATAAATGCAATAAACTAGTTATAAGATGACAAGATTAGTAGCAATATTATCCTAGCATGATATACTAGTCTATGATTAAGCTAGATGATAAGGAAAATACTCTAAATATGCATCTTTAGATTAATTCCTATTGAAAAGAGAGGCTAAATGATGAGCACAAATGATACATTTCAAACATGGATGGATTTTAGTATAAGTGTGATGCTAAAGACTTGGATGATGAAAATGGAGGAATGAGAGCTCTATTTATAGCAAAAATAGGGCAATGGATGGTCAAGATTGAAAGATTTAATCAAGGGCTAAGTTTGAAAGTTGGGAATCCATGTTTACAATTGGCACCAATGAAATGGTGACAATTGTCAACATAAAGTTGGTTGAGAGGAGATGTAAGAAGCATTAAATGCTTGAGAAGACCTCATGGTTACCCTAGGGGCTAAGGGCTAAGGTTAAGTTAAGATTACCCATTGGATAAACTTTTATCCAAAGGATAAATTCATGTGCAAAGGATTAAGGATAACCATGGTCAAAGCAATAAATGCTTGATGAGACCCTTGGGTTACATGGAGGTTGAGTTTAGGGAAATTCTTTAACCATGCTAGAGGGTTGAGTTAACCATTAATGGTTATGAAGACTTTGGGGACAAATTTGTAAGAGTCCTTCCAAATTTGGGTGTATTCAACAGGTTAGCTTGTTGAATGAATAAATGCTTTAATTCTTTTAGAAGACTTTACTCCAAATTTGAGAAGTGACCTCCTCAAATTTAGGAAAAAGGGATAATGAATGGGTTTGGGTTAATTGATTAGGATTAGATGGATTCTAGAAGAAATTAGGAAGAGGATTAGGATGCAATTGGGAGGTTTAGGATTTTGCAAGTGGGTGAAGGGATAATGGGTTTTAATTGAATTTAATTCAATTTGGTTGCAATTAAATAAATTAGATTTATTCAATTTAGGATAACTATTTTAATTAAATTTGAATTTAATTAAAAAGTGGATAGGGGCTTTAATTGAATAAAATGAATTTATTCTATTAAATGGTAAAAGAGGTATAGTGAATTTAATTGAGTAATTTACTTAATTAAATAGAGGAATGTGGGTAATTTAATAGAGAAATGAACATAAAATATTCATTTAGGAATATGGTCATTTTTATATGTCTACAGTATTAAAGATCAAGAACCTGCTCATGAATTAACTCTCGATATAGTGCATGTGAATCTCAATGTGCTTGGTCTGTTGATGATGGACCAGATTGTGAGAAATCTGAATAGCACTCTAGTTGTCACAAAAGATGATTGTAGGCTTTCAAAAGGAAATGCCAAACTCAGTGAGAATGTTGTGAAGCCAAATGGCCTCAGTAGTAGCATTAACTGCTCCTCGATACTCAGCATCAGTAGATGAAAGAGCAATAGCAGATTGTCTCTTGGTTGACCAAGAAACTGGACCAGAACCAAGGGAGAAACAATACCCTGAACTAGACTTGCAATCCTAAGAATCACCTGCTCAGTCTCAATCTATATATCCCACCAAGTCAATAGCCACACCCATTATATAATGAGTCCCATAACTATGAGTACCCTGTACATAGTGAAGAATCCGCTTAGCTGCTTTCCAATGCAGCTCATGTGGCTCTTGCATGAACCTAGAGACCAGGCCCCCTACATATGAAATATCAAGCCTTGTGTGATTCAAATATATGAGGCTTCCAACTAATTGCTGATACAAGGTAGCATCCGCCAAGGGTGAGGAATAAGAAGCCTCAAGTTTGACTCCTGACAAAAATGGAGTCAGTGCGGGCTTATAGTCAACCATGCGAAATCTCAAGAGCATATCAAGAGCGTACTTAAGTTGTCTAATGAAGATAATAGAAGGTGACTAAGTGATCTCAATCCCTAAGAAGTAATGGAGTAGACCTAGGTCAGACATCAAGAAGCAATCATGAAGGGCAGTTTCGACTAGCTTGATACGAGATGAGTGACTCCCAGTGATCAACAAGTCATCAACATAGAGAACAAGGAAGATGAGAGTATCATCCTGCTGCAAAATGTAGACATTTCGATCAGAATGGCACCGAGTGAACCCAACTAATAGAAGGAAGGAGTACATCTTGGCATACCAGGCACAAGGGGCCTGTTTAAGGCCATAGAGAGACTTTTGAAGGTAACAAACAAGTGAAGGATCCTGGACGAACCCATGTGGCTGCTCCATATATATCTCCTCCTGAAGGTCACCATGAAGAGAATCACTCTTCACATCCATCTGATGAACCTCCCAATAATGGGCTGCAGCAATAGCAAGGACAAGCCAGATGAAATTCATCTTAGCAACTGGTGTAAAAGTCTCAGAGTAGTCAATTCCAACAACCTCGGAGAATCCTTTAGGGACCAAATGAGCCTTATACTTATCAACCGACCCATCTCCAGCAAATTTTGTTCGGTAGATTTCCTTCCCTTAGGAAGAGGGACTAAATCCAAAGTATGGTTCCTCTCCAAGGAATTGAACTCCTCCTGCATAGATGCATCCCACTCGCAGACACCTGAAGCTTCTTGAAAGGTCTGTGGATTGGAAGTTGTAGCAAAGAAGAGATGTGGAGCATATTCAAATTGTGAACTTGTTCTTCTCTCATCTTAAGGATCACTGACCCAATCACCTACTGACTCTAATTTTTGATGATCCCAAAGAGGCCCAGTAGCTGGAGAATGAGGAGAATCTAGAGGAGAATCATCACCCTCTGAAGGATGACTAAGAGAAGAGGAAGAAGAATCCTCACCATTGTCATCTGAAGTGCAGGAAGAAGACTCCTCAGAAGGATCAGGAGGATTAATATCCTCAGAAGAACTGTCATCATGAAGTTGCAATGTCTCCATAGGAATGAAAGATGGAGAAGTGGTAGAAAAAGTACTAGAAGTATCCTCCTCAAAACTAACACTCCTCTCAATGAAAAGATCATGTGTGGTAGGATGGAGAAGCCTGTAGCCTTTAACACCATCTAGATACCCAAAAAATATGCAAGGCTTGCTCTGTGGATTCATAGCCTTGTGTTTCTTTGCTGGAATATGGGCCTATGCAGAAGACCCAAACACTCAAAAGTGTTTGACTGTGGGTTTCCGACCAGTCCAAACTATAAAAGGAGTTACCCCCTTCTCAACTTGATAAGGAACTCAATTCTAGATATAACATGCACAATTGATTGCCTCTGCCCAATACTGAGGTGCCAACGATCTGGAGTGGATCATACAATTAGCCATTTCCTTCAAGGACCGATTCTTACATTCTGCAACTCCATTTTGTTGTGGAGTGTAGGGAACTTTGTGTTGAAGATCAATGCCTTCTGAGATACAAAACTGCTCAAACCTCTAGTTGACATATTCCCCACCATTATTGGTGCGCAGAACCTTGATGGTTTTCCCTGATTGCTTCTCTGAAAGGACTTTGAATTCCTGAAAAGACTCAAAGACCTCTGACTTTTGTTTTAGAAAATATACAAAGGTGTATCGAGAAAGATCATCAATGAATGTCAAGACATATTTGGCCCTACTGAAAGAAGGATTTGGAAATGGTCCTACTAAATCAATGTGAACTAGCTCCAAAAGCTGTGTGGCTCTCCATGCTTTGCCTTTATCAAATTTTTATTCACAGTGCTTGCCAAGAATGCATCCTTGACAAACTCAATCAAGAAATCGAATAGAAGGCAACCCTATTACCATGTCATGTTGACTGAGCTGCTGCAAGTAGCGATAGTTCAAGTGGCCAAACCGCTGATGCCACAAATGACTCACCTCATCTGAGTGAGTAATCAATGCAAGTGAAGGAGAATCGGGAGCAAAGTGAGAAAACTTATACAGTTTGAACTGACGATCTACCTTTCCCATTGCAATTGTAGACCCATTATGAATCTCACTAATTACCACTGTGTTTGGAGTGAACTCAACCTACTTGCTAGATCTAGTGTGAGTGATCTGATAGACAGATAAGAGATTAGTTGACAAAGATGGAACACAAAGGACTTCTTGAAATGTTCCTTCGCCCAAGTCAACAAACCCTCTCCCATGCACTTCAACAAGAGTGTCATCACCCAACAAAATAGATGGCATAGAACATGATTCCCAGGAGGAAAAATGATCCTACGATAAAGCCATGTGATGCGAAGGACCTGAGTCAATAATCCAAGAATTAGGTTGGGAAGCAACAGCAACAAGGGCCTTTCCCTTTCCTTTCCCCTTACGTGTTTCCTTTGAAGATTCCTAAGATGAACCCAGTTTGATAGAATCAGGCATCTTGATGTTGCTCTTTTCTAGAAGATGAGTCAAATGATCAATTTGCTTCTTTAGAAATTTATGTTCATCATGACCAGGTTTCTTACAATAGGAATACTTAGTTTTCTCCTTCTTGGGCTTGTCACCGTTTGAAGAATATGCATCATTAGTTGCTTTTGAAGTAATTGGCTTTTGTTCTTGCTTCTTTTCTCCTTGGTTCTTTTGTTTCTTTTCTTGCTTAGAAAGCCCATTTTGATATTTTGTACCTTAGTTGGCAACCAAGGATTGAGATTTAGAGGGATTAATTGTGCCCATTTAAATCAGCTTATCTTCTTCTTGTGTGAATTCTTTTGCAAAATCATCAAGAGAAGGTATTTTAAAGCTAGTTCCTAAGGCACTTTTTGTAGCATAGAAAGTAAACACAAATAATGAATAGTTTGGACAAAGTTTGGAAAGAATGCTTAGAATAAATTGTGAGTATTTCTTATCTATCCCACATGCCTTCAATTCCAATCTTACATCCTTTATTTTTGTGAAGAATTCTTGAATTGTACCAAAATTACATGGATTTATCCCTATTATCTCATTCTCCAATTGGTGTCCCCTTAACTCATCTTGTTTACCAAACAACCCTTCTAATGTTGTCCATGCATCATTTGGAGTTGTAGTAGATTCAACATGAAAAAGAAGATCAGAAGATACAAACATACATAGAGTACCATAAGCTTCATCACATTTGTTAAACCATTTTGGCTTTTCTGCAATTAGTGTTGGTTCAATTTCAAGTCCCATAGTTACTCTAAACAACCCCAACTTCTTCGAACAGATTGTCATTTTTGATTTCCACTCATACTAATTGTAAGGCATGAGTATTGGTATTTTACTTTGATCCATTTTAATGCAGAAAGTAAGATTGTTTGTGTCAGAAAGAGAGACAAAAAACTTAGAGAGAACACACTGGACCATCCCCCCTTTGTACTAGATCAGAAATCACCCCCCCCCCAGATATTATAAGGTGGCACTTTATAATTTCATGCATTTACAATGCTGGAGTTATTTTCTAGAGTTTTACAAAGTCCAAAAAATGGACACAAATACCGAAGGTAAAAATAATATCTCTGAATATGAGCATAAAACTAACATCAATTTATTTTAATTGAAAAAAATATCTACTTTCAAAAAATGAATGACCTGAATCCGAGATCATATGTGAAATTTAAAGTGGTTTGAATTTCATAAAACAAGGACTGCCCTTCAAATCTGTTGATAAAACTTAATTTATGGAAAATTGTTAACTTCTAAGAAAAAATTAATTGCACCACTACAAAGAGCATGAGAAAATACCCCATTTCCAAAAAAATTGCACTGAAAAATACCTCCGTATGACTGAGAAAACCTCATTTGAAGATGAGATGCAAAAATGAAAACTGCAATGGTGAGGGGTCTGAGTGAAAATTTCCGATGTGGTTTTTAAAAGATCTGTTGAGTGAATAAACAATATGGAAGTGACCCATATGGTTTTTTTTAGTGGAAAAACAAACCCAAAAAGCATTTTTCTTTATCACTTTCGGAAGATAGGGCCACAGTGTTTAAAAAAATGCCTTCAATAAAGAAAAATGACATGCAAAGCTTCTAGTGTTTGATCTACACACACTTAATATAAAAATAGAGGTTTTTGGGCCTTCTAAACACAAAGGAAAGGTATGTTATGCCTGAAAACACACTATTTGAAAGTTCCTTCATAAATCTAAGCTTCAAAAAACCTTGTTTTACAAAAAAAACATATATGTAAAACAATATTACCGGATCTTCATAAACCTTTGCTGGTTTTTTTAGATCATACAAAATGCAAAAGAAAACACAACAAGATTTTACAAGATCTCTACAATAATCTAATCTTTCAAAACAGGCTCTAATACCATGTTAAAATCTGAGAAACAGATTACAACCCAGAATTGAATTGAAAGAGATAGATCAAATAAATTGTAAATGCAAATGAAATAAACAACATAACAGTGATACCAAGAGAAAACTGATGTGAAGTGCTCCAAGGCAAAATAGCATCAGATTACTATCTCCAACTATATGAAAATACAAGCAAGGTAGCATGCTTATATAGACTCAAGAGAAGGGTGGAGCTGGCAATATCTTCCAATGAGGAGAGACCACTATGATGATCTAAACATAGTAAATGCACATCCTCATAGCATGTCGACACCTCAATACCCACTTGTCTTAAGCAAACATGCTTTATTAACCTAAGCAAGCTTAATTAAAGTGTAGGAAAAACCTAGGAAAAGGGAAAATAATAAAATCGACTAGGAAAATAAAACCTACACTAACACTCCCAACTACACTAGAATAAGGTACTCTATCCACATCCTCTATCTTGATAGAAAGATTTAGACTTTTCTTAGAAACTAATAAATTAGTCCTTGCCAAAATATTAATCCACAATGCCCAACACGTTGACATATCAAAATAATTCAGTACTAAGTACAAATATATACTCTAGCCCAACAAAATATTTATATTATCTCTATCTCTTGTAAGCATCATCCCTAAGATGGGTGTTTCTTTCCCTAATCCCTTCATCTCAAACTATGTTAAAATTTGAGAATTCAATTCACAAATCATACCCTTTCTATAATAAAAAAATAACATATTCTTAATATATAATACAGTGGTAAGAAATTGATCATTATCTATCTTATAATATATTTTTTGATCTAATTTGAAAGCCAAAACTTTTAATCACAACAACAATGTATCAGAACATGCCATATCTTAGGAGATTGGTTAAGACCTTGCAAATATATCTTCAACTTACAAACAAAAAAATTATTTACCTTCTTCAAAATTAGTTCTCTGGTTCTAAGATATAAATCCATTCCTTCAATCTACCATGAATATAAGTTATTCTCACATTCATCTACCATCTAAACAATTTTTGTAATGCTCATTTCCATTCAAAAAGATAAAATCCATTAGGAAAAGGTACTAGGCTCCATGTATCATTCTTCTTCAACACGACCACCTCCTCATTCATGGCCAATTTGTAAGGATCTACATCAATCATATCCATAGCCCCCCTTATAGTCTTTTGATAATTATTTTTAATATCCAAACAAAAATACATCTCCAATCAAATGGAATATGCATGTCTAGTTGATGTCTTTGCCAAGGAAATATTCTTAATGAATTATGTGGAAGATCTATTTATTATTTGGAACTTGTTTATGTTGAACCCTAAATATCCAAACTCTAACCCTATATCTATAAATTAATTCAAAAAAATCTTCAAAAAAGATCTACCATGTTTATTAATAAAACATAAAACACAGGTATACCTCTGCATTCATTTTAGGCTTGTCTTTGTTGATCTCCTATACTAGATGATCTTGTATTAATGGTATTTTCTCTTAGATTTCTATGCACTTGCACAAGACCTAAAAGATTAATAGATGGTATTTGTGATGATATAAGATATGATGCAATTATAATGGAAGCTTGTGATAATGTAGGGCTCTAGGATGATTTTGGAAAAGTATTTTTTAACACACTACAAGACTAAGAGGGGGAATGAATCAAGAAAAACCTCAAAAAAATTACTTCTAATATATTAAAATTCAAACTAGAATTAACTTAATACTATAATTATGAAAGACGAAATTACAAAGCATAATGAGCACATGAACATGAAATTATGTGGAAAACCCTAAATAGAGAAAACCCATGATGAGAATCACACTCACAATATTAATAAATAAATATAAAATTTTAGGAACAAGGCCAAGGAGATCATATAACTTCATAGGACTTGCAATATGAAGGTGTGCAACCTTAGGGCAAGATACAATGGACTCGCATTATTGAGACTCGTTGTTTTGGGGAAATATATAAATGATTGCAGAAACTGCCAAAAAGAACAAACCTTCTTCAAGCATGTGTAGAGAGAGAATAAACTAGAATGAACAATATCTCTAGGTCATTAAATTATCCTTGAACCTGTATGTTAAGCAACCAATATCATGGAAAACACATCTGACATCAATAACTGTCTTAGAAACACTATCACATCATCATCAAAACTCTTCACAAAGTGACTTTAACACCAAATTGTCATCCATATCATAAACATCCACTTCAAATCAGTTCACACACATTCTACATATTAACTCATACAATTCCACATCTATATATACAAGATAATTAATTAAAAATTTCAACTAGGTTGGCCATAGATAAAATATAAAATTTACATAAATTAAGCCACCTAGACTAATAATACTAAATGTAGTCCACTCTAGAAAATAGAGAGGACCTAAACACATCATAATACATCCTTATAAAATGATTCCAATGAAATTCACATGCTAAAACATCTCCTAATGTTGGCAGCAAATGAAACATGTAGATGAGCAATAGAACACATAATTAACTAGTCAAACTAAAAGCATTCTCTACTACAAACACATACTGTAGATCTACATGTGGCATAGTGAGACCCATATCAATATACAAAAACAACCTCTGATTTTTTTCTATATGGTGTATATGATTTGTTGGCTCTATTCAAGTAATAGACTAAAAAAATAGTTAAGGTATAATAAAAATATATTATATTGAGAAATTAGTTAGAACAACCATAAGTAATACCCTACAAGGATATGTTTTTTATTAGGATTAAATAGGATTTGAAGGGGTGCCAAAACCCTTACAATTAGAGAGATGCCATCAAAAAATAGAATAGACTACCTGGCAGTGAACCACAGGTTTAGAAACAACCTAAAACCTTTTGGAATTACAAGAATACATATACCAAAACTTAAAGGTTGCAAAAAAACATAAACATAAAAACATTGTAGCCATAACCAACCAAACACCAGCCAAACATCAACTATAAAATATTACAACCCAGGGTGGCCAAAATAGACGATCTAAGTCAGCAAACAATAGACCTCATAAGGCAGAGAATGGGGGTTTTATCAAGCACCCTCAACCAACAAGAAGGGTTTTCCTAGGCTCTCATAACCTATAACAGAATCTCTAGGCCACAACAAACAAAGCTTAAACCTAACCAAAAATAATTCCTGGCCTAACTGGGTCCTCGAAAACTACCAGCGTCGAGGCCGTCCTTGAGAGGAACAAAAGACAGGTTTTTCCAAGCTCCCTCAACCTTGAGAGTTGGTTTTACAAGGCTCCCACAACCTAAGAGAGTCAGTTTTACAGAGCTCCCACAACCTAAGAGAGTCAGTTTTACAAGGCTCCAACAACCAATCAAGGCCTAGACAACAACAACTCGTCTTGAAGCCACATTCAAGGACATAGGATTTTGACAAGGCACCCAAAACCTCCTGCAAATAAATCCATGAGGGTTTTGATAGGCTCCTCAACCAGCAACACAAATAGAAGCAGCCTAAAAACACCTTCAACCCAAAACCTATGCAACCACTCCACCTCCATAGGAGAGTAAATCACCTCAAAGAGAGATCCATGAGAATGGGAAAGAGGAATAGGAAAAACCAAAGTCTCCCATAACCTTAACCTTGAAGAAGACCAGAACTAAGAACATAAAACCCTCCAAGATCACCACCTCAGTAAGGACTAAAGGAGAGAAAACAACTAGATAAAAATAGCCTCAGTACCATGCCAACCACAAAATAAGGCACCATCAGCCTCTCACCAGCACCACCCAACATCTACCATAGCATCTGGCTCCACCTCAATTGGAGAAATGTTATCTCCAATACTAGTCATCTCCACCTCGAAAGAAGACAGGGCCACCTCTATAGGAAGAACTAAAAATAACCAAAGTAACTAAGACAAAATCGATAATGCCAGCATCACTAAGGAAAACAAGGAAAAGCCAACAATAGGGAAACAAAAGATATGAACAACTAAAATAGCCCATAGAAACAACACATCAAACAACAACTCAAGATAGGCATGAAATCATACATGCAAATCCTAAGAGGACTTGGGTACCACAAAAAAACTCCACCTTCCGCTCATCAACATCTGCAAAGATTTAACCTCCCACAAACCTAATTTTTTTGTAAAGGTTATCATTTGTTCCGCATTCAATTTGTCTCTTGAAGAATGATTATTTCTACTTTTAAGTTCTTATACGGTGTTTAACCAAATATTGTTTGTTAGGGGCATTAATTCTCCTAAAATTCCACATTAATATCTCTTAGGGCTCTAACAATTCTTCAAGAGACAAATTGAATGCAGAACAAATGATAACCTTTAGAAAAAAATTAACTTGATAACTTCTAGTTGTTCGGAAAATTGGCACAGTAGCATATGAACTTGATTTACCAACAACTAGCAAGATACACAATGTATTTCATGTATCTTGTCTCAAAAAGTCTTTGGGATAGCAAATGACTGTGTCAGAGGAACTACCCCCCATGAATGATGAAGGGAAATTGGAAATGATTCGTGAAGTGATTTTAGAGTCCCAAGACAAGCATTTGTGGAATAGGACTATCCGGGAATATCTAGTTAAATGGAGGAAGGAACTTTTGCAAAATCAGAATGACCTCATCACAATTCCTTTAGAGGAACGTTCTTCTTCATCATAGACTTTAATGGTGATCTTTTTCCAAGGATCAAATGCAGCTTCTGAATAACCTAGAGCACAGACAAGACTCAAAAGATCAAATCGCCACAAGACTGCATCTTCTGAATAACCTAGAGCACAGACAAGACTCAAAAGATTATCCTTAGATGTGATTATGGATTATAGTTATGTAATCATTACAACACTTATCTCATGTATTTGCAAGTTCAGATGTTGCTCTTTGAAGCTCTTTCCCTCACTTTGTTTTCTTTCATTTCTGAGATGATAAAGGAACTTGGGACCCATATTCTAATGCAAAAACATTGAGCCCAAACATGAAACCATGCTATAGATCATCTCAAATGGTGAGCCTTGCTTCCAATAATTAAGAAATTTTTAATGTATCTTGTGTCACTCCGTTCAAGCATAAGGGTGACCTTTTTGTAATCCTTCAAGTAACAACATGGTTCTTGCACAGTTAACTTTTGTTGGTGTGTCCATTCAGGAAGAAGAACATTGCATGTTGTTGTTGTGTTCATTGCCTGACTCTTGGAAACACTTAGTGATGGCTATTGGTTTGATATGAGGCATGAAAGTGAAAAAGAGAAGAAAAAGAGAAATATATCTTTAGTAATTCTTCTTCCCCTTCCCTAAATTCCACAATCTTTTAATTTTCAACTAATCCTTTGTTTCTCCATCTTTTTTCCTTAGGTCCGATAGAGATTTCCTGCATCTCCTATTTCTTGGTGATTTCCCACAATCTAGCTTTTCTTTATTAGGGTTATTTTCATGGAGGCCCAAAACTTCCCTTTCCTTGATTCTTTTATTTCCCTCCAATTTCTTTGATTCTACGCATATCAAACCAATTTCCTCCTCTTATATTTTGTCTAAATCTAAAATTTTCTAAATTAATTCTTGTTTCTCTTTCTAAGAATTCTCACTCTCTTCATGTTGGGGATCTAAGATACCTAAAACGTCATAGACTACTTCCAATTCTATTGGAATCAAATTCTATTCCTTTGTTAAAATTGTCTTCCTATGATCTGAAAGGGATAGATTCTAAGTAAAATAGTGTTCTAGCAGAATTTCAAATTCTCTTCACTTGTCATAATTGTCTTCCTATGACCTGAAAGGGATAGATTCTAAGTAAAATCGTGTTCACCCCATCCAATTATTTTACTATTTCATCTTTCTTCAAATCATTGGCTATTGAACATTTTTTCTATATCCTTTTTAAACAAATCGGTGAGAACTTCCTGATTGGCATAGACTATGAACTTTTAAAGTCTTTCTTTTCTAATAGCCTAAGAGATCTTTTCCTATTTGATTTGGGCCTCTAAACTATAATTTTTTGAGAATTTGTTTTAGTAAA
The DNA here is from genome assembly GCF_030272615.1 of Cryptomeria japonica. Taxonomy (NCBI): domain Eukaryota; kingdom Viridiplantae; phylum Streptophyta; class Pinopsida; order Cupressales; family Cupressaceae; genus Cryptomeria; species Cryptomeria japonica. Next base: position 564,366,533 of record NC_081412.1, read on the forward strand.
TTTCTTCTCCTTTTGTCTTTTTTCTACTCCCTAATGGTATACCTCTTTTTGCCCTTACTAGAGTTGAGAACATGCTCCAAATTATTCCTGTTTTGAAAGTAATGGAAGGGAATTTATTTTACTTGTCTTCTCTTAAGATCTAACAAATCCTCTATGGCCCTATATTGGGCTACCTCAAAGAATGATTGGTGATAAGACTTCGTATCTTTCATTGAGACACTTCTCTCTATTTAACCTATCCAAGATTCACTCAATTTCCTTATCAAATTCAACTCTCTTCCCTGATCACTTAGAATATGAGAATTTGGTTTCCAATTCTTAGTACCCTACAAGGAAAGAATAACTTTTGACATGGGCACCATTTGTGAATTCTCTTTAAACCTCAAAAATATTTGACCTCTTTTCTTCAGATTCCAATATTTGTCTCTAACCAAATTTTTCAATTCCTGATTCACAAGTTTCCCTTGGCTCATACTTTCTCCTTATGGTCTTCTTCTTGAGTTATGTTGACTATTAGAGATATCAATGAAAAAAATTGAAAATCACTTCCTATCCTATTTCCATCTTTCACCCATGAGTCTTTCCATGTCCTATGATTGAATGTAAAAGACACTTTAATGTCTCTCAATACATAACAAAGACGAACAATATACAGAGTTTCCTTCCTTGCCCATCCCATTTTTTGAAACAAGGAAAATGGAAAAAAAATTATGTTTCTATTTTCTATTTAAATAGTCATTTTCCTTATTTAACTATTTTCATCATAGTTTTCACACACTAAACCATTAATTTATCTATTTCATTTTATTATAAATAATTCATGTCTAATATCACACTTAAATTTTATTTAATTTTATTTACTTTTATCATGATTCATCATTATTTCTTAAAACAAAATTAGAAATAAAACTATAGTGGCTTGTGATCTATTGTCATCAATGTCTATAGGATTAGTCTCACCCTAGGTGAGGCTTAGGATAGGCTAAGTTGTTGGAACACCCAAACATTGTGAAAATAAATTAATATTTCTCTTAGTTATTCTACATAATCATTGGTTTATTTATTTATAGTAAAACAAACTTACAGGAAAATTATAGAAACAACACTTTGCAAATATAAATTACATATTTTTTTTTTTAAATGAATATCATGTTTCTTAACTACCCTACATAGCAATTGGATCATTTATTTTCCAAAGGCATATATTTAGTGTAGAATCATAGAAATCCCCTTTTGGAAAACAAATTCCATCATCATCCTCTAAAAACAATACAAAAATACTATTTCGTGAAACAATTCCTTGGAAATCTTAATTACCCATTTACAATTTAATATTATTTCCTAACTACCTAACTTAACTAGTGGACACTTATTTCCCACGGGCCATAAGTTTAGTGGAAAAATATAGAAACACCTCCTTTTAAATCTTAAGTATCCTATGTAACTACTGGATGACCTTACCTACCATTTTTTACTATTGGATCACTTATTTGTCTGGCATAAATTTAGTAAAAATTTATAAAAATAACATCTTGGAAATATTAACTACCCTATGTAGCCATTTGATCACAATATAGGAAACTCTTAAAAAAATTAAACTACTAATTGTTCTTTAAAATAAAACAATTTTTTGGTTACCTACCCTTCTTAACTATTAGATGGCATATTTCAAATAAATATTTTTTCTACCTACCCACTATCTATTTGAATAATTTCAAGTCAACCATTCAACTATTTATTCAACTATTTATACTATGATCAAATCTACTATCTATCATCTATCTCATGATCTTCACTTGTTTGAATAGCATAGGAGGTGCAGGTTTGCAGGTTTGGACCAAGAAGTATGTTCACATATTTAATTTTGCATGAATATGACAATGAAAATCTTTAAATGGATTGAAGAAAGTATGCAGGTGAGTGAATAAACCTTTCAATTTTGGATTCATTTAAATTCCCCTTTTTCATATTACCATGATATTTATTATTTTTATTTTTTCTTTTGCAATTTTGTCTAATTTAATTCTTAGGTTTGCAGAAAACATTGTATTATAAAATTCATACACTAACTTATGTTCTCTCATATCCAAGAAGCATAAAATAATAGTAGATTTTGCACCAATTCTACAGTAGATGATTTTCAACTGAGAATATTAGAAATATTTTCTTTACATTTTGATACAAAGGGTTTATTAAAATATTTTTGTAACGCTAAATGAGCAGCCATGCACCCCAATTTGACTTAAAATGGATAGCAGTTTTTGCAAATTGTTATAAGTTTTCATTACTACAAAGAGATCGTTGTCTCTTTTTCCCTTTCTTTCAACATTCTCACTAGTAGATCAAAGATTGAATATAGGAGAAGCAATATAAAGTGTTTGATAAGTGTCTCTCTCAAAGATTGAATTAAGAAGAAGCAATATAAGATGTTTGATAAGTGTCTCTCTTTCCTTTATTTTCAATTTTCTCAATTGTAGATCACAAAATTGTTTGTACGAGAAGAAAGAACATGAACAAACTTGCTTTCTATTGATTTAAAAATACAATTATTTGAGATCAACAAAAAAGAAAAGACAAGAACAAACTAGAAATATATGATTTTGTTACTGATATAATTTTCTCTATTGTTTAGATATATTAGTTACCTATAAAGTGAAAATGATTCAAATTATCCATGTGTTGTAGTTAAAATTAATGTTTAAAATATGATATTAGGGTTTGTATAAATAATCTGAATGTTAACTCTCATCTTTTTTATTTGTTAAATCTCAGATCATTGAGAGACCCAGACTAGGATAATCAATCTGTAAGAAAATAATCTTGTACCTTCAAATTTTATGCATAAAATAATTATTTAGAATTTTTTTTTTCTAAATTATTTAAATTTGCATATCACAAACTGAATTGCATTGTGAGACATTGTAGATAGTTTTCTAAAATGCAAATAAAACAGGCTGTCTTAAAATATTATACATCAATTTATTTTTTGAGCCCTCAAATGCTCTGATAAAAAGATTTTTTGTAGAGATAAGTAATAGAATTCAATTAACAATTTTTATTATTTGGGAAGAAAACCTTTGCATTGTAAAAACTATATATATTAACTCATTACTTTGTCCATTCATTTCCAGGAAGAAGCGGCAACGGAGAGAACATTCTCATTTTGCAGCTCTTCGAGGTAAGTCATAGGGTTATCTTACCAGATCTTAGTCCGTAGCTCTTCCCAGCTCTATGTAGATGGATTATTTATGACCTTGAACTCTATATCGCTTTTTCTCTCTATAGACAGTAATAATCGTGTTGCTTCCACATCAAATATACCTAGAAAATAGTTGGCCTCATTCAAAATTTATATATATACCATATTACACATATTACTTAATTTAGTAAACAATCCATCTACAACGACCAGTTGGGTAAGATCTGGCTAAAGAAATTTTCAAAAGATCTCAATCTAATCTCCAGAGCTGAGTAAAAGAAAAGATATATGATTCATTTAGTAGTCAGATCTACTGATAGTTTTCTCACTAATCCAATTAAGTCATATGTAGTCTTTTCTTAACCTTCCTAGCATGGTAAGTCATACAAATTCAGAAGTCATTTCATGGGATATACATATCATATAGTGGATATTTGAAATAGTTCAGCTGTCAATCCATTTGTCTGAAATTAATATTAATCCACACAGTCAAGGAATTTGATACACCCCTTCTCTAAGTTAACTAGTTTTTCTTTGAAAAAGAATAAGAGAAATTATACTTATGTTTACAAATATTGAGAATGGGTCAATTGGATTGAAAAATACAACTACAATAGCATGAGGGAATGAAAATGACCTGCAACATTTTAAGAAAATACCAGGGTACAAGCTAAAAGCCAAAAGTTAAGAAACGAAAGAGCTAAACTAGAAATGAACCCAAGTAACATAAACTCTAAATTTAAAATAAATAGTGTCTTAATTCAAAACTCAATGGAACCTGGAAATCCCAAACCTCGCATTTGTAAATAGCAGCCTCAGAAATCAAATCCAGTTTTTCATTGATGCCACTGTTTTTTCTCTTCAAATAGTGAAATACAAGCTCTTCTTCATTTGTAAATAGCCATATTTCACTATTCGAAAAGAAAAAACAATGACATCCAGAAAAAACTGGATTGGATTCCTGAGCCTGCTATTTATAAATGGGAGCCCTGGATTTAGGGGACAGTTTATTTTTACATTTAGGGTTTATCTTAGTTGGACTTATCTTAGTTTAAATCTTTTGTTTCTGACCCACTCGCTTTTAGTTTGAAACCTCTATTTTCTTATAATGTTGCTGGTCATTTTCATTCCCTCGTGCTATTGTAGTTTGTATTTTTGAGTCCAATTGACTCATTCTCAACATTTGTAGACATTATTGTAATTTATCTGATTTTTTTTCAAAGAAAAACTAATTACTTCAAGAAGGGATGTATCGAATTTCTTGACTGAGTGGATTAAGACTAATTTCTGACAAATGGATTGACAGTTGATCTGTTTCAACAACATGCTATATGTTATGTAAATTCCATGAAATGACTTAAATTTGTATGACTTACCATGCTAGGAAGGCTAAGAAAAATCACTCAGATGGCTCAACTGAAGTAGTGAGAAAACTATCAGTAGACCTGACCACTAAATGCTTCATAGATCTGATGAATCGGAGTTGAACCACAAGGAATGCAGCGGATTCAACATGAAATATAGAGAGGATAAATCTGGCGTTCATTGCACCGACATATATGATTCTGATAATTCAGAGTTGAATGAGAAGTAATGAAGCGGATTCAACATCAAAAATAGAGAGTATATACTGGACAAATCTGCGGGTGATGGTTGCTTTGTTAAGACATTTAGCACCGAATGAAATTGAAATGATAGAGGTAAACCTTGGTGTCACTTGTGTATTTAATATGCTTGGAGAAAACGTTTGGGTCTCGAAAATGTCTTTGCAGAAATCCCCTCTACAATTACTACAACAATCTTCCGAAGTGGCTGCAAGGCAATACTTGCCCCATAATGTTAAAAATAGGTTGAAAGAGCCGACTAAATTTTGATCATCTTCAAGTGCAAAGGCAGCATTTCTCTACAATTACTACACCAATCTTCCGAAGTGGCTGCAAGGCAATACTTGCCCCATAATGTTAAAAATAGGTTGAAAGAGCCGACTAAATTTCAATCATCTTCAAGTGCAAAGGCAGCTTAATTATGCATTTCTTCCTCCTTTATTCCATTTTTAGTCTCAGTTGCTGAACAATCGTCTGAATCGTCCTTTTCGTTTGTGTTCCTAATGTATTTAATATGTTTCAATCATCGTCTCATGGATCCAGATTGGAAAAAACATTTAAGAATCTAGAAAATGTCGTTGCAGAAACCCCCTCTACAATTACTGGAGAGGCTGCAAGGCAATACTTGCCCCATAATGTTAAAAATAGGTTGAAAGAGGCGACTGAAATTTCAATCGTCTTCAAGTGCAAAGGCAGCTTAATTATGCATTTCTTCCTCCTTTTTCCATTTTTGGTCTCAGTTGCTGAACAATCTTTGAATCGTCCTATTTGTTTGTGTTGGGGACAGGTGTTGTCACGCCTAATCAGTTCAGCTCGACTGTGAAATATGAATGTTTAGAATGTGATATGCCATCTGGTAGATATAGAATGTGATATGCCGTCTGGTAGATATAGAATATGATATGAATGTTTAGGTTGCAGGTGTAGTCATGCGACACTAAGATCAGTCTGTGATCGGAATTGACTTTGTTATGTTTTTTCTTTGGCTCGGAGAAGTTAAAGTTGATAAAAACAGATAAAATAGTATGTCCTTCGTAGGATGTTGAATAAGTAATGTATATATTTTATGTTTGTTATGTATAATTTTTGTAATATGCAAAATAGTTTCCAGTGTTTTAAAATTTATACATATTAATAAAAAGTTGATTTATATGTAATAAAATAAAATTTTATTAGTATCTAAATTTTTGCATCAATGTTTCCTATCACATTTCATGATCTAAATTTTTGTATCAATGTTTCCTATCACATTTCATGATCTAAATTTTTGTATCAATGTTTCCTATAACATTTCATGATCTCAATTTAAGATGACAAACTGCATAAGGAGAAGGATAAATGGTAAGTTGTAAACTAAGATATCGTAAAAGGAAGGGTGGGGAGGGGAGAAGAGAATGAAGGAAGTACAATGAGCTAAAAGTGAAACATAGACAATAAGTTAAAAGATATTGAAAATGAATTAAAACCTAAGGTCTTAATTGAGAACAACCACATAATACTATTATTTATTAGTTCCTACCAACACAAGATACTCTTGAATTCATTAAATTTTCGTTTAATTAGTTTTAACTAATGAAAATATAGAGTTAAAATTTCTAAACAAAATTCTTATAGTCCTCAATTTAAGTTTTATTTTTAATAATCATGAAAGTATCATTTTCTTTATTCTTATTATTTTAAAACTTGTGGACCAGCTTATTTTGTCTTACATCATCTACCTATAAATTCAACTTTTAATTTATAATGTATAGGCAACAAAACAATCTTTTTAAATTATCATAGGTAATCAAGGAAAAAATATTATATCACCACTTTAAGTAAACAAAAGATAGAGAATATATAAATTTAAGTGTTGATGTGTTAAAAAATACTAGCCACTTATTAGAAAGGGAATAACAAGGCAAAAGATGTGTTGCATTTAATTCATTGTGAAAGAATTTAGTATTTTTAGATATAGAAATTTTAATAATATATTATTTAATTTTTTAATATATATTTATATAAATAAATATTGATAGTCTTTAACAATTTCATATTTTATAAAATAATAATATTAATAATTGTTATGAATCATATATATAGTTGAATTAAAATAAATATCATTTAATTTTTTATTATTTATTAACGGATTTTCAATTCACTTTTATTTAAACATTTTTTAGCTGCCATTAGTTGAATGTTAGTAATTTTAATGTGTGAATTGATTAAATTATTATCTTAATTTGTTTTGTTGCTGGGTTGCAAATGTTGGTTCATCCAGGGGGTTTCGGATCTCCTTAAACCAAATCTCTAATTGAATGTCAACCCTAACCTAACCTTAAAATTAACTCTAACCATATAATCAAACCCTACCTAAAACATTATTGAAATATAATCATAACTTACCCTAAATTTAAATATAACCCCAAAATTAATGCCTAACTAAAACTTGAACCCTAATCTAACCATAGTTAAATCTTAGCCTTAAACTTACCCCTAAACCTAATTAAACTCTATTCATAATTTAACTCTAATCCTAATCTTACCCAAACCCTTATCCTAATTTAATTTTTAGTAATGTTAAGGTTAGAATGAAGCTTACAAGAAGTGTTAATGTTAAATTAAGGGTGTAATACCATTAGAGTTAGGATTTACAACTTGAACCTTAATATAACCATAATTAAGCACTAACATGATATAAATCAAAACCCTAACCATTGAACCCTAGCAATGATGTAAACCCTAACTACAATCCTAAACCTAACCCTTAACTCTAACCCTAACCATAGAAATAATCATAACAATAACACTAAATCCTAAGCCTAACAAAAATTGTAACCTTAACCCTAATCTTAAAACATAAATCCAAACACTAACCATTAACCTAACCCTAACAATGAGGTAAACCCTTACTACAATCCTAACCTTACCCTTAACACTAACCATTAACCTATTATATAAACCCTAACCCTAGACATAATCCTAAACATAATCCTAAATCCTAAGCCTAACCATAATCTTAACCTTATCCCTAACCTTAACCTTAACCATGATGTAAATCCAAACCCTAACATTAGCCTAACCCTAACAATGGTGTAAACCCTAACTATAATCGTAACCCTAACCCTAACCCTAATGCTCTTATATAAAGCCTAACTCTAACCCTAACCATGATGTATATCCAAACCCTAGCCATTAACTTAACCCTAACAGTGATGACCCTAACCATATTCCTAACCCTAACCATTAACGCTAACCCTAGACATAATCCTTATTATAACCCTGAATCCTAAGCATAACCACAATCCATGAGGGCTTCACTAAATAGGCAATATCATATCATGTACACTCATATTTGCGGGTTTAATATCCTGAGGGTGCAACATACTGCCCATCAGTGAAAATAGGGGGGTTTTTAATTCAGGCTATCAAAAAATCCAATATTCAAAAATACAATATTCAGGTTGTGTATTGGGAGGGGGTGGAAAAAAGGAGTTTAGGGCAATATTTTCTAAAAATAGGGGGAGTAACGCAGGCTCACTAAGTGAAGCCCTCATGCCACAATCTTAACCTTAACCCTAACCATGATGTAAATTCAAACCCTAATATTAGCCTAACCCTAACAATGATGTAAACCCTAACTATAATCCTAACCCTAACCCTAACCCTCACCATGATGTAAATCCAAACCCTAGCTATTAACTTAACCCTAACAATGAGGTAAACCCTAACCATATTCCTAACCCTAACGCTTAATAGTAACCTTAGACATAATCCTAACCATAACCTTGAATCCTAATTGTAACCACAATCTTAACCCTAATTGTAACCATGATGTAAATCCAAACCCTAACCATTAACCTAACCCTAAAAGTGATGCAAACCATAACTATAACCTTATATATTTTTGAAAATATATAAATAGAATAAGCCAAGAGATATGGGCCTTGAGAAGGATATCTCTCAGCTTATTCTATATATATTATTAAATATATATAAGCTAGTTTATTTGCAGTAACACAAGCTTACAAGAAAATTATAGAAACAACTCTTTCGAAATATAAATTATATATTTTTCTATAAAATAAAATAAAAAATGAATATCATGTTTCTTACCTACCCTACATAACAATTGGATTATTTATGTGCAATGGAATATGTTTAGTGTAGAATTATAGAAATACTCTTTTGGAAAAACAAATTTCATCATTCTCCTCTAAAACCAATACAAAAATAAATAGTATTCCCTTACCTACTCAACATAACCATTTCATTACTTATTTCCTATGGGATATAAGTTTAGTGGAAAATTACAGAAACAACTCCTTTGAAATCGTAAGTATCCTATGTAACTATTGGATGACCTCACTTACCATTTTTAACTATCGCATCACTTATTTGTCACACACATAGGTTTAGTGGAAAATTATTAAAAAATCTCTTTGAAAACATTAATTAGATATTTAGTAATTAAATCGGGAGATAGGAAACTCTTTCCCTTAACTTTCTAGCATAATTGTTTGGAAATACTAACTACTCTATGTAACCATTCGATCATAATATAGGCAACTCTTCAAAACTACTAATTGGTCTATAAAATAAAATAATAATTATGTTACCTACCCTTCTTAACTACTGGATGGCCTATTTCAAAACATTTATTTTTTCTACCTAGACAATATCTATTTGAGTGATTTCAATTCAGCCATTCAACTATTTATTTTTCTCTATTGATTGAATTTCTCCATTATATCCTCTATCTCATGGTCTTCACTTGTTTGAATGGCCTAGGATGTGCAGGTTTGTGAGTTTGGAGCAAAGAGTGTGATTGAGGAGATTATACATGTGAGTGAATAAACCTTTCAATCTTGAATTCATTTATCCCCTTTTTCACATTATCATGATATTTTTTATCTTTTTTTTTCTTTCTACATTTCTATCCACTTTAGTGCCTAGGTTTGCAAAATTCATTATATTATAAAACTCATGGGCTAATATTAGATTTTGCACCAATTCTATAATAGATGTATTTCAATTGAGAACATTAGTATTATTTTTTTAACATCTTAATAGAAGAGGTTTATTAAAATATTGTTGTGATGCTAAACTAGTAGCCATGCACCCCAATCTGACTTAAAATGGGGAGTAATGATTGGAAATTGTTATCAAGTTTTCATTACTACGGAGAGATTGTTCCCAATCTTGAATGTAGAGGGATTTTTATCAAAGCTTGAATTGGAGAGAAGCAATAAAAGGTGTTTGATAAGTGATCAAAGATTGAATTATGAAAATCAATATCAGATGTTTGGTAAGTATATCTCTATCCTTTCATTTCAACTTTCTCAATTGTAGAACACAAAATTGTTTGCATCATAAGAAAGAACATTATAGTCTACCCTAATTTTCAAATATAGTGGTATTCCCTTGGCCCTAATTTTAAAATTCTAATTTCTTTTCATTTTTTAAAATTGTGTCATCATCTTCTTCCAACAAAGTTCAAATTGTGTAATCATTATTTTCTTAAATTTTGCATTAATCAATTTTTTAAGCTTTGTTCCAAAATTCAAAATTCAAATTTTCTCTCTAGTGAATGAGTTTTACCACTATTAGTCCTACCTATCCTATCCCTGTTAGACAAAGCATTAGAATTAAGGCTTCCCAAAATTACCTGAGGAGATGGAGCCTAATTTGGGTGACTTATTTAATGAGGATCATGCTAATTCTTCCCATCTTAATCATGTGCATATCCATCCCATGATGAAGAAGAAGCTTGAACTAGGGTTTCATAGATCAACTTTCCACATTGGATAATCAATTTGATAACTTTCAACAATGAATGGCCCAAGAATACCCTAATAGTGAATCTCTTCCATTAATTGAAGGTCTTAAACATATGACTCAAAGTGATAAGAATGGAATTGATATATTGTGTGGCATTGGATATATTGTTGATTCTAATATCATGCCTATCAAGAGTTGTGCCAAAACCCTAGGTTATTCACAACCTTCAACAAAATTCAATCCTTCTATTACTTTGAATACTCTTATGACAAGTATTCCTACTTTTACCTCTAATATCATAGCTACATCAACTCAAAGTGTCATTCCTACAAAAATCGGTCATGGGGGCAATCCCTCTTCTTCATTTAATCCTCCATCCTTACCTATGTCTTCTATAAGTATTCTTGTTATTCCTCAACCAATCAATGTGACACAAGGGGGAAATTCCTCTAACAACTTTGTTCCTCCTTTACGTGTCTGTTTTCTTACCCAATAATCACCTATGCCTACTTATCATAATGTCCCACCACCTTATTCTCAGTCCATGCCTTCTTTCAACAACATCACACCACCTTCTCAATCAACTATGTCTAACAACAATTCTTCTACCGAAATGACAATTAACAAGCATACTCAAACTGTGTCTTCCTTACAACACAAATTGCTTCTATTAGTCAATCCAGGTTTGGTATGTCCTCCTTTGATGTTGAGAGCCAACTTTCTCTTGATATTGTTAAAGTTGTGCAACCTCAACATGTTGAGATCCCTCAATTAGAACTCTATAATAGAAAAGGTGATCCTATTATGCATGTCAAAACATTTCAAAACTTGTGTACCGATCAAAGCTTTCTTGCAAAATTTCTTGCAAGAACACTAAGAGATAAGGCTTTACAATGGTATTTCTCTTTGCCTTCTTATTCTATCACTTCTTTTCAACAACTGGCAAATGCTTTCATCCAACAATTTCAAAACAACATTGGTCTTAAAATCACTTTGACTGATTTAATGCATTGTAAACAAGGTGCCAAAGAAAAAGTGACTAATTTCATTGGTAGATATAAGAATTTGTGTGCTCAAATTTCTTTTCATGTAACTAATAACGATATTCAAAGAATTTTTATATCTATTTTACAAAAAGATATTAGGAAAAAGCTTCTTTTGTCTGAGTTTACTTCCTTTCCACAGCTGTTTGCAACACTCCACAACTATCAATTAGTTGTGAGACAAATGGAGCAATCCACTCGTATGGCTCCAAGTGATAAGGGGGAGAGTGTTCAAACCAACAAAAATATTCCTCAAGTTCAATGATACAATCAACAACCACAATGTGAATGCTACAACAGGTGTGCCTTCTATTTCTATTTTTTTCCAAAGAGAAAGACAGTTTACTCCTTTGAATGAATCTTTACATAGTATTATGTCTCAATTGTTGCACAAAAATTTTATCAAATTTCCACCTATAAAACAAATTGATCCTTCTAAACTTGCATCCCCTTATTTTGATAACAATTGCTTCTATCAATTTCATCGTCAGCCTAGTCATGATACTAAGAAATGTTTCACATTAAAGAATAAGATTCAAGACTTGATTGATAATAATATTATAACTATGGTAGGTGTGAATGATCAAGGGAATAAATCAATAGCTCCTCCTAATCAAAATCTTAAGATTCTCACTGATCCCTTGCCTTCTCACACCTCTAATGTTATTCAGATTGTACCTAATTCTTTCTCTTATGAAGAATTCACCTCTATGGCACCAAACTTGGTTAATATGGTAGAAACACAAGATACGCCTAAGGATCCTTGTATTACATTTGACCCTATCGAGACTGTAGACGTATAAAAATGACCATATTCCTAAATGAATATTTTATGTGCATTTCTCTATTTAATTAAATTACCCGCATTCCTCTATTTAATTAAGTAAATTACTCAATTTATTTAAATTAAATTCACTATAACCATTTAATGAATAAATCATTTTATTCAATTAAATTCCCCCTATCCACTTTTAATTAAATTCAAATTTAATTGAATAGTTATCCTAAATTATATAAATCTAATTTATTTAATTGCAACCAAATTGAATGAAATTCATTAAATTCAATTAAATCCTATTATCCCTCCATCCACTTGCATTCTCCTACATTTCCCACTTGCTTCCTAAATCCTATTCCTAATTTCTTCTAGACCCTTCTAATCACTTCTAAATTAACCTAACCCATCTTGTAAACTTTGTCACATCCCTAAACAAAGGGAAGTCACTTCTCAAACCCTTAAAGTCTTTGATAACCATTAAAGGCTTCAAGTCTTCAACCACTTAATTTTCCAAAGTCTCCCAAACCATTAATGGTTAATTCAACCCTCTTACATGGTTAGAGACTTTTAGACTAACTTAACCTTCATCCAACCCAAGGGTCTCATCAAGCCTTTAATGCTTTGACCATGATTATCTCTTAATCATTTGCACAAGAGTTTATCCTTGGATTAACTCTTAATCCAATGGGTAATCTTAACTTAAGCTTGACCCTTACCCTCTAGATAACCATGAGGTCTTCTCAGGCATTTAATGTCTCCAACCCCTTTTCTCAACCAATCTTATGTTGACATTTGTCACCATTTCATTGGTGCCAAATTGCAAACATGGATTCCCAACTTTCAATCTTGGCCCTTGTTAAGATTATCCAATCTTGACCATCCATTGCCCTGTTTTCCCTATAAATAGAGCCCATTCCTTCTTCAAAAAAATCAGGTCTTTGTGCATCAAACTTATAGTCTCATAATATTAAGCATATTATCTCTCTTAGATAGAATAGCATGTTAGATCATTTTGATAGCATTCCAATCTTAGATATATCATGTTAGCTTCATCTTAGTATCATTTTCATACTAGTTCAAGCTTCATATCAATATCTTGCATCCTATCATCATCTAGTTTCATATCTAAATCATCACTAGGATCTTGGTTGCATTCCATTTAGATCTTAGAATCATTTTAATCTCGTTCTTTAGGTTGTTATATTAAAGAATCAAGTGCTCTTCCAAGCTGAGAGCCACCTTGAATCTTGAAGATCCTTGGAGATAGAGGAGCATGGAACGATATTAAAGAGTTTAGATTCTTTTTAACTTGCTTTGTTTGGATTTCTAACCTCTAATGCAATGTTTCATGTGTGTGCTTGAATTGTTTTCTCCTCTTGCAGGTTGATACCACATTTTTGACATACATTTCTGGCGCCCACCATGGGGCTGGACCCCATATATCAAATCAGTTTTTGAATTTAACCACTTTTGCAGGTCCACAAAAAATGAAAAACAGCGTGTGGGAAACATTCCCTGGTGCATCTGGTTAACAGTCTAGTGCATCCCACTTACCATTTTGCGCATGGGGTCTATACTCTAGCGCGTGAAGTCCTTTCTTTAGTGCATGACTTCCACTAAACTTTTCCTGTAGGTATCAACGCAGGAGAAAAATAGAGTAGCGCATCTGAAAAATAGTTTGGTGCGTTGGGTCTGTCAGATAGCACATCCGGCTCACTGTTTAGCGCGTGTAGTCTATTCTATGGCGCGTAAAGTCTTTTCCTTAGTGCATCATATTTCTAACAGTTTTCTGTAGGTATCAACGCGAGAGAAAAATAGAATAGCACATCGAGAAAATAGCTTAGCACATTGGGGGCACATAATAGCACGTAGGTGCTTTTTCTTAGCACATAGACATCATTTCTTAGCGCATAGAGTTGGCAGAGCCAAAAATTTATGACAGAGTCAAAAATTAGGCTTGTGGGAGGCATAATATATATGGAATATAACATTTAAGTATAAGTGACATTTCCTCTTCTCTTTTCTCTTTCTTATACTTTAAGTTATATTCCATATATATTGTCAGGATGTTTGAGAGGGGTTTCAGACCTCTAGGAGTTATAATGCAAAATCTTGTTTTTGGAAGATCTTCCAAATTTCAAACTTAGTCAAATTTCAGGGCATTTCAGGATCAGGATTGTAAAATTTGTTACCAAGATCAGAATTTAGGCTTGTGTAAGCCCACACTAACATTTGATCACTAACTGTGTGCAGGTTCTAATATTTTATGTGTAGGGGAAGGAGCAAGTTTAGAGGCTTTAAGTTTCTTTTTTTACTTTCTTTCAACAAAAGTTGGTTAAAAAGAACTCACTCTCCTTTTTGCAAAAGTTGAAATAAACCTCATCATTTCATTTGGATGCATAAAATGAACTTCATGCCTTCCTTTTTGGTGTTTTAAAATAAAACTTCATCTTTTCTTTATTTCAAGGTAAAAAGAACAACAAACTTCATATTTGCTTTCTTGCAAGATTTTACGGAAAAACACTTCATTTTGGAAGCTGTAAAAAGAACCAACAATCTTTACTTTGGCAAAAGTTTTAAAAAGAACCTCGCCATCCTTTGGTGTTTAAAAGGATTCACTTCATTTTACAAAGTAAAAGAACCTCATCTTCATTTTGTGCAAGGAAAAGAGGGAAAGGTTTCCCCTATCAACTTTAATTTTGTTGACCAAACATCACGACTTACTTTGTTGACCAGGCTTGTTTTACAAAAGTTTTGGAAATAAACACTTTGCTATGAAAGGTTAAAAAGAACATCATGCTTGTTGGAGCAACATCTCCAAATAGAAGTTAGCAAATCATTGTCTTGAAGGCTAAAAAGAACCTTGCTTGCCTTATCTCGAAAGTGGAAGGAATATGCTCTCCCCTTAACTAGGTGATCAAAAATCCAGACCACTCTTAAAGCTTTCTTTACTTCAAGCATTTAAATCCTTTAGCAAGCCTGCCTTCCCGAGGGGTTGAAAAACTCTTAAAGCCAATCTTTGGCCAGTGTGAGGGGAATGACCTAAGTGGGAAACATCTTTGATGCCAAGTGTTCCAACCCACTATAATCAAAAGTGGAGGGTGATGAAAGTCCCTTTCAATGGTTATGTGCAATGATTATCCTTCCCCCAGTATCTTTACGATATGTAAAGCCTTTGTTCTAAAGGTTGGGAAGCCTCCTAAGGGAGTTTATCACTGACAGACAAACAGGAAGCCTAATTATGAAGCTTAGCATTAGAAACTTTGAGCTGAATCAGTTGCCAAACATTGGCAATATCATAGTGCAAGGGTGGGGAAGAATCTGCCCCCAAGATTACTCACCATATATCTCCCAGGATAACTACTCAATTGTGAAGCAATTCACTTTGAGTTAATTTCTGGAAAAAGGCAAAAAAATAGGCACCCCCTAGGGGATGGCAAGGTTGTTTGAGCTGACAGAGTATCAAGACTAGTGGGCTATGATATTGTCAATGACCTTTGAATAAAGAGTCTATCTGATGTGTCTTTTGTTGTAAATCAAACTAGTGATAACATCGGGGATTTGAACACATCCTCAAAAGAATATACACTCAATGTTTAGCATTAGGATGATCATTGTCTTCATGTGTGCTATGTAATCTGGTCACAAATGTTAAAATATCTTGCAAAGTATCCAGCAATCAAACTCAAATGTCAGTTCAAACAAGGAAGAATCATAAAGTGGAGAAGATTTCCATATCCAACAAAACATCTTTTGAGATGGTTATCAACATTTCAACTATCTTTAGGAAAGACTTTCATCCAGCAAGATTAGGGGAATATCAAACCAAGTAATCAAGATTTTATCTATTCAACTTAGTAAGCTTGAGTATCCAAAAAGAAATCATCCATCAAAATCACAAGTGTTAAAAATTCCAAAAATCACAGAAAAACAACCAAGTCAAAATATATCAGAGCAGTTTAGCGCGTGAGAGCAACTTCTTAGCGCGTGGGGACTACTTTTAGTGCATTAAACCTTCACCTTAGTGCATTAAGTCTTAACATTAGAGCTTCATAGAAATCCAATTCTAGCAGTTTCAAGTAGCACGTTTTGAAAATAGTTTAGCGCGTTGAAGCATCAGCTTAGCGCATGGAAGCCAAACTTTAGCACGTAGGGTTTAATAGTTAGCGCATTGGTGACCCATATTGGTGCATGATCATTTTGAACAAAGGCAAAAGAAAAATAAACCAGTTAGCGTGTATCAGGGGGCAGTGTAGCGCATGGAGTCTTTTCTCTAGCGCGTTGAGAATTTTTTTTAGCGCATCTAGTCTCTGGCTTAGCGCATGGTCAAAACTCAGAAAACTAGAGAGCAAAACAAGCCTTTCTAAAAAAAAATTTTAAACTTCTTGAGTATACTTTCAGGTCCAATATTGAACACGGTCACAAAAAATCAAATCAAAACACCAGAGAAATGATTTTCAAATCAAACAAATCAGTCTTAGAACAAAAGTTGTCAAATCCAAAACTAGCTAAAGATAAGACTTTATCCTATCAAAATCAGGTATTATCATCACCTTGATCAGAAGGTCCATCATCTAAAGGATTCTATCAAACAAACAACATACCAAGTTTAAACTTTAAGTTGTCAAATCAAGTTTCTATATTGGGAGACTTTATCCATATCATTTGACACACTTTGTCGTGAGGGGGCATCTAAACCTTCATTTGATAAAAGTAGACTTAAGTTTCCAAATGAAGTATCTCAATCCAAACATTGAAGGAAACCATTGATCATTTGTGTATGACCACTCCTCATATTTTGAGATGAACAAGTCTTTATCAAAAAAAACTAAGGTAAAGAAGAGACAACCTAGTCCTAAGACCCTTATCAATAGGAGTAAATTTCTCTAAGTCAACCTATCAAAAACATCAACTTTGATCATTCATATGACCATTCATCATCAAACCGAGAAAAAGGAAACTCAATCAAAGGAAATGAGTCCTAGCATAAATCAAGATCACAATATCATGACTTCCCAATCTGATCCCATCTTCGATCAAGATCCCACCTATCAAGAATCTTATGATGATCCCCTAAAATTTTGGTATGCCATCCATAATGACCCTCTTTCATCTCAAGAGCAGAGTCCCATTCAACATCCATCTCTTAAGCAAAATCATGATATTCCTTCCATATCCTCCACTATTCTAATTCAAAATCAAGAGAAAAGCACCAAATCAAATGATCCTACTCCAAGTCAAGATGAAGATCAAGGAATCTCTTCATCCTCCAAATATATCTTAGGTCCTTTCATTCCAAAGTCAATCTCTTCATCCTCCAAATCTATCTTAGGTCCTTTCAATCCAAAGTCAAACTCTTCTTCTTCTAAATCTATCTTAGGTCCCTTCATTCCACAATCAAACTCTCCATCCCTTTCATCCATCTTGGGTCCTTACCTCCCTCCATCCACCAATCCATCACCTCAAATGATCCATAAGAAAGGTCAATGAGGAGCACATCTTTGAAATTCTTTCAACCCTCTATCTAAACTTTTTTCCAAAACTATTCTTCTATCATTTTCTCTATCTATTTAGGGTCCTTCTGTTCCAAAATTCAATTTTCCTCCATCTCTTCATCACTTCTCAAGTACCAACACTCATCCTGAAAACATTTCTATCTATCCTTGCACAAATCTTCAAACATTCTATCTATTATGCAACACCTCTTTTCTATCCTTCCATCCCTTTCATTCAATCCTTTGCATAAAATCTTTCATCTGTGAGATAGGTGTTTGTGTCATTTTCTCACATACTTGCGCATGCTCAAATCTCATGTTCAGCCCTTTTCCTAGATATCTATTCATGAAATGCTTCAAAATCCAAGTTTGTTCCTCTTTAACATTTTCTTTTGTTTGGGATACACACTCAATCTAGAAAAGAACCACTTATCGTATCTTGGTACTAACATCTTTTGATTACTATATCTCATACACTTAATCGATTTCTCTAAATCATTGTGATCTCTTAAATTGAAGACATGGCTAGTGAAAATCTAAAATCTTGCTTCAGCACCACTATAATTATCAGACCCATGTAAGTTTCATCACTTACAAGCCAATGCAAGTAAAATAAAGGAAAAAAAAAGAAATATCAAAAGCATGAGCAAGAAAATGAATATCAAGAAAAGAAAAATGCAATGAAATGCAATATCAAAATGATTGGCTATGGGAACATGCAAGTAACTCCATCGGGGCTATGGACGCCTGGTTGGAAATGGAGCAATATTTGTGAGATAACAGCGATAACCTCATCGAGGCTATGGATGCTCACTGGCAACGAGGCTCTATCCAGGATGCTTTTGAATTCAAGGTAACTCATGTATCTAGCCTTGCTAGATTTTGAAGATTACAATGATCATATGAGCCAGAATGAACCCACTTGCACACACATGGGTAATCAAAGACTAAGTACCTTGATCCAGTTTGGGATTCTTATTCCCTTTTGAGTCTACTTCCTAGTTACTAGAAATGTTCAGTTGAAATTTCCAGAGGTTCTAAGTGTGGGTTGGGTCTCTATCTTTGAAAAGTTTGAGAACACTTATTCAGATGATGCTAAATGTTGTGACAATCTTACATATCACCTCTTTGCAAATGGAAACCTCTATGCTTGGGGGGCAAAGTTCATCCACTCTATTCTTCCTACCATATCTCCCATATCCTCTAATCCATATCCCTTATCCTATCTATTCATATCTTCTATCATCCAATTATTTCTACAATCTTGCTTCACTCTAATCCATATCCCTTATCCTATCTATTCATTTCTTCTATCATCCAATTCTTTCTACAATCTTGCTTGACTCTAATTCATATCTATCTATCGTATCTATTCATTGCTTCCATCATCCAGTGCTATCTATATCCTATCTCTATCCATATCCCATTTTTCATCCTTGATCTTGATCAAAACTATGGACAACAAATCTATTTCCACCTCAATGGTTCAGTCATCCATTCATCCATTCCTTGTCTTGATATACATTGGGGCAACCAAATACATCTTTCTTCTAATCCAAAAACTCAAAAAAATCAAAATATCCAAAAACTCAAAAAAAAAATCAAAATATCCAAAAACTCAAAAAAAAATCAAAATATCCAAAAACTTAAAAAAAAAATCAAAATATCCAAAAACTCAAAAAAAAAAAAAAATATCCAAAAAATCAAAAAATCAAAATATCAAAAAACTCAAAAAAATCAAAATATCCAAAAAATCCAAAAAATCAAAATATCCAAAAACTCAAAAAAAAAAATCAAAATATCCAAAAACTAAAAAAAAAATCAAAATATCCAAAAACTCAAAAAAATCAAGATATCAAAAAACTCAAAAAAATCAAAATATCCAAAAACTCAAAAAATCAAAATATCCAAAACTCAAAAAAATCAAAATATCCAAAAACTAAAAATCAACAAAATAAAAAAAATCAAAGCATGAACACATGGACCATCCATCAAATCAGATCAACAACAGGAAAACTCTCAAAGCCTGCAATCAAACTTATCACATGTCTTGTTAATCAATTCATTACTTGAAATCAACATCAACATCAAACATGTCTTATACAGGGATAGGTACACTCGAAACCAGACAGATCGGTCTTATACGGGGTACTCACTCTTTGAAACCAGACATTTCTATCAATCATCAAGTCTTGATAATCAATCCATCTATCAACATCAACATCAACATGTCTTATACAAGGATAGGTACACTCAAAACCAGATAGATCGGTCTTATACGGGGTACTCACTCTTTGAAACCAGACATTCTTATCAATCATCAACCAAATCATAACAATGACATCAATTAGTATGACTACTGGGTTTTGTTCTAGTTAGCCTTGTCTTTATCAATTGATGGAAATACATGTTTCACAAATCATATTGTACATATCATATCCACCCATTTGAGGCATCACCAGAAATTCACAAATGCTTATCAATCTTGGACATACTTAGTGTAGTCACTGTCCTTGGTTTATTTGAAACAATTATCCAAATAATATCCCACCATGGCTTGGTGATTAGTGTACATATCCATATCAAATTAGTATCAACAATAAGGGGCAAAATCTTGACCTCGCTAGGGGCATTTTGCCTTCAAGATTTTCAACATCAGACCAAAAACGTAGCAAGACAACAAGGATCAAAACAACCAACAAATGCCAAATGACAATGCGACAAGGCTAAACATCACAGACTTGAACTAATTTCAACTAAACACAGATCTATTTGCAAGATGTTTTAATTGACAAGAATACATTCCAAATAGCATGCATGCTTACTTATGGTTGTTAATTTTTGCTTATCATATTGCCTAAGTGACTCAAGGATGTCTTACGACTAGAGAAGCAAGGAAGGAGTGTGATGTTTTATTTGTCTTCTATCTGTGAGTGAAGTCTTTTATCATGCAAATTTGTCCTACGAAGCAATCAGGTGGCATATCATTGAGGACATTTCGGATTTGTATGGGACAAAGGTTAACTCTTGTCTGTTTACGCAATCCACACTCAGGTCATTATGGTTCAATTATACCTTGACGCTTGTGTCATCTTGCAATATCAAAATCCATGTAAGCTATACTCAGGTCATTATGGTTCAATTATACCATGATGCTTGTATCAACTTTCATCAAATCAAGGCTCGATGATGAAAACAAAGGAAGCACTGGCACTTTGATCACAATAGATGGAAACATTGAGAACGAGAATGCATATTAAGCTTTGCATTAGCTTCACATCATTATCATCTTAATCTTGCATTAAGTTGCATATCATTTTAATCTTTCATTTATTTTCACATCATTATCATTATCATACATCTCATTTTCAAGATATATCTCACATCTCATAAATCAAAGCATTGCATCATCACATTTTTCTTATCATCAATCATACATTCACAACATAATCAAAATCAAGAGCATTATTATCTAAGCATCAAATCATCCTCATAAAATCTTAGATCGAAACATAATCCATATCATTCATCATTCATCATTGCATCCCCCACATGCATATCTATCACATCATCATGGAATCTTTCTTCACTTTCATATCTCTATCATTCTTCTAAACTATCTTCTATCATTCTTCCAACCTATCTTCGATCATTCTTCTAAACTATCTTCATCATTCTTCCAAACTATCTTCTATCATTCTTCCAAACTATCTTTTATCATTCTTCTAAACTATCTTCATCATTCTTCCAAACTATCTTCTATCATTCTTCCAAACTATCTTCTATCATGTCTTATACAGGATGTATCTTTCCTGAAACTAGATGTTTTGATCAACTCTTATACAGGATATATCGTTCTTGAAACCAGATGTTTTGATCAGCTCTTATACAGGATATATCATTCTTGAAACTAGATGTTTTGATCAGCTCTTATACAAGATATATCGTTCCTGAAACCAGATGTTTTGATCAGCTCTTATACAGGACATATTGTTCCTGAAACTAGGCATTTTGATCGGTCTTATACAGGATATATCATTCTTGAAACCAGACACTCGATCATCCATGTCTTATACAGGCAATATCATTCTTGAAACCAGATGCTTGATCATCCATGTCTTATACAGGCGATATCATTCCTGAAACCATACACTCAATCATCCATGTCTTATACAGGCAGTATCATTCTTGAAACCAGACGCTCAATCATCCATGTCTTATACAGGAGGTGTCATACTTGAAACTAGACTTGCTCTCATTCCAATCAATCTAATCAATCTTATCAAAACCATGCATGCCATCACTATCTACTCTTCTATCTTTCAAACAACATTCTTCTTCTTTCGAGAGATCATTCATGCCTTGTGTGCATGAACGATCTCCCGAGGGGGCATTATCATATCAAATATCGACATCAATTTCATATCAATTTCATATCGACATCAGTCTCATATCAACTTTTCATATCAAAACAATTCTTCATATCTGGGGCATCATCAATATCGTTCATCAAATCTGGGGCATCATATCGACTTTTCATATCCACAACATCATATCGATCAAATTTTGACATCATATCTGACACATCATTTTCTTTGAAATAACATGTGCACACACGTCACTTCAAAGAGGGGCAAAATGTAGACGTATAAAAATGACCATATTCCTAAATGAATATTTTATGTTCATTTCTCTATTTAATTAAATCCAATTTAATTAAATTACCTGCATTCCTCTATTTAATTAAGTAAATTACTCAATTTATTTAAATTAAATTCACTATACCCATTTAATGAATAAATCATTTTATTCAATTAAATCCCCCTATCCACTTTTAATTAAATTCAAATTTAATTAAATAGTTATCCTAAATTAAATAAATCTAATTTATTTAATTGCAACCAAATTGAATGAAATTCATTAAATTCAATTAAATCCTATTATCCCTCCATCCACTTGCATTCTCCTACATTTCCCACTTGCTTCCTAAATCCTATTTCTAATTTCTTCTAGACCCTTCTAATCACTTCTAAATTATCCTAACCCATCTTCTAAACTTTTTCACATCCCTAAACAAAGGGAAGTCACTTCTCAAACCCTTAAAGTCTTTGATAACCATTAAAGGCTTCAAGTCTTCAACCACTTAATTTTCCAAAGTCTCCCAAACCATTAATGGTTAATTCAACCCTCTTACATGGTTAGAGACTTTTTGTCTAACTTAACCTTCATCCAACCCAAGGGTCTCATCAAGCATTTAATGCTTTGACCATGATTATCTCTTAATCATTTGCACAAGAGTTTATCCTTGGATTAACTCTTAATCCAATGGGTAATCTTAACTTAAGCTTGACCCTTACCCTCTAGATAACCATGAGGTCTTCTCAGGCATTTAATGTCTCCAACCCCTTTTCTCAACCAATCTTATGTTGACATTTGTCACCATTTCATTGGTGCCAAATCGCAAACATGGATTCCCAACTTTCAATCTTGGCCCTTGTTAAGATTATCCAATCTTGACCATCCATTGCCCTGTTTTCCCTATAAATAGAGCCCATTCCTTCTTCAAAAAAATCAAGTCTTTGTGCATCAAACTTATAGTCTCATAATATTAAGCATATTATCTCTCTTTGATAGAATAGCATGTTAGATCATTTTGATAGCATTCCAATCTTAGATATATCATGTTAGCTTCATCTTAGTATCATTTTCATACTAGTTCAAGCTTCATATCAATATCTTGCATCCTATCATCATCTAGTTTCATATCTAAATCATCACTAGGATCTTGGTTGCATTCCATTTAGATCTTAGAATCATTTTAATCTCGTTCTTTAGGTTGTCATATTAAAGAATCAAGTGCTCTTCCAAGCTGAGAGCCACCTTGAATCTTGAAGATCCTTGGAGATAGAGGAGCATGGAATGATATTAAAGAGTTTAGAATCTTTTTAACCTGCTTTGTTTGGATTTCTAACCTCTAATGCAATGTTTCATGTGTATGTTTGAATTGTTTTCTCCTCTTGCAGGTTGATACCACATTTTTGACATACAAAGACCACTAGAGTACCCGATGGCCCTTTATACATAGTTGCAAAGGTTAAGGATATCCGTTGTCATTGTGCCCTTATTGATCCCTCTTGCATTCTTAATATCATAACTGAAGAGTATCTTTTTACTTTACGATTGCATAAACCAACATATGATGCTTCTAATGTGGTTGTGAAGGTATTTGATGGCTTCTCTTGTCCTACCATTGGTTCTATCACCCTTCCTATTGAAGTTCATACTAAATCCATATATGTTGACTGTGTTATCATACCCTCTTCTGATCAATTCTATGTGAAGTTGGGCTATCCTTGGCTATCCTCCATGAAGGCTATTTATTCTCCAATCCACAAGTGTCTGAAATTTCCTCACAATGGAGAAATCATAACCGTGAACCATAGCTTATTTCGTCCATCTGAAAGAAGCCCTAATGTTCCTATTGATATCTTTTGGCCTAAGCAATTTCAATCTCTACCATCAAGGAGAGATTCTATTTTTCAATCTTATAAAAAATGGAAGAACGATATGATCTCATCCTTAAATCAACCTAGATCCCCAGCACTTGACATTCCTATTATTCTTCAAAATGAGGTTCTTCCCCTCATGGATATAACTAATCTCCCTCCTAAGGAAGATCGTCAACCTATTCCTATGGATGTGACTATACCTTCTCTTAAGGAGAACAACAATATTCCTTCTAAGGTTAGACCTATACCTCCTCCTCATGATAGACCTGGTCTTCTTCCTATACCTAAAATTCCTCCTTTCTATGGCCCAATTCCACCTCCATCCTCTTATCGAGAGAAGAGGCTTTCTTCTCCTCTTGTTCAACCAAAAAGACCTCAACCTACACCTTCAACTATCAAGGAGAGAAACATTCCTAGTTTTTCAAATGTTCCTCCTTCTCAGCGTTCCACTAAGACCCAATAGAATTGTTGTGCACGAGAAGGCAGACGAAGACACCGTGTTCGAGCTCGTGAAGATATCCCTAAAAATACTCAATCTCCTCAAACTCTGACAGTTGACATGATTCCCTTTTCTCCCAAGCAAGATGTTCAACCTACATCTCCAAATTATAAGTTGCACAAAACATGTGATGTTTTTACTCCTATTTGTGTTCTTTCTCCTCCTTCTCTAAACTTTAATGAATAAATGGGTGAAAATATTATTCATATTGGTAATACAACTCCTAGTGCTTATAATGGTGAGTATGAATATGTTGATGTGGACAAGCATTTATCAATTGAATTTTCACAAACCCTAATCCTAGCTCCTAGAATCGAACAAAGTGACTTACAACATGAGCATAGTCCTTGTTTGGATCTTGTGATGGATCCATCTGATGTGCTCGATGTCGCTCCTTTGGAATGTTGCTTGCCTTCCCAAAATAGTGATCAGAAAGATCGGGAGGTGAATCTTGTGCTAGATTAGCAATATTAGCACTGTAGATCTTCTCTCTCTCCTTTCTTGCTCTTTTGTGACCATTCTTCTACGTGTCTCTCTGTTCTTATATTATCCCCTTAATATCTACTTGGAGACGATGAAAAGCATTGATATCTTTTCTTGGTCTCTTGAATGTTGACTCAAAAGACATCCTCTCTTCCCTTTCTCTAAGGTAGTATCCTTCTCTGGGGAATTATGATTATTATATGCATATACATACATTATATACATGAGTTATCATACAGCATAGTGACCCTGAGGAAAGTGAAACTACCTCATGTTTTTTGTCCATTATCCTTGGGCTTATTCCTCAATTGGGGGCTAAATCCTTGAGATAATGTTCTTCCTCTCTTGTCTCTCTCTTGAGTGTATCCTACCTTAAAGCAATCGCTCCTGATAAGGTGTGTGCGATCACTTTAACGTGGGGGCATACACCCTGCTCATATTTTCCTTCTTGAAACTTAGAATTATTTGGTGAACTTTGTTTTGCTTTGAAATCTTTGGTATCATTGCTTTCATGACTCATAGTGATGGGAACTTTGCTACTTGTAATCATGGTTCTTTCCTTCTCGATCTTCCCTCTACTTTGTCAATCAAAGTCATAAGATCCTAAGTCCACTGGGGGCTTGGCACATCTTGCCTCCTTGACATGGTAAAAGTCATTCAATAATTTTTCTTTGTACTTTACCGGCAGTATTGGCGTACGCACATATTCCTGCTAAAGTGGGGGCTAAATGTAGCACATACTCCCGCTAAAGTGGGGGCTAAATGTAGTGTCATAAAATTATAACCCTAGAAATTTTCAACTACATTAGGGTCCTCATGCATGTGAAATCAAATCATCTAGCCTGATCGGAGACTAGAGATTGCTCAACCCTTAAAATTTGCTTCTTCCTTGGCCTCCATGTCACCCTACCTACACTTTGTCCTAGAGAAAGGGGTAGGACAAGGGTGTGGTGCCACTATCCCCCCTAGTATAGGGGCATTGTGCTCTTTTCCTCCCAAGACAGGGGCGTGCCACCCCTATCCATGCCCTATTTTAGGGCAAGACCTTTGCTAGAGCATGCATTGTAGGTTGTGCAGTGAGCGGGAAACTTCCCCGATGTCGGCCTTTGATGAAAATCAATTTCATTAACCCTAATTGATATGTATTTAAGAGGCATTTTCCCTCTCATTTTCATAAGGTTCAATAAGGTGAAAATTTGCGATCAAGTATTCAAGAGTATTCAAGCATTCAAGCAATTTTTTCCAGCATTGAGCATTCTCAACTCTCCCTTAAAGGCTAGGTGTTGCATACAAGTCAAGGATTAAACCATTGAAGAGGAGATTCATTCCAATATTTAATTCCACACAAACATTTCTAAGAAAATTGCTATAACAACCTCCCTTTAGGTGATTTACAATTCAGTCTTTCATTTACATCTACTTGCAAGTACTTTCTTTCATTACTTGGTTAAATCCAAAACTTGGGTTTGACCTAAACGCAAACGCCGAATCCCAACCCATTTTACTCACTTTCAGATTTGGGCTCCATTTGCAGAGGTGGGAAAACCCTTTTCGTTTCGCGTATTTTTCAAAGGACCGTGTACATTCCTGCTATGGTTTGGGCAACTTTCCCTCAAATTCGCAGTGCGACTTTGTCTCAACATATTACTACTAGATCCGCATGCACAGCTTCATCCCATACTCCTATCTCAAGTTATAATCAATTCTTTGTCACTTTTGCACTACATAATTCAATTAATTCTTTTCCATTTCAAATAGAAAGACGGGATTAGCTTATCATTCCCATTTCACTCAGAATTATATCTTTTTCTTTGAAGGTTGAATCTAGTGAATTCTCCTCTCCTCTTCCAATGTAATCAGGTGAAAAGTGTTTGAAGGGAAATCTGTAGTGAAACTCTCATCTCTCCTTGGAGGGAAAGGGTAGTTTTCCTCTTGATCTCACATTCACATTTAAATTGGTTTAAAAATGCAATTAATTAAGATAAACACAAAAGAGCAAGAATAATCTCGATGTGATTTTGTTACTTTCTCTATTGTTTTCATATATGAATTATTAATATAATTTCATTTCATATAAATTGAAAATGATTCTAATAATGAATGTACTTTAATTAAAATTATTGTTTTTAATATGGAATTAGGGTTTGTATAAATAATCTGAAGGTTAACTCTTGTCTATTTGATTTGTTGAATGAAAAACATACACAATTGAATTCATACTTTCAATAGAAAATGTTTACTGTTATGTGTGCATGATAGATCGAAACTAGGGTAATTAATGATTAAAAAGAAATAATCATTGTACATTTAAATTTAAAAGAAAAATTTTGAGCTTAAAAATCAATGAAAAATATTACAAAGAAAAAGGCTCAGTTTACAAAGTAATCTAAATAATAAATTGACATGTCATGGTGTGTGATCAAAGTGTACAAACCAAACTTCATGATATATGCACAAAGTGTAACAAAGAGCAAAGTGTATACATTAAAGTGATTATGTATGCCTTATAGGGAGCACTTTCTTTAAGGTGGCAAAAATGCATCCAAAAGACAAGCACTAGTCACAATGTTATTCCCCCAAGCAAGGACAAATCAAGAGAAATGGAGCACAAGATAAAAAGAGAGCACATAAGGGATCCACTAACTAGGGTCAATATGTGTATATGATAGATAATGTATATTAAGTATGATTGTATTGAGTTTACCTCATCCCCCAAAGATAGTGGAACTACGAACACAATGTAAGAAGAGCACATAAGATTAGAAACAAAATTATTTTTGGGTAAACATGGTAGAGATGAAAAAGAGAGATCTCAATGCTTTGTATTGTCCCCAATTAGACAACACAAAGGCACATTTACAAAATATCACATTTATGACATAACATGAATATGGCATATAGAATATTTGAGATACAAATAGAAGAATGTCACAATAGGTTTGGTCTCTTCATTACCTTGTGCCAATGGAGCAACAAGGTTCATCCAAAGAGAGCCTTGTTGAAGGGTAAAAGCACAATGTTGTGTCACACTTTTAAAAAGGAAGTGGCCAACACAACTAAAACTGTTTAACTTCGACCGCATAAAAGTGACATTTCTAAATTGAATTTCAAAATGATGTAAACTGATCAAATATAGAACTATTAATGAAATTTATGGGTAAGTGCACAAAGAAGGTGGTCAAAAAGGGGGGTATAAGTGGACACCTTTTTTCTGAAATCAGGTGAGCCTAAACTTGGAGGCAAAATTTGAAAGTCATCCACTCAAGATATGAAGATAATCAAAGAACAAATATTGTAGTACTCTGAATATATTTTCCAAACTACTAAACTTTTTCAAAATTGGATAAGATTAAGGAGGTCAAATCATTTGCACACAAAAAATAGACCCTAATATTTTCTAAAAACCATAACATAGTGTCTGACGTGCGCATCAAAAAAGTCATAGTTAGATTTAGTATTTTGACAAATCCTTTGGCAGAAAGAAAGTTAAGAGTGAGCACTAGAACATGTGTGTTTTTTGTAACTTTTTGTTGAGCATTTTTTTAAATGATTTTTCCAATCGAGCACACCCTGAAAATTAGGTGCTTGTTCGTGTGCAAAGCATAAGTTGCACTAAAAAAATTGAAAATACAATTTTATTTTTTTTCAATTGTAAAGAATCAAGTGCACTACAATAATGTATAGAAAAATTTAAATTTGGATAAGTATATCAAAATTTATTAAAAAAATGGTGCACGTATGTCTGTGAGAACTATGGAGACATTGGTAAAAGAAATTCAATAATAATATGTTATTGTTGTTCAAATTTTAAAAAAAATATATGGTTAGAAAGCTCCAAAGATGTGTGAAAATATGGTGGCAATTCTAGAAATACCCACTTAATGAAGTGTAAACCTGATGATGAAAAAGTCGAGAAACCAAGTTGATAAAATAAAACAAGTCAAAAAGGAGGGAAATGGAGGGAAATCAAACTTCCAACCTGTAGCTTTGTCATCCAGGCCTATTTCCAAGCCTAAACAGTCAAAAGCGCATGTCGGTACCTATGGTATAAAAAGCGCATACAGGGTACTTATGGTGTAAGAAGCGCGTACGCTCTATCTTAACTATAAACAATGCGTACGCACTATTTTTAATATAAATAGCGCATATGCGCTACATTTGTTTAAAGTTTGGGAGTGTGTATAATATGATATTGTATATATAGTATGTGTATATACATATAATATATAATTTATATATAATATTGTAGACACCTAAAATTGTCCAGTCTAATTAAATAAATATCTTTATTTATTTAATTATTTTAAGCCTAATTCTTCTATTAATTAAATAAATCTTTATTTATTTAATTAATTCATTTATCCTCTTCTAGCCTTATTTCTCATGTAAATAAATACATTTATTTATTTAAATTATCCTTTTCCTAAATTAAATAAATATCTTATTTATTTAATTGATCCCACTTCCTCTATTAATTAAATAAATCTTTATCTATTTAATTAATTCATTAACCTTTTCTACCCATGATACATGTCATTCATCTCTTAATTCATACACTACCTACCCTCTCATTATTTTCTTATTTTCTTTACCTACACTCTAATCATAGCCGACCATTTATCTTTTACACCTCTCAATCTTATCCCTCCATTTCATATAGTGTCTTCTATATAAGAGGATACTTCCTTCATTATCAACCCTAATCAATCTATGCACCCCAATGATTACTCAACTACACTACACTTTTGAACTTTCATATGCGATCCTACTTGCAACCACATTTCCGTTCTTTGCTGAGCTCTTGTGCACATATAAAATCTGAGAGCAAATATATCAAGCAAGATCAATGGAGATAGGAAGAATGGAGATTCAAACCCTATTGGACATGTGATGGTATAATCTTTGTGATTTCATTTGATTTGCATGGTCTTAGGTAATCTTCATATGTTATGGTGGATCTTTGTTGTTGTTAGGCTAGGGTTTTGTGGTTGAATTCATTTAGTCTTTCAATATTGTTGTATCCATTTTCACCATAAACATTTTGGCATGCCCTGTGGGACATGGATTTTTGTTAGATATGTGTTTTTTGCAGGTTTTTCTAACCCTATATTGCTATTTTGCAAAATGATTTGGAGAATAACCTTGTGCAGCTAGGGTTTAGGACACAAAATCAAGATCTTGGAGAGATTTGCTCTGATCTCACAAATGGCTGAGAATGTTTGCACCAAATTTTGTTTGTAGGTTGAGGATAGTATTAACAACTCTCAATCCAAAATTCAGAATTTTTGGAGCACATATACATTTTCCATTATTTTTTTATGATTTTTCATAAAAAATTAATTTTGAGAGCAAATTAGCAAATTTTTCAGATTTTCTTATATTTTTGAAAATATCTCTAACTTATACACATGATTTGTTCTTCGTGATTTTAATTTTGATGCAAAATATTTCCCTAAAAATCGGATCTTTAAAAATTAGGGTTTTTCCTTATTTGGTCAGATCTCACAAATGGCTTCGAATTTTGGCATCAAATTTTTTTGCAAGTTTGAAAGACCATCAGGACTCTCCATTAAAAATTTTAGATTTTTTAGATCGATTTTGCATTTTATATGAATTTTTTGATGATTTTTCATAAAAAATTAATTTTTCGAGCAAATTAGCAAATTTTTTGGATTTTCTTACATTTCTGGAAATCTCTTGAAATTTTATAGGTGGTCATTTTTTATGATGAATCAGATATTTGAACTGGTCAACAAAACGCATTGTTGAAGGCCCCTATTTCACAAAGTCTTTTGGATCTAAAATTTACCTAACTTGCGTGCTTGCAGGAGGGGTATTATTGCAAAACTACTAACAAATCTTTGTTGCAGGACCTTGACAAGGATTTTCTTTTGATCTTTATTATGTGCCTTGTTTTCATAGATTAGAAAACACTTCAATTGGTGCACTAAAATTGAACCATTGTCTTTGTGTCTTGAGCAATAGGCTCTTTTATGTTCCTCCTCCTTCTAAGTGTTCCACTAAGACCCGATAGAATCGTTGTGCACAAGAAGGCCGACGAAGACACCGTGTTCGAGCTCATGAAGCTATCCCTAAAAATACTCAATCTCTTCAGACTCTCATAGTTGACATGATTCCCTTTTCTCCCAAGCAATATTTTCAACCTACATCTCCAAATCATAAGTTGCACAAAACATGTGATGGTTTTACTCCTATTTGTGTTCTTCCTCCTCTTTCTCTACACTTTAATGAAGAAATGGGTGAAAATATTATTCATATTGGTAATACAACTCCTAGTGCTTATAATAGTGAGTATGAATATGTTGATGTGGACAAGCATTTATCAATTGAATTTTCACTAACCCTAATCCTAGCTCCTAGAATTGAACAAAGTGACTTACAACATGAGCATAGTCCTTGTTTGGATCTTGTGATAGATCCATCTGATGTGCTCGATGTTGCTCCTTTGGCATGTTGCTCGCCTTCCCAAAATAGTGAACAGAAAGATCGAGAGGCGGATGTCGTGCTAGATTAGCAATATTAGCACTGTAGATCTTCTCTCTCTCCTTTCTTGCTCTTTTGTGAGAATTCTTCTATGTGTCTCCCTGTTCTTATATTAGCCCCTTAATGTCTACTTAGAGACGATGCAAAGTATTGATATCTTTTCTTGGTCTCTTCAATGTTGACTCAAAAGACATCCTCTCTTCCCTTTCTTCGAAGGTAGTATCCTTCTTTGGGGAATGATGATTATTATATGCATATACATACATTATATACATGAGTTATCATATAGCATACTGACCCTGACGAAAGTGAAACTACCTTATGTTTTTTGTCCATTATCCTTGGGTTTATTCCTCAATTATTTAGTGAACTTTGTTTTTCTTTGAAATCTTTGGTATCATTGCTTTCATGAGTCATAGTGAAGGGAACTTTGCTACTTGTGGTCATGGTTCTTTCCTTCTCGATCTTCCTTTTACTTTTTCAATCGATGTTGTAAGATCCTAAGTCCACTGGGGGCTTGGCACATCTTGCCTCCTTGACATGGTAAAAGTCTTTCAATATTGTTTCTTTGTAGTTTACCAGTAGTATT
The DNA here is from genome assembly GCF_030272615.1 of Cryptomeria japonica. NCBI lineage: Eukaryota > Viridiplantae > Streptophyta > Pinopsida > Cupressales > Cupressaceae > Cryptomeria > Cryptomeria japonica. The sequence goes on from NC_081412.1 coordinate 564,398,996, forward strand.
GGTGTATGCTCATACTCCCGCTAAAGTGGGGGCTAAATGTAGTGTCATAAAATTATGACCCTAGCAATTTTCAATTGCATTAGGGTCCTCGCGCATGTGAAATCGAATCATCTAGCCTGATTGGAGACTGGAGATTGCTCAACCCTCAAAATCTGCTTCTTCCTTGGCCTCCATGTCACCCTGTCTGCACTCTGTCCTGGAGAAAGGGGTAGGACAGGGGTGTGGTGCCACTGTCCCCCCTAGTATAGGGGCATGGCACTCTTTTTCTCCAAAGATAGGGGCATGACACCCCTATCCATGCCCAATTTTGGGACAGGACCTTTCCTAGAGCATGCATTGTAGGTTGTGCAGTGAGCGGGAAACTTCCCCGATGTCGGTCTTTGACGAAAATCAATTTCATTAACCCTAATTGACACGTATTTAAAGGGAATTTTCCCTCACATTTTCATAAGGTTCAATAAGGTGAAAATTTGTGATCAAGTATTCAAGAGTATTCAAGCATTCAAGCATTTTTTCCAGCATTGAGCATTCTCAACTCTCCTTTCAAGGCTAGGTGTTGCATACAACTCAAGGATTAAACCATTGAAGAGGAGATTCATTCCAACATTCAATTCCACACAAACATTTCTAACAACATTGCTATCACAACCTCCCTTCAGGTGATTTACAATTCAGTCTTTCATTTACATCTACTTGCAAGTACTTTCTTTCATTACTTGGTTAATTCCAAAACTTGGGTTTGACCTAAACACAAACCCTCAATCCCAACCCATTTTACTCACTTTTGGATTCGGGCTCCATTTGCAGAGGCGGGAAAACCCTTTTCGTTTCGCATATTTTTTGGAGGACCGTGTACATTCCTACCATGGTCCAAGCATCTTTTTGTCAAATTTGCAGTGCGACTTTGTCTCGACATATTACTACTAGATCCAAGTGCACAGCTTCATCCCATACTCCTATCTCAAGTTATAATCAATTCTTTGTCACTTTTGCACTACATAATTCAATTAATTCTTTTCCATTTCAAATAGGAAGACATGATTAGCTTATCATTCCCATTTCACTCAGAATTATATCTTCTTCTTTGAAGGTTGAATCTAGTGAATTCTCCTCTCCTCTTCCAATGTAATCAAGTGAAAAGTGTTTGAAGGGAAATCTGTAGTGAAACTCTCATCTCTCCTTGGAGGGAAAGGGTAGTTCTCTTCTTGATCTCACATTCACATTTAAATTGGTTTAAAAATGCAATTAATTAAGATAAACACAAAAAAGCAAGAACAATCTCGATGTGATTTTATTACTTTCTCTATTGTTTTCATATATGAATTATTAATATAATTTCATTTCATATAAATTGAAAATGATTCTAATAATGAATGTATTGTAATTAAAATTATTGTTTTTAATATGGAATTAGGGTTTGTATAAATAATCTGAAGGTTAACTCTTGTCTATTTGATTTGTTGAATGAAAAACATACACAATTGAATTCATAGTTTCAATAGAAAATGTTTACTGTTACATCTGCATGATAGATCCAAACTAGGGTAATTAATCTTAAAAATAAATAATCATTGTACATTTAAATTTTATGCATAATATAATTACTTAGAATTCATTCTCTAAATTATTTAAATTTTCAAAGCAGAATTGCAGTGTGAAACATTGTAGGTAATTTTCTAAAATGCCCATAAAACAGACTGTCTAAAAAGAATCCTCTAGATTTAAATATTATACATAATAGAATTTTTTTAGGTTTCTTATTCTAAATTATCCTGTCAATACAAAAATATATTTTACAGCTATCAATTGCTGTGTACAATCAAATTAATTGAACAAGAAGATTTATGTAGAGATAAGTAATGGACTTCATTTAATAATTTTTATTATTTGGTAAGAAATGCTTTGCATTATAAAAACTATTTATATTAACTCATTACTTTGTCCATTCATGTCCAAGAAGGAGAAGAAGAAGAGAGAACATTCTCTTCAAAATTACGGGGTAAGTATTGCCTTGCAGCCTTTCAGGAAGATTGGTGCAGTAGTGGTAGAGTGGTTTTTGTTAAATATAAAACAGCAGAGGCAACATAAAATAACATATTAAAAAAACACCAAACAATATATAACACAATAGTTTAAGTGGTTCATCACAACTGGCTACATTTATCGGAAAGTAGGAAAATAATCTAATAATCAATGTTTCAATTGTATACATTACATACACTGCACACATTCATTTATAAATTCATTTTCATGTACGAAATGAATAGTCTAGGGAAGTCTAAAGGTCATATGACTGTAAAACTTCACATACCCAATAATCTCCCCCATGAAAACCAACCGACACATCCATTCACTATGACATCCCCTGCTCTCCATTTAGATAATTAAGATTTTAGCTTTAATTGAACCATCTCTTCTTCAATGTTCTCGTACCTCATTAATTCAACAACAAATACTTCTTCCCTCACCACAGACAGTACCCATCTTGGGGGATCGATTCTAAGGAGAATGATATTGTTTATTAGGTCCAGTTTCACCCGATCCATTTCATCATCCACGTTGTAACTAAAACACAGGCCATCGTCAGATCTGTATTTGGCCATCATTACACCCAAACCTACAACCACAATTCATGGCACAATAATTTTATCTTCCCTGGGTTCTTTAGAATCTTCGCATAATTCTTGCTCCATCTACATTATCGCCACGTGTTTCTCCACATCACTATCGTATCTATGCATCTGTGCATCCATTCTATCAAAGAGGTGAGTCATACTGCGATTATAAGTCATTACATTATTAAAAATCAATCTTCTACGCTCTGCAAAATCAAGAGGTGATTCATACTAACTCTCGTCAAGCATTGATTTCACAGTGCCAATAGCTGCAGGATGCTTAATTATCACTTTAACGTCAATCACATCTACCGAAGTATTAAAATGAAACCCAAATCGGTGTTCCATCAACCCGTGTTGCTTCATCAATCCGGCCAACTGTTTACAATAAACGAGATCAACCAATGGCCTTGTCGGTTCGCTTCCACCTAACTTTTCATTTCCCCTTCCACCGTAGTAAGATCCCCTAAAACTTCCCAGATAATTACTATTATGGCCTCTATGTCCCTTATGACATGTTAGAAAGAAACTGCGAAAATTCTGTGTGGCAATTTTATATTGCGCCTGTGCAGTGACAGGATTAACACTGTTGCAAAGCTCCTTCCCGATAAAAAAATCCTACAGCTTGGGAATTGGGGTCAACCCACCTATCAGAATGACTTCACCTAGTCGATTCTTGTCGAGCGTAGCATCTCTCACACATTTCTCCACCAGTTCAATCACCTCAACTTTTCTAAGTGCGGATCGATCGTCCAGGCTGAGAACTAGTTTTTTGGCATCCTTCTCAAACTCAACAGACCTGTGCCTGGGTCCATCTCTTTCGGTAGCGCCAGCAACTATGTTTCCCAGGTCATTTGGCACCCTCTCTCCAAGCTGAAAGGCTGAGTCTTTCCCGGCTTGCCCTCTCCATCTGTTGCGGCTCTACCGCCAACATGGACTGCTCCCGCAGCGATGCCACGTCCTGAAGCAAAACCGCATCGCTTGCATACCATTGCGCATTTTCTATAGGCCAATCATGCCCGCTCTTATAGTCTCGACCTCTTCTAACCCAAGATCTCTCTGTAATTTATTCACACCAAATTCAGAGTCTTGTGGATCCTACGCAGCCTTTAGCCAGGTGCTCTCATCGGCTTCCTTGAGCTCTGTAATCCCTGCGCTCATGGGATCTCCAATCACCCGGTACCCTGAATCTTCCTCTATTAGCTCCTGCCATTCCTCCTCCAGTAAGGTTTCTAGGACAAATACAAGGTTCTCAGGCCTCTTCTTCTGCTCCAATCTACAATGGCCTCCAGTGGTTTCTTTCCACTAAGGATAATCTTCTCAATCAACAAGAGATGCATTTTTGTGACGAAAGAGTTCTTTGTGAAGATCTGATGGACCTTCTCATTACTTTCTTCTTCTTGAAACAAGGTCTCTTCAAGAAACTTCAACTCTTTCTCAAAGTTGTCTTTCTCTACATTTATCATCCGACACAAAACCTCCAACTTCTGATCCATACAAATCAGTTGATCTATGAGTAAGAAATTTTCTTCCTTTAGCGTCACATTTTTTTCTTCTTGGTAATTCTCATGAGTCTTGGTCTCAACTTCCTCAATTTCATCCTCACTCGCCTCACTATCCTTGTCTTCAGCTGAATCCAAATTGTTAAGAAATTTTTCAATAACAAAACCAGCAGATTCTATATTATCAAGAAATTATTCAATGATGAAATCATCTTCTTGCATCTTTGCTCAATAACTTCACCTAAGCTTTGATATCGATTGTTAAATATAAAAGAGCAGAGGAAACATAAAACAATGATATTAAACAAACACTAAACAACACATAACACAATAGTTTATGTGGTTCACTATAACTGGCTACATCCACCGGAAAGCAAGGAGAATAATCTACTAATCAATGTCTCAATTATATACAGTACATAGATTGCATGCATCCATTTATACAATCATATTCAGGTATGAAATAAATAGTCTAGAAAAGTCAAAAGGTCATATGACCATTGGGCTTCACATACCCAACAGTTTTTGCAATGACATTTTCTAGATGCTTAAACGTTTTCTTCAATCCGGATCCATGGGAAGAAGATTTCAATTTCTTCCGAAGCTGGTGTCTTAACAAAGCTATCATCAAGGGCAGATTTGTCCAGTTTATCCTCTCTATTTTTGATGTTGAATTCGATTCATTCCTTCTCATTCAAATCTAAATCATGAGAATCATATATGTTGGTGCAATGATCATTCAGTGTTTAATGAGAAGAAATGCAGCGGATCCAACATAAAAAATAGAGTGGATAAAATGGGCAATCTGCAGGTGATGATAGTTGTGCTAAGACATCAGCTCCAGAAGAAATTGAATGATAGAGGTAAAAATTAGTGTTCCTAATGTATTTAATATGGTTGACCATCATCTCATGAATCCAGATTCAATTAACGATCTAGAAAATGTCGTTGTCCTAGAAAAGTTCCAACTATAATGTAAAAACATAATGGTCTATAATCCTACATATTAAACCTCTTTAAATTTGAATTCACATACTTACTCTAGCCTAGCCATAGTTTTGTCTTGACTCTATGTCTTCTAATTGACATTCTAGGAATCTATTCAGTTACATCAAGATCTAATAATTCTATGAGATTTTCACAATCCATGTTGTAATTCTCTTAATTTTTATGTGGATTCGATTGTCTACGCAAATTTTTATCATCAATGTTTTGAATCACACTCTATGATTCATCCCCTTTGAAATTTGTTGAAAAGAATTTGAACATTAAATGTATATCTTCTAAAAGTATGCAGTAAGCAACTCTATATCATGGTGCTATTATTAGGTTTGCAGGGTTATCAGATATTCAAGAACAATTGCTCTAGCTTTATTTCATCTTTTAATCAATCTATTGAAGAAATGATCTTCATATTCAGAAATTAGTTCATGAGCTTCATTCGTCAAACGCCATCACCATTATCCACTCTAATAACAGTCCATATGTGTTTCCTACGCTTCTTCATTTTGAATGCATGTCTACCAGAGGGTTTCAAGCTCTAATGTTTGGAAAAAATGCCTCTTCATTATGTTTTGATGGAAGTCCATTTTTTTCCAAACCTCTCAATTTGGCTTGCGTAGGGAATGAGTTTGAATTTACACCTGTTCATTGCATTTGTTTGAAAGTTCCTATTTAGCCTTAACAACAAATCTATTTTCTGCAAGTTTTGCAACAATGGAATTCCATGAGGTGACATCACCTTGAGATATTTTTGGCAAGCAGCATCATGCCAATGCTTCTATATTTTCTTATATTCACAAATGATCTACGAGCACCAAGAAAACACATCCACACAACCACCAAGGTTTAAATGACATCATAATAATAAAATTGGGGTGTTCTCAAGAGACCTTACACGGGCATAAAATTCAACCGCAGCCATTCCGCAATCATTTCAATTCATTCATTGAGGCATAATCTCTTAGAGTAATTGTGTCAAATAATTCAAGTGCGAACTGTCTATGATTCCAATGGCGACTTCACATCTGAAAAAGTTCCTCTATGCTTTGTAGAAATATATCCATAACGTATTCCAAACTTTCCATTGTTTCACAGGCTTGGAGGATGCTTCCAAAGGTTGTGGAAGTTGGCTTTATACCTCCTAATCGCATTTACTTGAAAGTTTCAAACCCCTTTTCACCAAATTGGTTTGGTACGATTCTTTGTTAAGGTTCACGTTTTGTAATGCAGGTGCACATTGTAGTCGCAGCCGGCAAGTACATTGCTTGAAAATTCTTCAAATCTTTTCAACAACTCTGCTTATATGAGTATTGTTATCATTGTATTCGCATGGGGTGCCAATCTTTTTGAGACGTCAGTTTTAAATCACGTATATTAACCACAATATATTAAGTAAACATATCAGAATTTAGCATACAACTATAGGGCGTTTTCTAAGACATCCACAGGGGTACACTAAATGCAATTCAATCTCTCTTACAACACTATACTCACAAGGAGAGTTACAATCATGAAGGTATGATGCACAAGATCACATATATTATAGATTCATAAATGAGGCCCAAATAAGTTACATTGTGATTTCAACACTAGATCACTTTTTACATTAAGTTATATAGGAAATGACTTAACATTCAACCATACAAGAAGTTACAATGGAAGGGATGTGCAGAAATTCAAATCACAAATCACTATCACATGTTATGATACAATGATATCTAGATACAAAATAAGGGACCAACACAATGAAGGTGCTATGTCACATCAACATGATGTTATTATGATGTAGGATGGACATTACTAACTTAATCACAACCACTATGTAAGGTAAAGTCAACAAAAAACATTGGGCCACAAATGTAGGATACATGTGATGCAAATGAACTAATTAAAATTCTTCACAAAGGCACAAGGCAATAAGCAACATAGGTTTTCATATGAATACAAAGAAAAATTCAAGTTTGAGGATATAATTCATTAACCCATATGATCTATTGTGATAATTCATGTATCTTTCACTTAAGAACACTTCATTTCACATATGCAACTATGTACTCCCACAAGGATCAATGCACAATGCACTCAATACAAGAAGAAATCTAGTCAACATTCTCTAACATCTTGAGAACATGAGTCATTTCATCATTTTTCATCATCAACAAAGGCATTCAAGTTAGATTGGGTAGAATCCTCAATAACATCATCTAAGAAGCGTGGAAGAGTAAAGAAGGTCACTCAAGAGACACTAACCAACTATGCTAACAAGTAAGTGAATATCGAGGAGACCATAATACTGGAAGGAATTCCTCAAAACACACAAGGGTCTAATTAACCCTTAGTAACATGCACTCATCAAACATATCATGCTAGGTCAAACAAGGCAACAAGAACAACAATTGCCAAAGCATCCACACTCCAAACCAAATAAAGAAATGGAACAATAACTTAAAGACAAGGAGCAACACACCAATAATCAACTATTTACCATCTTAATAGACTCTTAAATAGGGGTATCTATCCCTTCCTATCAAGTACAAAAGGGCCTAAGATGTGCTCTTCCTCTACAACATCCTACTCCGATCAAACACATTAAACTCACTGAAATGGCACACAAGTCATCCAAGAAACCAACCAATCAATCAACCCACAACATAAGTAGTTATGCACTTTACAATAGAAAAACAAACTTCAAGGGAAATATCATAACAAGAGACACTAGTGTTGCAACATGGGCTCTGATAGTATATGTAATGCCTCTCTAAGAACCCCAAAGGAAACAAGCGAAGAAAACCTATAATACTTTTTTTTGAAACATTCTCTAGAGATAAACATAACAACTACAACACTAAAGATATTTCACTACATGTCGCACTTCCATTAAAATGTGTACCCAAGTGTCACAAAGGAAACTAGGATATACAAGGACACATAAACAAGACCACACCATCACAAAAGTGAGGTTATAATAGTAGAAGACTAGCAATGGAACCACTCACCATAAGAAACAACATAACAGAGAGAGAAGAAGAATGACTCTTTGATGGCAATTGAAAAATACCATAGCTACATCCTCTCAAAAAAGACACCAAGATGGGATTAGGGATTCATCAATCTTTAATATGCATCATTGTTATGTGACTTTTTCTCCAAGAGAAACTAAAGTGATGAAATAACCCTTTTAGAATTAAAAAGGGGGATAAAAATAAAGGATATTATAATTCTTTGGTTTAAAGAAAGGTTAATAAAGTGTTTATGAAAAACTCTCTTAAAAGAGAGTTATAATTGTATTTATTAAAGGGTAAATAAAGGTGACCATTTCGAAAGGGTGTGATGGTTTGGGAGCCACCTCTTAAAAGGTTATATAAGTCATTTATGTGAGACTGGGAAGAGGGCATGGAGATCACTCAAGGAAGAAGAAGAAGAAGTGGCTTGGTAGCCTATGGCCATGGGAGGAAATATAGGAATTTAGAGGGCACAAAGGAATGAAAGTTAAGGTCATTGCTTGGAATGGGGATTGGAGAAGGGGTACACAACGTGTGTCCAACTCGGGGTATGGTGTACACTTGGGAGTGTCCTGGCCAGGGCTGTGCTTATTTCATGTCATGAAGGCATGTGAGGTTCTATGAAGAACCTATCCTCCTAGAGTTCTTACTTTCCATAAAAGAGCCTAGACCTGTTACTATTGCTTTGAATTGTAGATAATATGGTTGGTTCTATGTAAGAATCAGTTTCCTCTGTAGGGTGCCATAGCCATAAAGGATCCAAGGCCATTGGAATCTTCTTGGAGTGACAATGACTATTCCAAGTGCTCAAGATTAAGATAAGTATTGCAAAACCTCAAATGATTCTATAAGATATTGATAATGCTTTATATATGATTTGTCGATAATATGGTTATATTAAATGGTTATGTTATTCTATTTATTGTGTTATCTATTTACTTATTAACTATTATCAAATTATTACATGTTATATTTATATAGTTACTTACATCTAATTTAATGATAATTTCCTTTAATTAATGAACTTTATATTAACATTTAATCTATTAATTCTGCTATAAATAATTAATTAAGTCTTGGAGAAAAGTGCCATTACAATCATACTAGGCCAACCAACATAGGCTCAAATTCCATCACCACATGCAAGAATCCACTAGCTCAACTGCAAACATAAAACATCCTATCACAACTCAACAAAGAACAAGAAGAAGAATGATATCCTCAAATGCCAACCAACTATAAGGGAGAGCTAAAAAAAGGTTTCAAATAGTGCAAGACTTCACAAGAACATACAATAATTATCTCAACATATTAGGTTTTCTCCTCATTCCTAGGCATGACAATCAACTTGTGGTAGACACAAACAAACATACTGATATAATTGATATTGCTAAAACACTCTAACAACATACTAGGAGCTCCCCAAATATTTCTTTGACTCTCCAAACCCTTGTAGAAACTTTAACACTCTCAAACTCAACCTTCAGAACACCAAAAGCCCTATGAAACACAAGATCGAGACTAGAGTGCCCACAAGGGACTATGGCACTCTAATATGACATATGCATGTCATAAGGATAATACAATCATGTGTTTAGACCATTACGGTCCATTTTGGGTGCTAGTGTCCCTTGTAACCCAATCTTGTTCTATCATCCTCCACTCTGCACCATCATCCTAACCAATGAGAAAATTGAATTAGGTATTAGTCCCATAGACACCACATATGTGTTGGAGTAGACAAAATACCCTGGGGAATTTGAATGAACACTCCTAAGTTATTTTAAGCCCGAAATATATTCATATTGTCATAACCATGATACAAGATTGAAACATAAAGAAGGATGCATAATTTATCTCATGTTCGATACCAATGTTGGCACATGTAAAACTAAACTAAACCATCACATTATCAAAATATTACATCATCCACCATGATGAGTCTTCAATATACATATACATGTCCATACATATCTTTGATTTAAATATCTATAAGTTTATATTTGCAAGAATTGAGAAAGAACATAAAAGCATGAGAAGATAGAGAAGTTTAACAATCTCGATGTCATTCTTGAAGCCATGATCTCCTATCCCTAATAGTGGTTAGTAATGACACCTAACCATGTGGAACCTATAATTCCACCCTATCATTCTCATGGAGATAATCACATGGCATAAACACACTAGAAATAAATACACACGAGGGTATAGGCTTGCACAAATTCTATATGCAAAGTATAGACATCAAATGTGATCATAGAATAAACATCCTAATAGGAATAATTGCCAAACATTATGATTGAAAACCAATCAATACAAGATAATAGAATAAACTTCTATACAAGTATGTAGCACATAGGAATCAGGGTAAGAATACCTTTTATCATTCAAACACAAGGTGATATATAACATCATGGACCAAAATACATGGCAAACACATGATCATCAATGGAACAACACCAACAAGAAAGGAAAAAATCTTCCAGGTGCTACTCAAATCTACAAGACAAGATGTTAGAGAGAGAGGGGGGTGTGTCATTGTTTAGCTTGAAGGGATGGCTCATGTGGAATCAATTAGTCATCTCATATAGACAATGAGACTTGATCATACAAGTCTCAATGCTTTGTGAGTGGGCTATCTCTTCAAAAAAAGTCACAATGCTCCATGAGCGATCATTTCTTCCCAAATCATTCTTAGCCTATACAAGTTCTCAAGGCATGCAAGGGGAATCTATTCATTTTGGTTTATATTATTATTATGTCATTAATTTTTATTTGATTACAAAACATCCAATGAGTTAACCTAGTAGTCCCTCTGTGCCCCGAACCTCATTCAATGCCACTCCCATTCATCGAAATAAAAATTAAAACCAAATTCAATGATATCAACTTTCTAATTTCTAATTCTTCACAAAAATGAGCCAAATTCAAAAAAAGGGGAAAATTACTCAATCGTTAAAATCAACATGTTATATAGTTACTGAAACGGTTCGATTTTAAAATTTGATGCATAAATTCTATCACTCCATAATATAATTTCACATAAAACAGTTCACAAATTTTCCCTAAAACTAGGGAATAGAAACATTCACCATTAGAGGAGCTTCAAGAACACCCATTTTTTTTCAAATTTCAAAAATCATAAAAGTAAGAATAGCCATTTGAATCTTATCTACCTAACACCATATTTACACAACCAATTTCACAAATTGTCCATTCAATTGAAAATTTTGCATGGTAACATTCCACAAACATGGTTTTCTCAAATCTCATCAAAACAAATTAAATACTCAATGAAATGGAATGGTTTGCATAAGGTAAATATTCTAAACCATCAATTTATTCATTTACAAACAACTAAACTTGAAAAAAGTACAAGCATAAAGAAAGTAATGGGGTTCTTACCTCAATTTTTCATTCAAAATGAAAGATGAAAATCTCTCAAAACTCTCAAAGAAAGATCAAATCCATGAAGTAGAATGAACATGTCTCCATTCCTAATATAATTAAATACAATCAACAAAATTTCTCCAAGAATCCACTCTAAAATCTCCATTCCAAAAATCAAGTCTAGGGAGGGTTTTGAGAGCTCAAAAATCCCAAATAAAACTGAAGGGTTGCATTTAGCAAACTCAAATATTCTTTCCCTACTACTCTAAAGGGGTTCGATCTTAAATAACACTTATATTTCCAGTAAAGCCTAATCATAAAAAATGAGCTAATTTTCTCAAATAAAACCCCACCAACTAATTACTTTTTAAAAAATAATAAAAATAAATAAAGGAAATAACATTTTAATTTCCAAAAATCACCATACGCCCCAATTATGTAAATGTCAATAAAATGAATATATATATGGTATATTTAGTTTTAAAGTATTTAATTACAATTAAAATCATTAAAATTAACTTTCATAGTTAAAATTGTTGATAAAATGTAATTAAACAAAAACATATGTACACTCTTTACTCGTCAATCATAAGGAAGACTCGAGGTGTTTTGGACATTACCAAACATGGTATCTAGGTTAGTCTTGACATTCACATGGCAAATCATACTCAATACAGTATGATGAGTATAGTTTAGCCCAATGTGTTATCAACTTTTAACCACTCTTAGGGAGGGTATGCTCAATCCTATGGAGCTAGGTGGATTTGATACCTACTACTTGAAACCACTCAAAAAGCATCATGGGTAATGCTAATGGACCTTTTGACACACTCAACACAAACTAAGTATTTCCACTCAGTATCTCCTAAAAGAGGTTGAAACAAGGATATTTTGGACCTTCCAAGGTCTCTCTGGTTAGGTCACAATGGTGTGAAAATAGTTAAGTCTTCATGTGACCTATTTAACACATGGGCATGCTAGTTCTGAGCTGGAAGGTACAAGTTTTCTAATTTTATTTCCTAAACTAACTAATTTGAAGAAACAAAAAAAGAAGGAACATGATAACAAGAAAATGAATTATCAGTATATTATCTAACCAACATTATCAATCAAATCCAAGAAGCAGTAGGCATTTGAATCATTTAACATGCTAGAATTAACAACTCAAACATGAAAATGGAATAAGGATTTTAAAAACTATATATTACTCTCTTTTCAGATATCCATTTAATCTCAATCAACATTATGCATGCGTAGATTGATTTATAAATAAAGATGCTTGATGAAATTTGGATTTATCTTAGATTAAGGAAGTTGTAAAAAAGAAATGATACCATAAATTCATAAGAAATATACCATGAGATTGTAAACCACAAACTCTATTGCATTATCCTTTGAAACATACTAGAAAATCATTGATATTTTAGTTCACAATATTAACAAAAAACTTCTAAGACTATAAATGTTCAAAGCAAGAAAGTTTTTGATATTACAAACTAACTTAGGACCTCAAATATGTAATTCTTGAACCCTCCAAATAAATTTAGAGACTACAATTATAGGAGAAGATCTCCTCAAAATTAGGGACCAAATTACACCAAAGCCCCTATTTTCTAGAATTCAATGTCCCTGAAAGGAAAGAAAATCTGCATAAACTAGAGATTTGTAGATATTTTGTGTTGGAAGTTTCCAAAACTTGGAGTTATTACTCAAAGTTTTAGGAATAGAAACTTTAGATCTTTAGTTGTGAAATATGTGATTCCCACACCAAGGAAAGAAAATCTAAACTACTGGAAGGAAGGAAATTTTCTAGTTTGGACTACAATCCACTATAGTGTTACAAACGAAATTGCTATGTGAAGAGAAGTTGCCAAATCAGAACTAAAGTTACCTTGTTCTGCCTTCAATTTATTCTTAGCAATCTAGAAACTTAAATGAAAAAATCTTTTGAGAAAATAAAATGATATGCCTTCAAATTCAAAATTGTGGTTTATTGCTTATTTTCCTTTTTATACTCTCTATAATTTACTAAGCAATAATCCAATGGCATTTTATTGGGTCCATCCACCTAATTGATTCTAAACTTTTTCCTCCTCGCAACTTGTTTCAATTTACTCACATCTTCTAAGGAAGTCACTGTTAATCCTATGAGGATCCAGTTAGTACTGAGAGGGGGGTGAATCAGTATTAAGACCAATTGAAACTTTAACTCAAAAAAAAAACTTATATCAAATCTGAAACCATTTAACAAATGTCTCAACTTTTTTAATCAAATCTAATAACCTCTTTATCAGATTTTCTTAACACATTAATAAAATCATTTATCACAACTATCAATTCTTTCACCACCAAAGAAATCATATCAATTTGATCATTTACCAACTCATTAACCTTATCAATAAGATCAAAAAATTTCTCAAACAACTCCTTATCAATACCGGTAACCTCTAATAAACTTCTGATAAAACATCATAACCAGTGTCTCAAAAATAATGCATGAAATGAAACATAAACAAGAACATCACATGAAAACCATTCCACACATGAACACCATATGTTTTTGACGTGTAAACCCAAATGGAAAAAACCATGGTGGGATTTGGCACCCACAAATATTTGTACTCTTACGAAGTATACCTTGTTAGGAGCTTAGCTCCGTTAGGAGCTTATAATGCGCCCGGTTAGGAGTAGACCCTGTTAGGAGATTTGCCTTGCAACCTGGTTAGGATCTTGATGATCTATTAGGATCAACCTCATGAGAGAATTTAACACTCTTTTGAGAGCTGCCCTATTAGGGGACTTAAATGTTTAAGGCCTTTTAGGACCTACTCGGTTAAGGGATTTAACCTGTTGAAACTGTTAGGGAACAACACTAAGAAAATGATCTGTTACCTGCACTTCTCTGCTTGCTTGATCAGATCCAACTATACACAACACTTTGCAACTCTTAGGAACATCTCACACTTCTCTTGGACAGCTTAACACATTCTCTAAGACCACCGTCACACTAAACATCAACTGTGTCATCCTAAATAACCATCTCAACTAGGTCAGCCACAAAACCTAATTACATCATGAATTTACAATTAAAATCATAAGAGATCATCATAGATCGTTATACAGATCATTACAACAAATTACAATGCAATATCAACCATTGGTTGATCATAACTTATCACAGAAATCCATTTTGTACCAAAGTCAAACCCTCAAAGCACTCCACTAAGTGTTTTGTTGATTCCCAATAAAATCTTTCTTGAATCATGCCAAAATAGCTATCAAATCTTTCACGTGGGTTGTGTAGTGTTGCCAACTTCATGTAGACACTTCATCGATAATATTCATAATAGAAATCATTACCGGTTTGATGATTTCTTCACTGGTCTTAAACCCTACTAAAACCTTAGCAAAAATCCATCAAAAATTTGAAACACACCTTTCGGTAATCTCCAGAAGTTCTAGATCTGGTCACATACACCTTTCCATGATATATGTTCACCATCCAAACCACAAATCACCAATCATCACCGATCATCAAATCCAATCAAAACAACTTTGCTTTACTATTTAAAGTCCTATTGCACAAACTTTAGCTCTCTATCAGTAAAACGTATCTTTCAGTAAACCAAATCACTAACATGACAAAACAAGACATTAGGAACATCATTTGACATTATTGCCAGCAATGGCAACACAAATAACTGATCATGTCATCTATTCATAGAATCTCAATCTCTTTAGCACAAATAGACTTCTATCCTTTACCAGTGCAGTCATCCAACTTCAACTACATCACCTGTATCTGTATCAGTTATTCCAAATGATAATAGTCACAATCTCAGTTGTTTGTTCCACTAGCAAAATTAATTCTCCCAAGATGTCGTATTCACTCGGCTCTCTAATTTTTTTCATCAAATCAATTTTTTTATACTTTTTGGATTCCTTATCCCTTTTATTGGCCAAAGTGGTCATCTCCACTTCTACATTATTGGCCTACTCATAGACACAAAAAGAATTATTCAAAAATAATGTCATCTTACCCAATTGATGGGTTTCCCATGCATCTATTTCATTTCTTTTTTTCTTCACAAAATACAATGAATCTATCTCTACTTGTGGGATTGAGGAAGGAAATTGAGTTCCTTCAATGTGAGAAGCTAGGGGATTAATCTATCATGAATGAATTGCTTATGTAATATTGTGAAATAGGGTTCACAAATTTATGCATGCAAACAAGGAACTAAACCTACTTCCTCAATGATTACATTTACAAGGAGAATGGATACATCTGGCTCAATCACAATTTGATTTCAAAGGACTGATCAGAAGGTGATTTTAATATTCTTTCAATTCTGGTTGATAATGAGCTTTGGAATGTAAGTTAAAAGCAATATCTAGGGCTAAATATGTGAAATTGGAAGTAATTAGCATGCACATATAGTCTCAAGTCAAATATGAAGACATAAGTACAAATCTAGAAAGACAAAGAAAACAGGAACCTAAATCTGAAATTTGGCCTCAAAAAAAGCTAAACAAATTGACTTGAGGTGTCACTGTCCTTACAGTGTCAGATGTGGAAAAGAGATACCTTTTCAAGATTAAAATGTCATTCTAAGTGTTTCCCTAAAATTTCATCAAATAACTATCAAATAAATTTGCCTGAGGTGACCTTGTCCTCCAATTTTTGCCTCTGAAAAATTTGAATCTGTGTCTTTGTCTACTCTTCCCAAATCTATAATTGTGTCTTTTGAATCTATCACCTACACACAGTAGATGGAAAATTGTGTTGTTGATAGGATTTGCCTAGGTCAAACCTCAAGTTTTGAATTACCCTTATAACTTAATTGAAATTGAAATATATAAAGCATTCCTTAAAAAGGTTAGAGGATAGATATGAATTGAAATGATGAAATTAGAATGTTATACCTTGATGAGTCTTGCTTTGAAGTCTTCATACAAAGGTTGATGTTGTTATGTAGGAATGTAGAAATGTCTTGATCATGGATGCCATATTGAATTCTTGAAATCTAGATACTTAACCTCTCCCTCACTTCCTTGATAATGTTTAATTTTTTTCTCACTTGAATTCAAAAATGTGTAATTGGAAACTTGTAGAGAGATGTCTCAAGTGAGGGAATAAACCTTACTTTAATACCTCACCTCATGAAATGTGTCTAAATTTTCAAAGAAAGCCAAAATGGGAAGGGAATTCCCAACTATATTGTCCAGCCATTAAATCATTGAAAGTTGGCCCCCTTTAGGTTGGACAAGGGTGCCTAGGGTTCACTTGTCTGGCTTCTCGGGGCTAAACAAAGAACCACATGACAAGGTAAAAATGAGGGTTGGAGATTTGGTACTTGTGTGAGCAGAATCAAACATGGTTAGAGCATGAAATTCCAAAGCCCTATATTGAGGCCTAAGTGAGTATGAAATTGTATAGGGATACAATAACTTATGACACAATATTTAGCTCCCACTTTACCAAGAGTATGAACCTACCCTCATAGTCTCAGTAAAGTACATAAAAGCATTAAAAAACCTTCATTAAGATATTAAAGAGGCAAGGAACACAAAGCCCCTAGGGACTTAAGATCTTAAATCAATATAATATCAAGATAAAAGGAGAAACACATGAAGAGAAGAGAGAGCATGACTATGTTTTCCTACTAAGGCTTATGCTTACTATGTGTCACATGGAGAAGAAAATTTTTGAACTAAAACATCAATGAAAAATATTACAAAGAAAAAGGCCCAGTTTACAAAGTAGTCTAAATAATAAATTGACATGTCATGGTGTGTGATCAAAGTGTACAAACCAAACCTCATGATGTATGCACAAAGTGTAACAAAGAGTGAAGTGTATACATTAAAGTGATTATGTATGCCTTGCAGTGAGCACTTTCTTTAAGGTAGCAAAAATGCATTTGAAAGACAAGCACTAGTCACAATGTTATTCCTCCAAACAAGGACAAATCAAGAGAAATGGAGCACAAGATAAAAAGAGAGCACATAACGGATCCACTAACTGGGGTCAATATGTGTATATGATAGATAATGTATATTAAGTATGATTGTATTGAATTTACCCCATCCCCCAAAGATAGTGGAACTACGAAAACAATGGAAGAAGAGTACATAAGATTAGAAACAAAAGTATTTTCGGGTAAACATGGTAGAGATGAAAAAGAGAGATCTCAATGCTTTGTATTGTCCCCAATTAAACACAAAGGCACATTTACAGAATAGCACATTTTAGACATAACATGAATATGACATATAGAAGATTGAGATACAAATAGAAGAATGTCACAATAGGTTTGGTCTCTTCATTACCTTGTGCCAATGGAGCAACAAGGTTCATCCAAAGAGAGCCTTGTTGAAGGGTAAAAGAACAATGTTGTGTCACACTTTTAAAAAGGAAGTGGCCAACACAACTAAAACTATTTAACTTCGATCACATAAAAGTGACATTTCTAAATTGAATTTGAAAATGATGTAAACTGATCAAATATAGAAATATTAATGAAATATATGGGTAAGTGCACAAAGAATGTGGTAAAAAAGGGGGGTATAGGTGGACACTTTTTCCCTAAAATCAGGTGAACCTGAACTTGGAGGCAAAATTTGAAAGTCATCTACTCAAGATATGAAGGTAATCAAAAAACAAATATTGTAGTACTCTAAATATAGTTTCCAAACTACTAAACTTTTTCAAAATTGGATAAGATTAAGGGGGTCAAATCCTTCGTGCACAAAAAACAGACCCTGATTTTTTCTAAAAACCATAACATAGTATCTAGCGTGCGCATCAAAAAAGTCATAGTTAGATTTAGTATTTCGACAAATCCTTTGGCAGAAACATAGTTAAGAGTGAGCAATAGAAGATGTGTGTTTTTTTATAATTTTTTGATGAGCTTTTTTTTTTTATGATTTTTCCAATCGAGCACATCATGAAAATTAGGTACATGTTCATGCGCGAAGCATAACATGCACTAAAAAAATTGAAAATATTATTTTATTCTATGTTAATTATAAAGAATCTTGTGCACTACAATAATATATAAAAAAAATTAAATTTGGATAAATATATCAAAAGTTATTAAAAAAATGGTGCACGTATGTCTGTGAGAACTTGGGATCATTGTGAGGGTCTCTGATGGTGTGTAGTTTCTACCTCTCTATGGCCTTGGATTCCTTTCTAGATGGGCTCTAGTGGTTTTCACCAACTCTCTTTGTGTCCTCTATCAAAAAACAAACCCTGATTTTTTCTAAAAACCATAACATAGTGTCTAGCGTGCGCATCAAAAAAGTCATAGTTAGATTTAGTATTTTGACAAATCCTTTGGTAGAAAGATAGTTAAGAGTGAGAAATAGAAGATGTGTGTTTTTTTGTAATTTTTTGATGAGCATTTTTTTTTATGATTTTTCCAATCGAGCACATCTTGAAAATTAGGTACATGTTCATGCGCGAAGCATAAGATCCACGAAAAAAATTGAAAATATTATTTTATTTTATTTTAATTGTAAAGAATCAAGTGCACTACAATAATATATATAAAAAAATTAAATTTGGATAAGTATATCAAAAGTTTTTAAAAAAATGGTGCACGTATGTTTGTGATAACTTGGAATCATTATGAGGGTCTCTGATGGTGTGTAGTTTGTGCCTCTCTATGGCCTTGGCTTCCTTTCTAGATGGGCTCTAGTTGTTTTCACCAGCTCTCTTTGTGTCCTCTATCAAAAAACAGACCCTTATTTTTTCTAAAAACCATAACATAGTTTCTAGCGTGTGCATCAAAAATGTCATAGTTAGATTTAGTATTTCGACAAATACTTTGGCAGAAAGATAGTTAAGAGTGAGAAATAGAAGATGTGTGGTTTTTTGTAATTTTTTGATGAGCATTTTTTTTTTTATGATTTTTCCAATCGAGCACATCCTGAAAATTAGGTACATGTTCGTGCGCGAAGCATAAGATGCACTAAAAAAATGGAAAATATTATTTTATTTTATTTTAATTGTAAATAATCAAGTGAACTACAATAATATAAAAAAAAATTAAATTTGGATAAGTATATGAAAAATTATTAAAAAAATGGTGCACGTATGTCTGTGAGAACTTGGGATCATTGTGAGGGTCTCTGATGGTGTGTAGTTTCTACCTCTCTATGGCCTTGGCTTCATTTCTAGATGGTCTCTAGTTGTTTTCACCAACTCTCTTTGTGTCCTCTATAAAAAAACAAACCCTGATTTTTTCTAAAAACCATAACATAGTGTCTAGCGTGCACATCAAAAAAGTCATAGTTAGATTTAGTATTTTGACAAATCCTTTGGTAGAAAGATAGTTAAGAGTGAGAAATAGAAGATGTGTGCTTTTTTGTAATTTTTTGATGAGCATTTTTTTTTATGATTTTTCCAATCGAGCACATCTTGAAAATTAGGTACATGTTATTGCGTGAAGCATAAGATGCACTAAAAAAATTGAAAATATTATTTTATTTTATTTTAATTGTAAAGAATCAAGTGCAGTACAATAATATATATAAAAAAATTAAATTTGGATAAGTATATCAAAACTTATTAAAAAAATGGTGCACGTATGTCTGTGAGAACTTGGGATCATTATGAGGGTCTCTGATGGTGTGTAGTTTGTGCCTCTCTATGGCCTTGGCTTCCTTTCTAGATGGGCTCTAGTTGTTTTCACCAGCTCTCTTTGTGTCCTCTATCAAAAAACAGACCCTTATTTTTTCTAAAAACCATAACATAGTTTCTAGCGTGCACATCAAAAAAGTCATAGTTAGATTTAGTATTTCGACAAATACTTTGGCAGAAAGATAGTTAAGAGTGAGGAATATAAGATGTGTAGTTTTTTGTAATTTTTTGATGAGCATTTTGTTTTTATGATTTTTCCAATCGAGCACATCCTGAAAATTAGGTACATGTTCGTGCGCGAGGCATAAGATGCACTAAAATAATGGAAAATATTATTTTATTTTATTTTAATTGTAAATAATCAAGTGAACTACAATAATATAAAAAAAAAATTAAATTTGGATAAGTATATGAAAAATTATTAAAAAAATGGTGCACGTATGTCTATGAGAACTTGCGATCATTGTGAGGGTCTTTGATGGTGTGTAGTTTGTGCCTCTCTATAGCCTTGGCTTCCTTTCTAGATGGGCTCTAGTTGTTTTCACCAACTCTCTTTGTGTCCTCTATCGAGGTGGGGACTCTCCTTTGAAGGTTTAGTGGATTTTGCAAAGAAACTTGATTGTCTCTTCACTACTGATATTCCTATATAGGCAGATGTCAATGTTGGCGTTGTTTCTTTTAGTCTTGTTCAAAATCCTATTGAGCTAGATTCTAATGAATAGTTGGACTGTGTTGGTCCTACAAGGGTGAGTGCTGGTATTTTAGTTAATGTCACTGGTATAGTTTTTGCTTGTGGTGATGATTTTAGCTAGTTATGTTCCTTTAAATGTTTCTAGATACCTAACAAAACTAGCTTAAGGTTAAGGGATGCCATTCAAAAACCTTTATGTTTAGCTATTCTAGCCATCTCATTGGCTAACCTACTTGGTACTTGTCTAGTGAGCCCAGGTGTTATGTTCTATTTGGTATATTGGGTGCCCACCAAAACCAGTGGTTTTGAGATCTTTGTGGTCTTCTCCTTTTGCAAAGTTTGTCCCTAGGAAAGGAGGTCCAAGTTTTTAAGTTTCCTTTCAAAACTTGTTGGTTGCCCTTTGTTTCCTTTATTGCTTGCCTAGTGCAAGGGTTATCATTTTTCTTTTGTTTCGAGGTGATTTCCTAAACCCCTCTATTCTGAAAGTGAAAAAATATAGAGATTTCGAGACCTTGGTTCCCACCACTTGGGTGCTTTGGCCAAAATCCTTTCTTTCAAAAATGTTGTCTTTTTTGGTGTCGAGTGATCTCACGTCTTGTGAGGTATTCCTAGTTTTTTTGGGTGTGGGCTCTCTCCCACCTTTTACTTTCTGTATCGGTAATGAGCATATCCCATCTTTTCGTAATCAAAACATATTTAACAAATAAATATAAAATTAATTGAATAATTTCAAAATGGTCTTATTAATTTTTTCATGAATAAGTTATAATTAACTTATTAGATTAAAATGATAATAATACATTATTCATGAAAAAAATAATGAATGGCATTAATGGATTCCCTCAATGGAAGCATGACCTAAGCCTAAAATACAAAAAAAAAGATAAACACCAATCTAAAATATAATGATATTTTACTTTATCAATGAATAACATATCATCAACAAATAATGATATTTATAAGAAATGATTACCATTAGAATTGTAATAAATGTAGTGATCATACGTATTAAATTTCTCATAGAATATTTTAGAAATCTATTTGAGGCTATAAAAGGATTTCTTCAATTTACAAACTAAATTATTTTTATCTTTTACCACATAGTGCTCTAGTTGTGTCATATAAATATCCTCCTCCAAATTGCTGGTTCCCAAATCAACAAATCCTAGATCCTAGACAAATTGCCACTAACTCATTGACAGACTTAGGATTGGTTTTGGCCAATGAAATAGATTCGACAAAAAGGCTGGAATCTTCTACTCTTTAAGCTCTGTGGGACCTAGGTGGGTATCCCTGTTGCAATATTTCATGGCATTTCAACTTTACATGGACAGATATTGTAGTGTTTTGGAAGATAATTTCAATAAAAATATATGAAGGAAAAGTAAGATATACTAAGAATTTTGGCTTGAACCTTAGTTTTTATTTGCTTGCATTGAAAATTGATTATAATCTATTCTACTCCTAATGCAGAAGAACTGGAAAATGAAATATAAAAGTTGAAATAAGAATGTTGAAATGATCCTAAAACCCATAAAAGTATGATCGGTGCCTATTCGAGGGAAATACAGAGTCAAATAACAGGTTTAAAGATAGACAATATCACAGTATCAGTATTAGAATCCAATACTAGGCACTCTAGACTTTCTTAAAATGCTTAGACAAAGAATATATTTGTTAAGTTCTTCACAAAACCTCTCACTTAAATGTTGCAGTATTCAAGACAAAATTTAATTCATTTACTTGAAATGAAGCCTATCAAGATATATGCATTCTCCATTGAAGAAGATAAATTGAAAATGTCACTAACATAACAGTTCATACAATACCATACAACAAATTTGAGCAAGAAAATAAAGTTCTCTTTATTGATTTTGGGTATAAAATGATATAGTCATGATAAAAGGTTGTGCTAAAAATTTGTAGAAGAGTATTTGTCAATATATTGCTTCAAAGCTATCCTAGTACATACTAAACAAAATTTTCAGAATCGTTCCTCTTGGCCCTGAATTCCCTTTTATAACACAAGGGAGAAAAACATGCTTCAAGCCAAGAAGATGCATGTCAAAAAAAAAGTCATTGCAATTTTCCATAAGGCCCATTCTTGTCCTTTTCAACATACGTGCAATATTCCTAGCTTCATTAAATGTTGGCATTTTGGTCAATCACCATTTTCGTAGTTTTGGAATGCAGGTCCGCAAAATATACCTCTTCATTGGTACCTTAACATATGGTTTTGTTAGGATCTAAAGTACATCTTGATGTCTATCAGCATGTAACCTAGGGAAAGGTACTTGATGATTGAAAGTCTCTATCAGTCCTCCTCAAAATTAGCAACCTGCACAAAATTTCAATCAACAAAGAGAAAGGTCACTGCTAGTCTTCTACCTCAGGTTGCTTTTCTTTCAAGGAGAAGTAATTTTTATGTAAGGCTTCTATCTCATTAGCTAGCCTAGAAAAATACCTCAACCCTTGCAATTTTCTTATTGCTTATTTTGTTTTATGGGTAGGTACAACTGCAGCTCCCAAGGTAAATCTATGGTACATCGGATCCACCTCCATGATCTTATCAATAATATTAAAAAAGGTATCCCCTTGGTTTGGATCAGTGGCCAAAAATGTCAAAACTGCATTAATTCCTTTAAGCCCTTGGAAAGAGTTGATAATTCCTGACACTGATTTCTTCTATTCTTCTATGTTGGACACCACTAGCTTCCCCAAGTTTAGTGTCCAAGGATTCGACATGGGGACGATAAATTTCTGTTGCCATAAAAAGAGTAGAATACATCCAACCCCTCTCCTTTGTAATTGCATCTCTACATCCAACCTCTCCGTCATGAAATGAAATTTTGATGTTGTCATTCATAGAGGACCCCTCAAATAACTCTAATAGGTCCTGGTGGAGGCTCCTTATCTGTCTAGTTGGTCTCTTTGCAGCCTCCTCTAAGTTCCTTTCAACTTCATGCTACAATTCCTCTGCTATCATCTCAGGAGTAAGAGGGGTGGTTCGCATTGTCTTAGGCTACTCTACCTGAGCTGATGACTCCCCTTTAGATTTTTTTCTAGGTCTCTTGGGAGCTCTCAAACCCGGTCCTTTTGCAGGAGTAGTTTTCCTCACTTTTTATTTTGTAGGAGTAGTTTCCCTCTTTGTAGGAGCAGTTTTACTCTTTGTAGGAGCAGTTCCCTCTACAGGGCTTTCTTTTGAGGAATTGGGGTTTTCTCAGTAGGTGTGTTCCTAGTAGCAGGGGTATTTTCTCTGGGAGGATGAGCTTCAGTGGTAGATGTTTCAATGAAAACTTCATGGGAAACTCTTCTCCCCTTTTGAATTGGATTCCTAACTTTAGGAGGGGGAGCAAGCTCATCCAAGGACTTACTATCAAAAATAACAATAATAGTCTTTTGAACTATCGATCTTCTTTCTCTTCATGTTTTGTTCTTTAGAAGGGGAACTTGCTTCGTCTTTTTCAGACATTTGCGGGGAAGATTCATGGTTTGGTTTAGCAGCAGGAACATTTACAATTACTATCATAGGCGAGATTACATCAAGTGAAATGTCATGGGTGATTTCTAGCATTATCGAGCTAGTGCCAACTTCAGGGGTACTTTCAATAGCAAGAGTAGCAAGGGAGGCCATTTTAGTTTTGAAAAAATGGAGTATGCCTAGAATTTTAAATACTGACACAAACTCTATGGACTCTAGGGCATACACATAAAACCTCTATGTATTACACCTATAATAACCTAGAAAATGCAAAAGGATAGCAGAAAATTTGACTTATTGTTCTTTTGCTGAGCTAAATTTGTTGGATGGCACATTGCTTTACTAAAATTCCCTTTCCTTCTCACTCAAGGATGCTTTGAATTTTCTTCAAATGCAATTTATGAGATAAAATCAATGAATTTCTATTTTATGGCGAAACCATTAATTCATTCATGTTGGACAAAGCAAATTGTTGGCGCCATGTTTGAATTTCATCCATCGATCAGGATTTGAATGATCGAGATTGTCCTTGACAACCTTTGAATGATGACATGGCATTTAATAGGTTTTCCTTGTCCAACTCATATTTTTCAAAATTCATGTCATTTGGAGGTCTTTGTTGTGATTTTAGGCCATTCACCATCTCTGCGTGATAAGCCTTCCTCGGATCTTACTCTATTTCCTTATACCACAACACCTTTTTTTATTTTGACAATCTTCATGGAATAAGGATTCCATCTATTTAGCTTTCTTTCTTATCCTACAACACCTACAAGAATTGCTCACACCCTTGCGAGATAAAGCCTTGCCATCTTTTCTTTATCAGTGCCCTTTTATTTTTATCTCACTGCTCATTCATCAACGTTGTCTCTTCACGCAGGATAAAACCTTTGTATACCTTCTAAATATCCTCTTATGACGTGTTTCCCATAACTTTCTGTCTTTTCCTTCTTGAAAGTGCCCTTCTTGACAATTTTGCATTGTGTGGGATAAGCCTCTTAAGCTTTTCCCCTCTTATCCCATGATCTACATCTTTTTCCTATGGGAACACGCGGGATAAGAGATTTTGTCAAATTTTCCTTAAAATTCTTATCCCATGGTCATTACTAAGTAAAAGAAAACCCTTGCAGGATAAGGTCTTTTGTATCTACCTTATTACCTCTTATCCCGCACGACCTTTGCATCAACCTATAAACATTGTGGTATAACTTTCCTTTTAATCCAGAGCTATTTCTTGTCTCATGTGCCTATCAAATGAAAATGTAGATGAATAATAGAACATGTAGAAAATATTCAAACTAAAAGCATTCTTTAATGCAAACACATACTGTGGATCTACACGTGGCATAGTGAGACCCATATCAACATACTTAAACAATCTCTGATATTTTGTCTATATGGTGTATTTGATTTATTGGTTATATTCAAGTAATAGACTAAAATGCAAGTTAAAGTATAAGGGAAAATGTATTATATTGAGAAATTAGTTAGAACAATCACAAGTAATGTCCTGCATGGATATATTTTTAATTAAGATAAAATAGGTTTTGAAGGGGCCCCAAAACCCTTGCAATCATTAAGTTGCCATAAAAAAATAGACTAGACTACCTGGCAGTGAACTACAGGTTTAGAAACGACCTGAAACCTTTCAAACTTAAGGGAGTCCATATCCCAAAACTCAAAGGTTTCAAAAAACTTAAATAGAAAAACATAGTAGCCACAACTAACCAAACAATAGCCAGACATCAAGTGTATAACATTACAACCTAGGGTGGCCAAAAAAGATGATCTAAGTCAGAAAACAATAGACCTCAAAAGATAGAGAAGAAAGGTTTTATCAAGCACCCTCAACCAACAAGAAGGGTTTTCCCAGGCCCCCATAACCTATCACAGAATCTCTAGGCCACAACAAACAAATCCTGAACCTAACCAAAAATAACTCCTACCCAAACTTGGCCCTTGAAAAATGCTAGCATCGAGCCTGTCCCTGAGAGGAACAAGAGATATAGGTTTTTCAAGGCTCCCTCAACCTTGAGAGTGGGTTTTACAAGGCTCCCACAACCTAAGAGACTAGGTTTTACAAGGCTCCCACAACCAATCAAGGACGAGACAACAACAACTTGTCCAGAAGGCACATTCAAGGACATAGGATTTTTACAAGGCACCCAAAACCTCTTGCAAAGAAATTCATTTGGGTTTTGATAGGCTTCCTCAACCAACAATATAAATAGTAAGAGCCTAAGAAGACCCTCAACCCAAAACCCATGCAACCACTCCACCTCCATTGGAGATAAAATCACCTCAAAGAGAGATCCATGAGAATGGGAAAGAGGAACAGAAGAAACCCACATGGGTTTTAGAAAGGCCCCCATAACCTTAACCTTGAATAAGACCAAAAGTGAGAACATAAAACCTTCTAAGATCATCACCTTAATAGGGAGTAAAAGAGAGAAAACAACCATAAAACTAGCCTTATTACCAAGCCAACCACAAAAAAGGGCACCATCAACCTCACACCAACACCACCAACATCAATCATAACATCTGACTCCACCTCAATACGAGAAATGTTATCTCCAATACCAACCATCTCCACCTCAAAAGAAGACAGGGCCACCTCTATAGGAAGAACTGGAAATAACCAAGGATATTGAGATAGAAGCAACAATGCCAGCATCAATGAGGCAAACAAGGGAAAGATAACAAGAAGGAAACCAAAGATATAAACAACTAAAAAATCCCACTGAAATGGCACATCAAAAATATCTCAAGATAGGCCTAAAATCACACATGAAAATCCAGAGAGGAGCTGGGTGCCCTAAAACAACTCCACCTTCTACTCATCAACACCCACAAAGCTTTAACCTCACACAAACCTAATTTCTTTCTAAAGCTTGTCATTTGTTATTCATTCAATTTTGTCTCTTAAAGAATGACTACTTCTACTTTTGAAGTTCTCGGTGCTTAACCAAATGTTGTTTGTTAGGGGTATTAATTCCCCTAACATTCCACAATAATAACTTCATTGCTCCAAGGGAATGATCTTCCCCTTCCCTATATTTCACAAACATTTAATTTTCAACTAATCCTTTGTTTCTTCATTTTTTTCCTTATCTCTGATAGAGATTTCTTGCCTCTCCTACTTTTTGGTGATTTTCCACAATCTGTTTTTCCTTTATTAGGGTTATTTTCATGGAGGCACAAAAATTTTGTTTCCTTGATTCTACGCATATCAAACCAAGTTCCTCCTCCTTTGTGAGAAAAGTCATTCTCTTCGTGTTGTGGATCTAAGATACCTAAAATGTCATAGACTAATTCCAGTTCTAGCATAATCAAATTCTCTTCCTTTGTTATAATTATCTTCCTATGATCTAAAAGGGATAGATTCTAAGTAAAATAGTGCTCACCACACCCAATTATTTTATTTAATTCATCATGCTTCAAACCATTGGTTATTGAATATTTTTTTATTTCCTTTTTACACAAATGGGTGAGGTTGAAGGTTCAAACTTCCTAATTCACATAGACTATGAACTTTTGAAGTCTTTCATTTCCAATAGCCTAAGAGATCTTTTCCTATCTATTTTGAGACTCTAAACTATAATTGTTTGAGAATTTGTTGTAGTGAATTTCTTCTCCTTCTATTTTTTCTATACTCCCTAATGTTCTACCTCTTTTGTCCTTACTAGAGTTGAGAACATGTTCAAAATTATTCTCATTTTCAAAGTAATGGAATAAAATTTATTTTCCTCGTCTTCTCCTAAGATTTGATCTAACAAATCCTCTATGGCACTATCTTGGGATACCTCAAAGCATGATTAGTGAGAAGACTTTATATCCTTCATTGAGACACTTCTCTCTATTGAACCTATCTGAGATTTACTTAGTTTCCTTATCAAATTCAAGTCTCTTCCCTAATCAGTTAGAATAGTAGATTCTAGTTTCCAATTCTTAGTACCCTACAAGGAGAGAACTAATTTTAATACGGGCACCATTTCTAAATTCTCCTTAAACCTTCATAATATTTGACCTCTTTTCTTCGGATTCCAATATTTGTCTCTAACTAAATTTTTCAACTCTCAATACGCAAGATGCCCTTGGCTCATACTTTCTCCTTCTAGTGTTCTTCTTGAATTATGTTTACTATTAGATATGTCAATGAAAAAAATTGAAAAGCACATCCTGATCCTATTTCCATCTTTCACCCATGAATATTTCCATGTTCTATGATTGAATGACAAAGATAGTTTAATGTCTCTCAATACATACCAAAGACAAACAATATAGAGATTTTCCTTCTTTACCCATCCCATTTTTTGAAACAAGGAAAAAAAAAATATGTTTCTATTTTCTACTTTAAATAGTCATTTTCCTTATTTAACTGTTTGCATCAAACTTTTCACATACTAAACTATTAATTTAACTTTTTCATTTTATTATAAATAATTTATCATTTAAGATATTGGAAACGTGTTAGTGATCGATTGTGTGCAATTTCAAGAGATTTGTGCTTTGAATCTTTGATAGAACAATGTATCAAAGAAGTGAGAGATAAGGTGTATGAAATCTCCATATTGTAGATGTCATACTTCATTTCAAACATTTTTGTAATCTTTTGTTAATTATTTTGTGCATCTTGGAGCCACAAGAACCCATGTACATGTGCGGTTCCTCGGTGTTTCATTCATATCTGTACCAATAATCTATAACACCAAAGAGTTTTTCAATAACTTCTTCATGGAATATGGTGAATCTTTGATATAGGTATAATTATGTTCTATGCGGATTATTAATGACATTTTCAAGACGATGCTTATTTGAATGCATAGAAAGCTAGATATTATTTGAGAGGATTTGTTGGAGGTCTGGCCACTTTGTATCAGAATTTTTGATGTTGTCCAAATCTTTGATCATGAAATCACATTAAGTGTAATGCATATTCATGCATCTTTATTTCCCTAGTTCTTGGTTGCATTTGTAATCCAATTCCATTTGGGAAGAGTGTTGGGAATGCCATATCAAGTAGGCCCTTGGTATTATATTCATTAATTGGGGATAAGCCTATTTCTAGCCAGTCAATGATGTTATTTGTGGTTTCCTCTAACTCTAGTATTTTCTTAACTATCTATAGTTCACGGTGTTCATTTGGTAGGTGGGATATAAATGATGATGAATTGATTGTTGTAACCTCAACCTAGTCTTCATCAAGGCCATCTTCACTGTTTACTACCATTAGATCATCGTTTGCTTCAATAGTGTGAAGCATGTTTGATACGTTTGTTCTTTCCTCAAGGATTTGGTTTAGGTTGATATAATCTATCGACACATCTTTATAGTATGGGTCATATTTTACTTTGTATTGCAATGCATCCCTAACATGACCACTACTTATGTAACAGTCATAGTAGTTTCCTTAAGCCTGGGGTCTGTGAACTATAAGTATATCTATGTCTCCCAATTTATGTGGGAGCACACTTTCAATGTTCTGTATGTCTTGTGGGAAGCTAATCATATGGCCACTGTACTTATATTGGCCTCCAATAGTATGGGTAACCTATAATATAGGGTTCACTCTAGCAATGAGCATTTATTCTACTTGCATCAATATATTCAGCATAATAGGTTGCTCCCCTGGGTCCATGCTATTGAGTGGTGAGAACCGGTGTATGCCCTTTTCATTAATGCACCTCCTACAGGTAGGGACTTGGCATGATGAGTGTGAAAGCATACCTGGGTATGACTCTTTCCATATATTACCTATTTCCAAGTTAGAAAGCACGTTTATTTTTCTACAAATGCTTTTCATTATTGTCATGAATCTAGCATTAGCATTCAACCCAACTATTTTCTTTGTTTGATATCATTCTTGTACTTGTAGTTTTTGGTGAGCTTGAGGATTTGTCACATTTGCAGATTTTCCATTCACAGGTTTAGTTTCATTATTTTCTTTTCTTTTCAAATGCCTTTGTATAGCTATTTGCTCCCTATTACTGGCATAATATGTTTGGCTTATTTTTTTGACTTAGTTCTCTTTGATCTTGCATTTGTTTAGGGTGATTGGTGGTTCCTTGAATGCAAGAGTCGGCCATCTGATTGTTATATTCATCAAGAAAAGCATAAATATCTTAACAAGGAAGCTTTACACCAAATATCAACACTACAATATAATATACATGGAACATTGCATATTGGAACGCACAAATTACATATTTTTCATTAGTCCAAAGGGAGTCTTATAGAAAACATTTTAAAATATATACATTAAGTTTACAGTTTTTTTTAGTTTAAGAGTGTTAAACATTCAAAATTTGCAAAGTGTCCAAAGTTTCAATGTTGCATCTTGTATTTTATTAAAGGGCATTGGAAAGCCCATAGTGGTGCAAGGTTGTACCAAAAAGGATGTGCCTCCCACGTAGGAAGCGTCACCTCTATCTAATCAACTGATGTGTTTCTTTTGTTCACACTTTATTGTTCCCCATGAAGTAGGGTTCAAACACTTGCAGCCAATGTAATTGCAGGGTAAAACCCCATTTCCAACATTCCCCTAAGCCAATGCTACACTAATATTTTGTGTAGGGTAAGGATGTCCATCTTAGCATAAAGGATAGAGAAATTTCATCATGTTTTAGCTTCAGCCGCCTAGTAGTCGTGAAGTAAAAAGTGGAAGCATAAACAATGCACATGAACTGTTTGACAAAATGCCTTAACAATATAAATATACATAGGGCACATGAACTATTCGATAAAATATCCTTTGCAAGATCTCAAAACATAGATAAGGGACAAGAACTATTTGACAAAATGCCACAAAGAGTGTTGTCTAATGTAATGTGAATATTTTCATGTTGACTGGTTTTTCATAATGCTTGATCATCTAGAAAAAATGTTTGACAACTTCCTCAATAAATTAAATAATCATGATCGCAGAATATGCACTTGTAATATACCACATAAACTCAAAATTATATGCACATATACAGTTTCACTTCCAGATAGCTTTCAATGCATATGTGACTCATTTTAAATCAACTTATTAGTAGAGTTCCCAAATTAACAAGAGTTGCATTGCATCTTATGAAAAAGAAACAATTGGTAAAGCTTTATAACTTACAAGATCAGACAATCATTTATCATTTGGAGTCTATGTAAAAATGATAGCAAGATTTTGAAAATAGGTAATTTAGATAAAAGGTAATTTCTAAGTATTCCCATCACAAATTGGCATTCATGATTCATTAATTTACAATGCATACACATAGTCAGACACACACAAGCGCACACATGTACACAAACACATATATATTTTGGTATAAAGAAGATTGTTTGTCTATTGTATTATATAGGGGTAAACCAAATTTTTACTCTATTTACAACTATATGCTTCCTTTGATAGTATTTTTAAACAACAATATGACTATCTATATGACTATTAATGAATGCTTTATGTACTGGCTAGGGGTAAATAGATCCTTGACTGTATTTACAACTGTGTGTTGGCTTTAAGGCTGGAGGCTTGTATCAGTACACATTTCTTTTATTTTCTCAAGAAGTATACTACTCTCTGAGGCAGAATCTAGTTGATTTGCCTTCGTGATGGTAACCTTAAGTCGTTCTTCATTATTTTATGTTTCATTTCTGCATGTTAGGTTCAAGAGGAATTGATTATACGTCATGTTTTTTATTAAATCTGTGGTACTTTGCTTGGTATTGTCATCGAATCAAAGCATGTATAATATTTATGCAAGCATGCCCATAAGTTCAGTCGCCCCTTCATCAAATGCAATTGCCCATGTTGTATTTGTGTGGTCCTAAAGGTTTGTCTAGAGGATGTATCTGTAGTTGCACTTAGACAAGGTCATGTTACACTTCAAACCATACCAAGTTCCTTCCTTGGTCTCGTCTAATCATTTCTTACATGGTTTTCAATTTACTTGGGTGGGACATGCTGCATAACAAAATGACTTAGATTTAATCTGTTGTGTCATTGCCTTTAGAATACAATAGAAGGGTTGCACTGAATTTGATGCATATGCCCATATTTCACTAATCATTTCTTTGAGGGGTAGGAGTTGGTGCAGCAAGCTGATACATAATTCCTTGTCTAGTGTGAACATTCTGGTTGTACCAATCTTTCAGCTAGGCCAAATCCTCTATAAGAGGGTCTATGGAGAGGCTTGTATTAAATGTTGTACCTATTACCTTTCCATTGAATTCACACACACAACCATTTTTGATAGCAAGAGTAGTCATTTCTTATAAATAATGCCTTCGTTGGAGTTGAGTACCTTCCTTTTCTGCCATTACACCCCATAGTGTAAACATCGATGGTTGTTTGAGTCATGTCGACTAACTTAATGGTATGCCTAGGAACCTTTATGCCATTTATTCTATGTATTGTTGAGCTCGGATCGACACTAATGACAATTCCAATAATGTCAATGGTTGAGTTGTTATTTATAGTAGCCACTTTATCAAGAACTATGAAAACATATCTATGCTTGGGTATGGAAGAATCATCATTGCAAGCAGTAACCTTTGAATTGTCTACCAAGGTTATTTCTAGTCCACTATTGAGTTTGTTGTAAATTTTATTGGTTCTCTTTATTGCTCCCCCAGATAATGTGTATGTCACTCCAACTTGGATGTTATCATAATAGGGTTTTGCTAGTTTATTGAAACACATAACACGTGTTCCAGTACCTTTGTTGTCTGCAATGTCAAAGCTAAAAATTTGGCCACTTGCTTTTTTTGTATTGTAGTGATAAATGTCCTTATTCGCTAGGACACAACCCTTGATGGTCCACCTTGGTTGGTAGGGATTCAAATTTTTTATAGGAGTTATTGTCATAAGTATGCTGCACATGTTTTAAGATGGCTTGACCCCAAACAATGTTTTTTGTCGCCCAAAACCCTTACATTTTGTGGATGCATTTGGCTCTATACTTGCATCACATAGGGGAGTTGTAGTTTGTTCTACCCAGTCTTCCCATTTTACACAAAGGAAGATCGGTTCTCCAAGTATAGGATGTGTTGTACATAGAATTTCTAGGTTCAGAATAACGATCCACCTACACAATTAAACGATAAAAAATGAAATATTATAAGCACTACATTCTGTAAAATGTAAAGGTTCTATAAACTTTGTTGGAATAATAGTAGGCTTATTGACTCACTGGGAGCCATGCAAATTCAGGAATATTTATTTTGTTAGTTGTAGTATGGAGCCAACCATGATCCATTTAGAATCTTTGCTATTGTTATATTTTTGGCAAGAATGCCTTTTGTTTGTGTACTCCATCTGAAAGATCAACTCTATAATGATTGCAATGCTCAGGTCCATCCCCAAAGTTAGATATAGCATATATTTGGAGACATGGAGCCACAAACACGAACCCGTTGTACATAAGCTAGATTGTATTTTCAGTTAGTACATCCATTCAACCATAGATTGGGATGTTGCCTGCAAAACCAAGAGAAAACTACTTCATTGCACTATACGAATGTTCAACAAAAGGTTGGATTCATTAATGACAATGCACATAATGAACAATGCGTATGTATCAAGCCTTCAATAATAGCATTATACATCACTAAGTAGAAGAAACAACATTGATAATAACATGTAATGAGATTGTAAAGAGATGAACAATATTGCCATTATACTTGGATTGTGTGGAGGACAAAAAGAAGGGATGGGTGTGCTAGAATAATATGCAATCGTGGAGATGTATTGATGACATGCAATTGTGATCCTTGGGACAATTACATTGGATAGGAACCTTATTGAGGATGTAATTAGTTGTTATATATTGTGATTTTTGTTTTAAAAAATTGATGTATCTGTTGTGTGCTCTCTTTTTCATGGTGTCAAGTAAGAATTTGTACAAAAGTGATGTTGGAAATAGTTTATGAATTCCTAATGCTTTGTAATGTTGATGGTGGGTACCCCTGTATGCTACTTCGCCATTTTCTTTGAAATTTTTTTACTGTATAACCTATACATTACTCTGTCCTTCCTCCTTCAAATAAGAAAATATACTATGGTAGAAGACAAAGAGGCTTCTATGCTTGTCAATCCCTATAATAAGGGCAGAGGGTAGAAGAGTTTAGTAAAACATAGGCAAATTTTCAAATTGAATGTAGTAATCCATAGTTGAGAAACAATTATGGTTGAAGTATATGACTTCAGAATTCCTATAATGTCCAGGCATTCTGTCAAACAATTTCAGCGTGGTCAAAATGAATAGCTATTGAATGAATTCATATATTTTATAATTCTGTCAAACAATTTCAGCATGGCCAACATAAATCAGCAAGAGATGAAGTAACCTTCTTAAGGTCACCAAAAATCCTATGTATTTTTTGAGTGGTTGTAGGGGCGAGTTGATTTATATACCCAATGTACTATATAAAGTACTAAAGTTATAGAGATCATAAAGACATGATGCCTAGTTTTATCATACATTCTCTCTACAGTATTTATTATCTTCAATCCATTGGTTTCAAGATCATAAAATGTACACAACATTTGAATGGCACATTTAATTAGAAGTAGCAACAAACAACAAAGTTGTAACACATCCAACAATAAGCAATACTTGCAAAATATATATTACATGGCTCAATGAGTACATCAAGGGTATACTATGTTCAAAGAGGGTATAATTTGTACATTAAGTGTACAATATGTCGATTTTAATTACACAATATGTACATCCAATAAAAATAGCATTGAGCAAAATGCTCAGCTTCAATATGTTCATGACATTCCAAAAAGAAAAAACCAAATGTGGATCCAATGGCTTTCAAAGTGCATCTCTTTTATAAGTTTAGTTTATCTAGGGATACCAAACATTGTCGAGGAAATTGAAAAATGATAGTTTCATGTCCATGGAATGACGCACACCATGGATCTCTCAATATCGCAATTCCTGGAGTACACTATAATACTATTGTAAGACATTGCATGTAGCGTCATACATGTGCATGGTTTCTTGGAACACTTTAATCTCATGGGTCTACACATGATCTACATTTGCACATGCTTTCTTAAAAATTTTGACAAGCTTCTGATAGTACTGTAACACATTCATTGACAACACTTCAATTTCAGTATGGGGAGTTCCAGCCCAATGGACGGAGGTGGAACCTATTTCAGATACTGCTTCATTGTTTAGTGGTGTAGGCATTGGGTTTGGTGATGGTTGCTTGTTTGACACACCGCCAGGTATGCCAATAATATCTCTAGGTCTATCGCAACTATCCATAGCCTATTGGCATGAGGTAATGCGAAAGTAAGTCAACATAAGGACTAAGACAAATCAGTGAATTTAATTTATGTAAACTATGCGATTTCTATGGTAGGCCTTCAATTTGTTTGATCTATGTGTCTTTTGTAGATGAAGTCAATCCTAAACAACAAAGACAATGAATTTTATGAAAATTAATCATTAAATTCCACGTGAGGAGGCTAAAATCGTAACAATACTTGAGGCCCCAGTTCTTAAGCTTCGTAGGGAACAATGATGACAACATCAACAAAGCATAATACATAGCAAGAAGGAGTTTAAGCATTGTACCAAGAACAAGTGTCACATGTTTCACTTGAGAGTAGAAATTTATATAGATTGTTGTTCTAACATAATCGTTGACGACATAGTTCACCAATGCTAGTTAGCTAGCACAATGTGGAGCCTCCTCTTACGCAAGATGCAATTATAAATCTGGGTTAGAAAGTGAATAAAATTGCATCTAACAAGTGAAACATGGGCACCTGTTCATGGGTTTGCTTCTGCTTTGACTGTTTCTATATCACCAGCATCCAACTTAGGGCCTTATTGGATCAAGATGTTCCATGTAGAAATTTTTTTAATGCACGACACATGAAAATTATAGTCTATTCGTCTATAGACAATTGCAATTTCACTCCCATTAACCTTCCTATATATAGAATTTCATTATATACAGGAATAAATGGATGGAAAGTTCTAAATTTTTGTCCATGGCTATTATATTTCTAGTTGCCTTAGGTGCCCCTGAATCTGATCTGATTCCCAAGTTGCTAGGCCAAACACAAGATGTTAGCTTCAAATAGTATAGTAGGTATATCACTACAAATAAGGAAAATTGGAGAGCCTTGTTTTATTACTTCATAGAGGCAAAGAAAAATCCTACATCTAGCCCATTGACCCTGTGGTTTAATGGAGGTAAGAACAATTAATTTGTTTCTATATAGATAGTTCTATCTGCTTGTGGGTATTACTATTTTACATTGTTTATGACATTTAATTTCTAATATTTTTGTTTTTTAATTTCATAAGGTAATGAATTTGTTCAATTATTGCAAGGCTAGGTTGCTCATCAGTTGGTTTTGGGGCATTCATGGAGCATGGTCCTTTCAAGCCCATTAGTGGAGGCATTTTAGAGTAAAACAAATACTCTTGGAATAAAGGTAATATTCATTCTAGCTTGCTCAAAAGCCTGGTTATGAGATTGAAATTCAGAAGTACAAAATTTGAACAATGTAGGAGATTCCCTAATGAACTTCCAAATGGAGGATTCCCATAAGCTAAATGGTTTGCCTGATAGAAAGTGTTAAGTCATAATAAATCTTCTAATTTCTTAACTGAAAGTGGGAATGTTTATGAAGTCCATCCATGCCTAAGCTCATGTTAAGGATTTTGCACTTTTACATTATTTGTTAAAGGATTCCATGCAGAATATAGCCATATCACATGTTGTCTACTTCAAAAAAAGTGCAACTAATTGTAGCAACTGGCTAAAGGTGAACAATCAGTACCCAATAATTTTGGCTTCCACGTACAGTCCAAAGTGAGCAAATGTTGTTGGAAGATAGTAATAAATTGCCAATGTAACTGATAAATGCCATTTTGCACCCTTGGAACATTTTTATCACTTGCTTTGGTTGCATTTAAGGTTAAACAAATTTTGTGAGAAATCTTTAAGGTGGGAGATTTACCTTAGTGGTTGATTTAGGGCTTTAGGGATGACAATAGAAAAATGACATGTGATAAAATAAGAAGTAATATCATAATTAGTTAGAAGAAACAATAACAAAGGATAATTTTATTTTTTGGAAATGGCGAGGAGGAGGTCGGGTGGGTGGTTTGTTAGGGTTTTTGAGTAGTGAGGGAGATGTTGAGTCTGAAGGGGATGACAATGGTCATGAATCTCAAGAGGGTTGTGATGACATTTCTAGCAAAACTTGTAGTGTTGCTTCCCTATTTCTATATGCTGGCGAAGGTGGCAAATATGAGGAGGTTTTTGAGGGCATTTCTAGCATGGTTTGCATCATTATTGTCATGTATCTAGATGATATTCTTATGAATTGTGATAACAATAGTTCTTTGGTTATTTCTCTTGTATTTTTGTTGGTTGTGGAGGTTTGGGCTTCATTCCATTTTTGGCCTTCTTTCCATGATGTGCTTCTTGGGCATTTCTCTTATGCCATGTGCCTCGGTTTGGAGCTTACCTCGTTTAATTTTTATATGGTGATGTCATTTTAGAGAGTTAATCTTTGAAGGTGTTAAGGAGGGCTAGAGGACATAAACCCAAAGACAATAATAGTAATAGCAAGACATAACATTCATCTCTAATTGTAAGTATTTTTAGAGTGTAAATGGAGATCTAATGTGAAAAAGTCCTTAAGATGAGTGTCAGAATTAGATTTTGCAAGAATGTCATTCATTCTAACTTCTGAAGTTCATTATCCTACAAAAATTAACGAGATATTATCCATCACAATAAGCTGAAATTTATTCTTTACTAAATGTCATTTAACAACATTAACATTCAATGCATATCAAAGTAAGGAGGAAGAAAGTACAAATTAACAATCAGTATCTTTGAAAAGGAAGAAATTGCAGAACAACTTGAATCGTGCCAACTGTGAAAAAGTAGTAAATATATAAACAGGTGTAACAATATTCTAAGCACATATATGAATTTTTTATGGCCAAAAGAAAACAAGGAATGCCATTTTCACTACATCTGAACGCACATTATTATTCATATTAAGTTGTGAAAAAAATAAAAGCATATGTACGTAAGCAAGATCAACATTTAAATGTTTTTTAAATAATTTTATTTCATTCAAAGTTACATTACTGTTTTGTCAGTAAACTTACATTATGCATTAAAGAAAAAAGTGCAGTATCAGCATTAGTATAAATGTGTTTTATTAAACAATGACATAATGCATCCTAGCTGTTTTAGAATAGAGCAAAAAACGAAAAAATTGAACTCCTAAAGGAGTAAATACGATATCAGAATTTAGCATAAAGGTGTTTTATTTAAGACAATGACATAATGTATTCCAACTATTATAGTATGGAGCAAAAACAAAAATTGAACTTTGAAAGGAGCAGAAGAAAATGTCAAACATCTAAGAAGACAATCACAACTGGGCATGCAGAGAATGTTTGAATTAAGATCAGAAAATTGAAAATCCAACTACAAATATAAGCTATCAGCTTTACAAAGAAGTTTGATTTTGGGTCACTCAAGACTGATGATACCATGTGGCAATGAATAATAACAATTCTTTATGCAAATAAAAGTATGGGATCAATGCATTTGAGGATTAGATATGCATGAAGAAGATAGGAAGTTGACAATATAATCGCTGACTTGGCGAAGAGAATGAACTTAGCAGGAAAAACCGAAGGGTTTGGGGGAACCAGTAGGGGACAATTAGTTTCACATTGTAAGCCAAGTTTTCTTTCCAATGAGTGTTAAGCATCCCATACTAGCTTCAAACAGTATAGTGGGTATATCACGACAAATAAGGTAAATGAGAGAGCCTTGTTTTATTACTTCGTAGAGGCAGAGAAAAATCCTACATCTAGCCCATTGACCCTATGTTTTAACGGAGGTAAGAACAATTAATTTATTTGTATATAGATAGTTCTACCTGCTTGTGGGTATTACTGTTTTACATTGTTTACGACATTCAATTTCTAATGTTTTTGTTTGTTAAGGTCAAAAGCTAATAAATTTGTTCAATTATTGCAGTGTCGGGTTGCTCATCAGTTGGTTTTGGGGCATTCATGGAGCATGGTCCTTTCAAGCCCATCAGTGGAGGCATTTTAGAGCAAAATAAATACTCTTGGAATAAAGGTAATATTCATTCTGGTTTACTCAAAAGCCTGGTTATGAGATTGAACTTCACAACTACAAAATTTGAAGAATGTAGGAGATTCCCTAATGAACTTCCAAATGGAGGATTCCCATAAGCTAAATTTATGTCTGGGATTTTGGCAGTGACATTGAAAAACCTTTGCATTTACCTTTTATTCTGCTTGCAAGTATCTTGTAGCTGATATATAAATATTTTGTTGGCAGAATGAAACATGCTGTATGTACAGAGATCTGTTGGAGTGGGATTCTCATATTCTAATACTACTGAAGACCGTAATTCCAATGATACACTATCTAGTATATGTAATGTGTCCCGTGTATTTGATATATCGCTATTATAGTATATGTTTTGAGTACATTCCTAGTAGCATGATAGTATTGGTTATAAAAACATGCTTAGAACAAATCATTGGCTTGTATGATGTTAAAACTCGAGACAATTTGGTATTCCTTGTTAATCGGCTGGAGAAGTTCCCTGAACTTAAGGATGTGGACATTTACTTAGCAGGAGAGAGCTTTGTAGGTATGCCCCTATCTTCTTTGATTGTATCTATCCAAGCATTTTGAGACCGCATGGCCTTATTAATCAGCTCTAATGTTTTTGTAAGTGAACAAATTATTAGGTATCTCTTAAAGATTAAATAACTAATGTATCAATGATCCATCTCTTATAATTAGTCATTTACAAGAATCCATCACCTCTGAGCTTGAATTGTTCACTTGACCTTCCTTCCATCCTTTAGAGTATAGGTACTTCCTTTTCCCTTCCTTCCACCCTACACTTCTATAGGAACTCACCCTACACTTCTATGGGGCCCCTACTATTCTATGGGGATGGAGGTGAATGCCTAGATAAAGTAGTTGATGTTGGCACCCCTGCACGGATGGAAGTGATATTCAACCAGCTTCACCCCAAATCACAAACACGAGGGGCGTCTCGCTCTCGATCAGAAGAGGCGAGATGATCCGATATTGAGGAATCCATTACTGGTGCTTCTTCCGGTCCATCCACTGGATCGACTGAGTCGCTTTAATCAACAGGAGAATTTCGGGAATGAATTTGTGTAATTGTAGGGTTGTGCATCTAGCCTTCGCAAACTAACTTAAACCCATAAATAATCAAACATATGAAGTTCAAAGCGCAGATTACATCGGTAAGACAAAACGAGCAAACACGTCTTGGCTTTTGGGATTTGATATGAAACAGAAAATTGAGAAACCTCC
This sequence comes from Cryptomeria japonica, assembly GCF_030272615.1. Lineage (NCBI taxonomy): Eukaryota > Viridiplantae > Streptophyta > Pinopsida > Cupressales > Cupressaceae > Cryptomeria > Cryptomeria japonica. Next base: position 564,439,712 of record NC_081412.1, read on the forward strand.
TTCAAAATTTCAAGATATGAAGCCAAGCTTCCAAAAATCATCATAAATAGGAAGTTCATAAAATTTATCTGTACAGAAGCTAAATGAAAATCATTAGATGAAATGTTTAACATAATATGCATGTACTCCCACATATTTTAAAGAATACAAAGAGCCTTCGACATTTTGATTTTCAATAATTTTACAAAATGTAGGTTAAGAACTTACTCGTTTCAGAAATTCAGACACACCTGGCTTACAAATTCAGGCGAACATTGAAAATGCCTATATGAAGGATGAAAACCCTATCATGCACACAATAGAACCCGATGCATTAGAAACCAATTTAAAGAAAACCTCTGCAAAATTAATTCACCATTAAAAATCTAAACGAACAGTGGGTTCTCTAATAAACAAGCCAAAGGGTTATAAAGTTAATTAACTTACCAAGATATCCGGAGGAAGTGACTCAATAGTCATCTCCCCTTCCAAATGCACCTTGCTTACAAATTCAGGCGATCTTTGAAAACGCCTATACGAAGCAGAAAACCCTATGATACACACAATGGAGCCCGATGCATCAGAATAATGCCCTAAAATTTCCAACCAAAGAAGAAGCTGCAAACACTAGGGAAATAAATCCAAAGCGAGCTAGACAAATTAAAAGAAGACCTGCAGCAACTGGGGATTGTTTTTTTGTTTTCCTTTTTCTATATAAATCTTCGGAGGGTCTGAACGGTGTGCAGGGGCAGTGGTGGATGAGAGCGAATTTGGACGCCATGGTGAAAACGCGTGGAGTGCAGGACGTATGCAGTAAAGCAAAACAATGTACCGCACAGCTGGAATCAGAAGCCCATCACACGGTTACAGGATAAACCCTAATCTCAAGCACAACTAGAATCGAAAGCCCCTCACATGATTACAAGATAAACCCTAGCCATGCATTAGACAAGATGACAAGAAAAACCACCGGAAAATTCGGCGACAACAAGAAATGTTGAATTTGCGATGTGAGACAATTCCGGTGGCGGTGTACCCCCACAAGAGATTACAACAATTATTAATATATTATTCCACACACAAACATAATCGTATATATTTATCAAGTTCAATCATATCATATGATCCATTCTCAAGATGTGAACAACCATCAATGTTTGAAATCCTGACTTTCTACATTCTTACGAAGAATCATGGATAAGAATTCTGACTCAGTGCGTTCTGATAATGAAACAGACTATTACCGGAAACATTGATAAGAAAATATTTCACACAATTAATTTTTATAATATAGAGCACTCAAAGTTGATATTTTCCAATATCTTTCCGATAGATGGTTACATTGAGTATTCAAAGAGGAATTTAGTGACTTACACGAAGAAGAGAGCTTCGTGTGTTACGGTGGAAGCCTAAACCCGACTTCAAAGCCGCGTATCATATGAGAGCCCCAGTCTTTTAAAATTCGAGTGGTCGTCAACAATAAGACTTCTGTTATTTGAAATAATCATAATCAATATATATTTATTATGCTATTTTAAAACATTGACTAATAACAAACTCAAAGTGGAGTCCTCGAGTGCCATCAAAATTTTGTAGGGAAACATAAAAATATACATTTATTTCTGAACCACAAATGTCTAACACTAACCATAGTTAAGTTATTACAAGCAATCCAAAATTTGATTTAGATGCATAGTCTTCTAATCTCATTTTTATTAAAGTTGGCAAATGTTTTCTCTATTCAAGAAAAATTGAAATATCAATATAGCTGGCAAATATTTTTTTGTATTGAAAGGCAAACTAAAAGTACGAGTCTCTGGTTCAATCCTAATTCATCTTGTTGAAAATTGCTAATAAAAACTACACAACACATACAAGAAACAAATGAGATCTATTTAATAAAGGTGACCATCTTCATACATTGATCTTGTTTTGTACAGCGAAAAATTTCACATTCATCCCCAAATTTAGTCCTCACCACACATTCACATGAAAAGAAAAATTGTACAATACAAAAATATACACAACAAAATCTCCCATTTTATAGAAACAATTTTAGTTTTTTTGATGTCAAATGCATTGTTAGCAATTGTGTTAAAGTTGTACAAGAAGAGCTTGTATTTATGCCAATGATTGTTTGAGAAAGTTGTTTGGGTGATTGTAATTTCTCTCTTGTAGAACTTATTTTTTTCTTACAATAGATCATATTCCATTTTTCTAATTAAAATATTAGTAAAAAAACCATCAATTCTATCCAAGGCATTTCCACATCTAAAATAAGCCTCAACATGGCCCTACAATTTAAAAATAATAAGTTTAATCAAATATTTTCTTCGGAAAATCACAATAATAATAGAGCCAAAGATAGATCCTTGGACGGTTGGTATAGTATGAGCACATTGAAGAACATAATAATATTGCTATCAAGAAAACTTACAAAGATTTCTCATACAAATTTCCACTTACCATTATTTTATTCCTTGGGTGGCATATCTATCATTGTAGGTGGATCTTCCTTGTCATTTCTAAACAGATTGAGAATGATTGAATTTGTATAAGAGCCTTCTTAGGAGGCAATGGAATTGAATCCAACTAGGAACAATGTTTATGAAATATTGAGATAAGGGGTTTTTCTAGTAATGTGAATAGACTATAGACTGTAAATTTCAAGTGGAATTTTTGGTAACATGGACATGATATAGACTCTATAATGTCTAAACTTTACTTATTAATTCAAATGGGTGTTGTCCCTTCTAGCTATTTTCGTATCAAAAAAAAAGGGGGAGTTTAAGGCAGGCTTAATCCCTTCAAGAGTAGTAACACCATTGGAACTAGTTCCTATTGCATTGGCAATATGAGACTCTAAAAAGGAAATTACAAATTTCAAACTTATTTATAATTTAGTTAATTTTATAATTATAAGAATTAAATAATTTAGAAAATTTGACATATTATTCTATTTTAATGGAGTTGTTACGAAACAAATTAGAAAAGATGTGATGAAATTGGGTTATGATAGTTTGATAAAATAAAATGGGCCAAAATTAGTAGATAAATCAGTAAGTAAAAATCTGAAAGTCAATAGGTAGTGTGTGTATCACATGAAATTCAAGAAAAATTGATCAATCACTAAGTAAAAAGATTAGATAAGATTATGTAGAATAGGAAAGTATAAATGATGGTGAAACCTTTTTGTCTCTAATGTTTACCACAATGAGAATTTTGTTGCCCATTATAGCACATATCTTGAAAGGATGGAAAAAAATGTCTTTCTTAAGGGCCATTTGAAAGAAGAGTTCTATATGAAACAATCATGATCTCTCTCTCAAAATAAATGATTAATTGTTTGCATCTTGGTAAAGAAATATAAATAAGTGAAGAAAATCCTTGTACATTGTTTACAATCGTTAATCAATGACACAATTGCAAAATGGGACACCATGGATCACTCTTTTAGAGAGGTATATATATTTTAGAATAAGTAGATTTAAAATGAATTTAAGATCAATTTTGGCCAGTGTTAGAGTCAATAGGAACTATAGGTTGGTGGAATAGGTGGAACATATCTTTGCAATTATGATTGTAATATGATTAACCACCAATGAAAGATACAATGTTTCTTTAAATGCATACACTCCCAAAAAAATGATTGGTGAAGAGCATATATAGGTGTTAAAAATATTGTGCATTGGTGCTAAAATGATGGTATACCATTGTGAGACATGTTTTATAATGAAATTTATGGAGGAGTGAGGACTCATAATTAGTAATGATATTTTAAATAACTAACAATACTGATAATACATACTATATTTAGATATATATTTTTATTGTATTTTATTTTAATGTTTAATTAAATATATAACATATTAAAATATTTAATATAGATTAATTCCTAATTTTATATATAAATAGGCAAAAAACATGGATCCACATCTTACTTTAATAAATCTAAAAATAATAATCAAAGGTAAACCAAGTATCATATAATCCTTAGATAAAATGATTTCCTTAAACCAATACAATCATAATGATTATGATGATGGTATTTTTGTTGATCAAGAAGAATAAGATCTCATTGAAATTGATGATTATGTTGGTATTGTATACTCGGATTAGTTCCCCAATCTTTAGAAGACACTATTTTAAGAAAAAATATAACAAATGTTCTATCCGACCACCCATCTTCTATTTATCATACCAATTTCGAACATGAGGAGGGAAACACCATTCTAGGAAAAGACACTCAACACCTATCATGTCTAAATCCAAAATCTTTGAGAAAAAAATAATCCTTATCCTCATATGAAAGTCTATCATCTAATCCCATTACAATATTTTCAATATTCTAATAAACAATGCACCACCTTTTGCACAATTGATTCTTGTTTTGAGAACTTCATTATTCATGATAAAACTCCTAGTTATCATACCATTAGTGAAGCTAATGTGAAACTAAAATCACAATTAAAGATAGATCCAATCGTATCTATTTAGTAGAGAATTTTTCTATCCAAATCAAATAAAAAATCAATTTATTAATGATGTTGATGATACGTATTGTAGATCAAGATGAATATACTAATAAAAAAATATTTTATTATGAGATTATTATAGGGTTTTGATTAAGTTTATATTTATTATCCCTCAGAGGAGCACTTTTTCTGCTTCCAAACTCTTTCATCAGTCTCAAGGCTTATACCTACTGTTGTATATCAAAGACCAAAGCACTAAGTCAGTAGTGCATTAAAAATATCAAGACGAGAGTCTAGTAAAACTGCAATGCTATTATGTGTTGGCTTCAACCAAGATTTTGTCTATTTTACCATTGGCAACTTGGCATAGAGTAGGGTTCTATGTTTTGGTAACTTTTGCATAGTTAGCTATTCAATTATTAATATTCTAAAGTTTATATACTAGCATTTGATATGCTTTTTGGATACATTGTACAACATTGATGTTGACTTGGATATTGGCATCTCAGTGAAAATATAAATGTTGGATTATGTTTTGTTTGAAACTGATCAATTGGTTCTTTTCATGTGTTTGTAAGTGTTGTGTTTCCTAAGATCTTGAGACATTAAATTTAACTGAAGTTTCTCTTCCTCTAGTCTCAAGTTGGGGATTGGGTAGTAGTCTGAGGTTGTGATCATATCTCACAACCACATCTCATTCTTATATAATTAAGATTCAAACCCAAACTATTGAGGGACTGAGAAAACCATTTAGTTGTTTAATCTGGAAATAGAAATCACTTAGTGACCTAATAAAGATGATCTTCAATAAATAATTTATAAAATAATTGTACTATGACAAGCTTACATGCGTGAACCTAATACAAAACTTCTCTAGTGTACTTGAATTTGTGATGTTGTTTGTTGGTTATTAATTATAGCAGCTTACAGTGTTGTAGCAAAATTTTTTATACTCTGAGGACTTCAAGTTGAGATTTGCTAACCATCACCTTGTGGTAGACTAAGTAGAAGAGTAGATAATAAAACTTGTTACAAGTACAATGAATTGGATTGATATAATTATGTGTAGACATAACTAAACTTATATTTAATATGTGTTTATTTATTATTAGTTTGAGAATCAAAACTGTAATGGATTACCAATTAATGCCATTGGTTTCATTCATTAAGGCCATTATGTGGACCTAGCTATATGATCAATTCTTGACACAAAGAATATATCAAGATTTTTGAACGACACTGTGACCATAAAATTGTATTGATATATATATTTTCTTGACACCTACACTTATACTAAAGGAAAGTATTATATATTTTTGTGTTAAGAATTGATTATATATGTCTTAAAATGATTGAAAGAAAGATAATGTAAAGGAAAGTTTACTTGCACTTGGAATGTATTTTACAAATACATACATACATACATACACACATACATACATACATACATACATACATACATACATACATACATACATACATACATACATACATACATACATACATACATACATGCATAAATACATACATACATACATGCATGCATACACACACATATACACACACACATACACATACACATGCACATGCACATACACATACACATACACATACACATACACATACACATACACATACACATACACATACACATACACATACACATACACATACACATACACATTTATACAAAAACCTTGGTATATTCTTTGTGTCAAGGTTTTTGAACCGCACACTCACCATAAAACTATATGGATAATATACCAAGGTTTTTGGTGTGTATTTTCTTGACACCTACACATATACTATACTGATAGATGGCTTCTGTAAGTTTGGAAGAATAGATGAAGCCTATAATTTATTTTTAAAAATGGAGTTTGGCCCTTTTCCCAATCAAGTGACATTTAATTTAGTCATAGATGGATTGTGTAAGGAACATAATGGACCTAGCTTGGCATTGTTTTCATAACATGTCTGAAGGGGGTTTGAAGCCAAATGTCATTACTTATAATTCTTTTGTTCACAACCTTTGTAAATTGCATGAGGTAGATAGGGCTCAAAAGTTTAGTAAGGTTTCTCCCCAACTATTGTTACCTGCAACATTCTGATTGTTGCTTTATTTTAGATAACATGGAAAAATAAGCATTTAGCCTTCTTTTCTGAGATGGAAAACAAGGGATATCTTCTTGATATAATTACATATAATACTCTAATACGTGCATTCTCTAGAACAATAGGCATGATCAAGGTAAGAAATATGTTAGAAGACATGGCAACAGGCGATTTGAAACCTGATGAATTGACATACAACACAATCATTGATAGTCTTTGCAAGGCAGAAGATCTCTCTAGAGAACATTCACTCATGAATAAAATAATAGAGGAAGGCTTGACTCCTATTGCAATCACTGATAGGTGTCTAATTGATGCCCATTGAAAAATTGGCGAAATGGATAAGGCCTTGATGTACTTTTAAACATGAAACTGACTAGCATTATTCAAACTGTTGTAACCTATAGTATATTGTTTGATTTTTTTTTCAAAGAAAACAAACTTGATATCGCTTTCTCAACCAGAGTTAAAATTATACCTATATTAATAACAATATATATATTTTTTAAACGTTTCACAATAATTTCTTTTGCAATCCACTTTCTTTATAATCGCTTATTTGTTTGGAAGCTAACTATGAAATATAATGAAAATGAAATTAAAGTGTTAATTACCACTATACTAGTTTTGTACATAGTTAACTGACAAACAATGTTCAAGACAAATACTTTAATTTAAATTCCATGTACAAATCTATTAACAATTGTCAAGAACTATATGTCAATATATATAGATATTTTGTCTTTTGCTCTATATTGTAGTGTTTTGTCTATGGATTAAGTAAATATAGTGTTTTTATAGCATTCTTAGATGTTGTATTTTGGGATTCCTATACAGATCATGCTTATTTAGGAAACTTACAATCTGAATATTTTATTGGAGATTGGTACGTCAAATATATAGTCGAATAAACTATTTTAGACTAATATAAATTGTCCATATTTATGCTTTTTATCATGCAATCAATCATTTCTTTCTTGGTTTTGATCTTTAATTTTGTGACTTCATTTTTTTCTAAAATAAATGCTATTAAATGTTTGTACACAAAAAACAACTCATAATTTATAAAATATAATGCCTATTACTATTCTATCTTCAATTAGCCCAAACCAACTAGCCTCAAACTTATAAATCTACACATACAATAAACACAAGATTGGACTCCCGATAGAAATTTCGCTGCTTGCAACACTTGTTTATATAGTAATTATGAAAATACTTATATGTGATACTACAATAAAGTTTTTTTTTTGTTTAATTTTGAAGTAATTTTCAATTTGTGTCCATTATAGAAAATGAATGGTGAAGAGCATAAAATAATATAAATTAATAATATGTGGAATGGCTGAAAGATATCAAAAACTGTAAAATGGTTTTACAATATTCAAATCTCACAAACTGTGTATTGACACTAGCTTTGTATCTCATACTTAACAACTACCGCCTCTGCAATAAACACACAAATATTATGGAGATGTATATACCATTCAACCACCAACAACATGCATTATGTTACCAATTCAACTTACCTTGCATATACAACTTCCTTATTCTTTCCATTATATATACCATCTCTATTGAACACGTAAATGAAGATGGATACATGGGGTATGGGAGGAGTGATTTACCATTTATATGAAAAAGTTTGCTAGTCTAGTTGTGAAGGAAGAACTGAAGAATAAATACAACTTCAGAAGGCATGTATCGCACAACAACCTTGGTTATTAGCATTCAAGCTTCTATTTATTTAAACTTGGCCATCTTTGCAAGACTTGACTTTAGCTACTTCAAAAGCTAGTCCATTTTTGATAGGAACAACTTCATCGACTTCAAAAGTCGCATTATCTTTGTAAATTTTAAGGGTCATCAAGAATGGCTATAATATTAATTGAAGCTCTAAATGCAAATATATTTAATTATATTTGAAACAACAAGAAATATTCTCTGTTAAAAAATTATAAAAGAAATATTGTCAATAGGTGTAGGTGAATTTGAAAAGCTCTTAATGAGTCTACAAGGGATCAAGTTTTGTTGATTGCAAGGCTCCAAAATCATAAGGGATGAGGCCAAGATGGTGCCTTTGATGGAATGGATACCCCTTAGTCCTTGATCTTAACTAAAAAGGATGAATAACCCTATATAAGTAGAATAAAAATTTTGATGATAATATCTAATGTGCATTTTTAATTATTTTTGTGCTTATGTGGATTATATATCATGAGAACAATATCTTAATTCATGCATTTATAATTATTTATTTGATTTAAGTACAATAGGAACCTTGAGAATGATATCTCAATGATCATATTTATAATTGGACTTGTGACTTAAGTGGAATAGGCTCCTTGAGTCTATCTAAAAGATACCAAGAAATATTATTTTCAAGGCATTTAGTGGATTGGATGCCATTAGAATTATATCTCAATGTGTCTATTTATAATTGTTTTTGTGATTTAAGTGGAATAAGGTCCTTGAGTCTACCTAAAAGATATGAAGAAATATTATTTTTAAGGCGTTTATCAGTCCTTGCCTTAAGCAGGGAGCTAATGTTTTCATGTAACTTTTCATATATTAATTTTGTTTGTCAAATGAAATAAAAATTCTCTAATCATAAATTTTCGAGCATGATACTTTTGATCATATTATTTTTCAGATTTTATTAAAAAAAATTGAAATGTTATCGACTGATATAATTTTGTTGGGGGTTTAAATAAATTTTCAATAGCAAAAAATATAGAAAATAACTCTGTGTCCGTTCACACCTCTCCTCATGGAAAGTGCAAATGAGTACAATTCAAATAAATGAATTGATTCTAATATAATTGAATATTTACTTATTATTAAATGCTCTGTAGATATTTCATTGATTTTTAGGTTTTAAAAAAAAAGAACATTTTCATTACCATGCATTCCACTATTCTCTTCCTGCATTTAAAACTTGATTGTAAGCATTAGTCGATACAAAGGTCAGAGTATTAACTAGGCAGTCTTTAAGGTTTTGGTTGCTTGCAGCTAACATTCATAAAACAATGAAGTAGTCTTTAAGGCATTTATTTCAACTCCCATGATTAGTACTCTAAAGGAAAGAATGCATTGTAGAGGAGGGAAAGGCATTGCTTTTTCCAAGTGAGTTTGCACCAAATTTGTTGCAAGTTTAAGACTAAAATATTAAGAAATATATGTGTGCACTCTCTACAATTGAGCATAGTGTGAAAATAGACAAGCATGAAAAAGTTCATAGCCACTCAAAAATAAACTTGTTGAAACCATACTAGGTGACTTATCCCAATATTTTGGCAGCTTTCTCAAAACTTGAAGCATTGAATACAGAAAAGATTTTGCAAAAGAATATATTTGAAAAACTTCTAACTCATTTGTTTATGGATTTATGTTGCTAGGGATTCCATTAATGGAAATGATTGCTTGTGGTAAAGTGTATAGCTCACATTGCTCTTGAACCTAGTCAGAGTTTGCACCCACAACTTAAAAAGAAAGTCTTGTGTCTATTCTAAACTATCAAATTTGACAATAGTGGATTTTCATTGTGCAGTTGTAAATATATTTGTGTTTGTGCATCTTTCCTTTCAAATAGATTGAACTTTAGAGTAGTCTCATACATAATAGATTTATTATACATTTTGCAACTATATTTTTGGCCTAGATTTTCCCAACTACAATAGTAGGCTATTAGAAATTGAAGCTATTTTGAAATAATTTGGGCTACTCATTAAAGGGTTTTATTCAATGTCATTATTGGTAGAATTGTTTGTATATTTTTGGTGCAAAAAGAGAACTCCATGACTTCAGTAATTTGGTAGGTCTCACCTAAATTTCCACCACCAAATTTAGAGTCTTTTTTGTTTGGCATAATGGTGGGTTTTGAAATTATTAGTTTTTTAAATTTTATTTTCTACAATATATCTTGTTTTAATATTGTTAATTAAGTGAATATTTGTTATCTAAAACAAGGTTGTTGTTATACAGATTCGCAAAAACTTCTGAATAATTAAATTTAGGATTTTCTCTTTGTGCTTCATACAAAACCCAACATAGAAAGGACTCTAATTTTGACATTGTTTTGGTGTTATTAGTGATGCAGTGGTGGGTCTAAGGGTGGGAAGTATGAATGGCTTTGCTGGAAGAAGTAAGATTTAATAAATCTTTGCTTAGGCAATGAAGTTTATCTGTGTCTAGACAAATTCATCCACTTTTGTAGTCATTATTCAAGTTTAATTGCATTCTCACATTTTTCACAAGTATTAAATATTTTAGTCTATTTATGCATTTTGAAGAAGTTGAGAAAATACAACTTCAGAGATCCCAAGAACACCTGTTAGCAAAATACCTATCACAAGAGAAGATTGGAGGCAAAACACAATAATGACTCTGAAGAAAAATATTATCATTAAGAGAGGGAATCAGTTTAATGAACAAGTACAATAAAATCCTTATAAAAGGATATTAGCAACCCTAAATGCCTAAGTTTATCTTAAGCATAGAGTATAATAGACTAATAATTAAATAAATAATTATTCACTAATACAAAATAACTCTAACACCCCCCCTTAAGATGAACTTAGGGAGTAGCTAAAAAACTAAATGCATGAAGCAAAAAATGCAACTACATGATGAAGGCAAAAAAAATTAGGTCTTGGCAACAAAGCCTGATGAGGTACCCAATCACAATCAAATCTCTATGAACTGGAGAAATAGAGAAAACCACGTGGGAAAAAGCTCTACTCCAAAAAGAGATGGAAAAAGGAAGTCAAGGACTAAAGAAGCCTCCAAACAAGAATGTTCCAAAAAAATAAGAACAAGAGAAAAGCAGAAGAATCACTGAAGCATGAAGAACCTGCAAACAATGTCGAAGAATAATCGTCAATCTGAAGAACCTCCATTGAAAGAGAAGACGATCAGGTAGAGAAGACTGTAATCTGCATGAGTGCTCTCAAATAACACTACTTGAATCAGATGTAAAACAAAGGAAAACAAGTGAACTCGAAGATACAAATGGCATAAAACACCAAAGCCTAAAGAGTTGATCCAATGAACCAAGGAAGATTAGAACAATGGGAGAAACCCCCCCATAATGTTGACAAGCGAGAGAGATAAGTACACTAAAAATGACGGCCAACAAGAACTGCATGATGAAGAACCAAGAACATCAAAGGTGCAGAGAAAAGTACATAGTGTCATGGAAGAAACATCCACTTGACACACATCATGAGGCTAATGTCATGGAAGGAACAATTACGTGACAAAGGTAAATGGAAAACAAAGGCAAACATCAACCCCCCATGAAACTTTATAATGTAGTGCATGTACAATAAGGCACAAGATGTGCAAGATCTCAAGTATACAATGCATAGTGGCACTTTAAAAAAATGTCCAGAACCCAAATTTGTTGAATTTTGACAAATTTTATATAGAAGTGGGGGTTTTTTTAGTGTTTTGAGCTCAACGGTGTTGTCCGTTTGAGCCCAAAATGATCAGAAACAAAATAGCTACCCCATATCCAATAAAAAACTTTGAAAAAGATTGAAACCCCCCTCCAAAAAATCTTCTAAAAAATTAGGAACAAGCAGCAGCAAATGTAGGCTTTGATACCATGAAGAAGTTGATAAAATACAATTTCAGAGATCCCAAGAAAACGTGTTAGAAAAGTACCCATCATAAGAGAAGATTGGAGATAAAACACAATAATGGCTCTGAAGAAAAAGACTATCATTCAGAGAGGGAATCAATTAAATGAACAAGTACAATACAATCCTTATAAAAGGATATTAGCAATCCTAAAGGTGTGCAACCCTAAATGCCTAAGTTTAGCTTAAGCGTAGAGTAAAATAAACTAATAATTAAATAAATAATTATTAGCTAATACAAGATAACTCTAACACATTTCATTTGAGAATAAGTTGCGGCATATTAAGGACTAAATAAATTAATTTTTTTGAAAAATAATGGACATTGATATTTAGTCAGTTTTAAATTAAATTATTGTAGAAAGATTAAGTCGTGCCCGGCCTTGGCAGTTCGAGTCTATTTCAAGCCTGGGAGTAAGTGAGCTATTTTGTTTTAACACAATATATCTAATTGGGTTGTTTCCACTTTCAATGAAATAACTTCATACACACTCATTAAAAATGAGATTAATTAATAAATAAATAAATAAATATTAAAAATGAGATTAATTAATAAATAAATAAATAAATATTAAAAATGAGATTAATTAATAAATAAATAAATAAATATTACATTTGAGATAAATTTCATGAAAATCCTTTTTTCCAATGGTTTTATCATTTATATTATTTGGATAAAAAAATCTTTACTAACTTTTTTCCTTATTACTATTTGTCATCCTCAAGCTCTCCAAGGGTAAACTAGATAACAGATTGATAATTAATAATAGTTTCTCCCCCAAAACTTATTTATATATATATATATATACACACTCGTTAAAGTATAAAATGCCAATAGAAAAAGTAATGTAGGGTTAACAGGCATTTGTTAGAATGAAAAGGTTTTCATTATAATACCGGGCAAGTAAGCAACATGAAACACTGAATACAAGTCTTCTTTTCACGTTTGTGATTTCTTGCTTTTCTCATTTTTACATGGAATCAAACGACATTCACTCTTTTCACCAGAATTGCTTTTTGCAACTCTCGAGATTGTGAGTCTCAGCTCCCCTCACTGATTCATAGAGTCCTTTGGAATGTAAGGTTTCTTTTTAATTGTAAGCTGATTGACATCGATTTTTCTAATTGCTTTCTAACCACATGGGCTGTAATCTTTTTTTGTACCAATATTTATTGTCACAACCTTATCAAATTTAAATCTTCTCTTAAGATGTTCCCAGATCTGGATTTCGTAAGCAACTCTTCTACATTTTGTAGTTTAATCCTTACCATTATGAGCCTCACAAGAAATCTATCTAGCAATATGATAGTAAAAATAGTGAATGAAGAGTAAACGCGAAAATAAGACGTGTATTAGTCATGTGTACATGGTTTCTAAGATTCTCTTGAATATTGCAATCCCTTTCACAGAGTGCAGGGATTACATAGATGGTTTTGGTCATGAGAGAAGTAAAACCACAACTGGTTTCTTAGCAGATAACTATGTGAAGAGGCAAATTGCCTAGACATTTTTATGTAACTTAACTATGTCCCGTAGAGAACTTAATAAATACATGCAGAATAAACTGACATTGGAAAATGCTTCGGAATGGATTCCCCTCTATTCCTATAGTTTTTACTGGATTAAGGGAACAGGAAGGCTCCAAATAACCCTACCGTAATGAATATTTTCAGCTTTGTACTTATCTTAACTGAAATATATAAAATTTTAATATACCGTCTAGTAGCATTTGACACATCTAGTGATTCTGAATGCCAGAAACCATAGCCAATAAATCTTTGGTTCTACCATTAATGCCAGTGTGACAATTCAGACCTGAATAACAAGGTAGATTATTAAAAAATAAAATGATTTACTAGAAAGTGAAACCAATAGGTGGTCACAAGTCAAATATAGTCTTTAAACTTCATTTTTTCATAAAGAATCCTTTAACTAACTCGTTAAAACCGCTCAAAATGCTTTCTTTGGAAATAAATTAATTATGACCAAAATTGCTTGAAATCCAATTTATACATTATTTCATTGTAGAGAGCTCTTTACATCTTTATTTTTCTATTAATTATATATCCAAAAATTCAATGAACCTATTGTAACATTTCACGCTTTAATGATAGATACAATCCATTTAAAATTTTCGCGAAACTAGTTCACAAATAGAAAACAAGTTCTTATTGATATAATAAATATTAGCTTCGGAGAATATTTTTTGTTTTCGGTACAGATAAATGGGTTTTACATGGATCCGAAACCAAGAGTTTTACAGAAACTGGCTATAAGCCAACCAAATAGAAACCAACAGCAAAACAGGGGAACACCCCAGACCGAGCTCAAAAGCAAAAAGAAACAACATGCAACAAAACAAAGCACAAACAAACAATAAATTAAGCGAGTGCACTAGCTCCTTGTTCTTCTGGATGGTAACCTTGTTGATTTCCTCCAAGTCCTCCATAATGAGCCTGGAGGTACCCTTATTGTTGCTCCTGCTTCTGGTCCTGAAACTAGGGCCTGTAGTTTTAGTGCCACCCACAACAGAGTCTTTATCACCTAGTTCTTTCTTTGTGTTACTGTCACCAAGATAATCACTATCAGTAGGATTGGATCTGTACTCCGCCACCATGGCATTGATCTTTTCCAACCCCTCCATACTATTTCTCATGGCCTCCTTTCTTATGTCCACCAGATTCTTAAGGTTATTCTTGATATCCTCCATAGACTGCTCAACCTTCTAAATTCTTTGCTTATGATTACATTTGATAACCTCCACATCATGGGAAAGCTTCTAGGTCATGATCACGAGCTTCTCTATTTTTTTAGGCTCAGGCGAATCAGTCAAGATATCAATTATCTCCTTAATCCCCTCTTTGCGGGTATCAATCTCCTTCCCCACCCACTTCTAGCATTTCTCCTGGATTCTATTCACTTCCATCACAAGATTCATCAAAGTAATTTCCTTTTGTAAGCCACTATCAACATGTTTAGGCAGAGTCCCCTGCTTCTCCATCAGGACATGAAGAGGAATGTCCAATTTGATTTCCTGGTCCAAGGTCTTGGGACCATAGTCTTTGGAAACCAACTTCTTCTTTTTGGAATAAGGCTCAGTTTGAGAGAAACCATCTTTTTGGTCGATTTATATTTACTTGCCACCCATCTAGGGGGGTTATTGCCGCTATGGGAACCAAGAGTGACCAACATCTCACCCTCTTCAACTGGCTTGTAATCAGGGTCAACAAGAGGTTTGGTGCTCCCACTATCCTCTATCTCCATATCTGTATCAAAGACATCTTGAACATCAGTATTAGGGATTTGGCCTTTCTCAAAGAGAGAGGGCACAATTTTATGGGTTTGGCATACTCCATAATGAGAACAATAAGCCCTTCATGGAGGATCGGATTATTCGGATTCTCAGCATGTGTTTCTAGACTATTCTCCAAAGAAGAAACCAGATATAATGGAATCAAAATAACTTTGCCATGCCTAAAGTGATTTAAGATGGTAAAATGATAAGAAAAGATATTGGCATATCTGCCATCAAGCGTAATGTACCTCACAATGAATTCGGCCATATTTTTCCAAGGAGCCATTAGGTCCTTTATGTTGTAGCCACCATCTGCCATTTTATTAACTCTTAAATGCTCCTTATCTTTATCAAAAAAATTCACCATGTCTTCTTCCCCTATTTTTCTATCTCTATAAAACCTTCTGCCATTCATAGCCAAACCCATAACCATGGCCATCAGGGTTTCATCCACATGAAATTTAGCACCATAAGCCCTCAAAACCCCTTTCTTCCACCTATTGAGAAACGTTTCCGTGAGCAGAGGAGAAGGACCATAGAGTCTTTTCAAGAAGGGAACCATCCCCCCATTAATAAGTTCCTGCCATACCTCCCTTTTTTTTCTTCCATTCATCAAAAGTGGGTTGTTCTTTCCTATTCTTGTCCCCACCCATAATGGTCTAGGTCACCAAACAAAAGAAGGAAATGGGCCACACAAGACAAGTCTCCAAATAGAAGCAAGATAGGGGCCACACAAGACAAGTCTCCAAATAGAAGCAAGATAGGGGCCACACAAGAAGACAAAAAATCCAAGCACAAGGGAAGTTTCTAGATCTTCGAATGGGGAAATCAAAAGGAAACCAGTTCCCCAACAACTTAATTAAATCATGATTATTCTTCATTAATTACTGCAAGTGGATGGTATCATCATATGCGAGGTTGCATAAGTTTTTTGGGAAAGAGTCCTGATTGTTGCACCATTTTGCCACCACGTAGCCCACCACCATATTGGCCAATAAATTTTCTTCTTTATTGCCTTCCTAAAATACGTGAGAGATTTTTAATTCATCCAACTCTTAATCATATCACAACAATCTTTTGATCAAGTTAGAAATAGTCCACCTAGGATTCGTATATCCATTCAAACAATTGATAATATTAAGTGATTCAAATTCTAGCCTGACCTTTCTAAATCCTTCCCTTTTAGCCATGTGTATCTCTAAATGGGCAGCACTGGCCTCTGCAAAATGGTTGGATAGGGTGCCCAGAGGGAGCACCACCATAGAAACCAACATATCCATATGATTCCTAGCCACTCCCCCACACTCAGCTGGCCCAGGATTCCCTTTAGCCTCCCCATCCACATTGATTTTGATCCATCCCATAAGGGGGATTCCATGGAAAATTATGTCTGTACTATTTAATTTTGTGCATAGGAATGGAGATATTCAACCAATTTGTCATCGTTTGATAGTATCCCACTCATCCTAGAGAGTAGGGAGGGGATGGTCATTCCTTCTACTGGGGTGGGAGTGAAATTTCTTTTGCTTGATATCATTTCTAATTCTAATAGCCACTACAAGCGCAGGAGATTCCAAATCTGTAGAAAATTTATTGTTTCTTTCTTTCCAAATACCCCAAGCAATATGAGGAAGATACATATTCTAGAGGACTCCCTAAGCCTAATTGTCGAAGGGGCACTTCCATTCAAACCACAACCTTTGACCAGAATCAAGGAAGACCCAATTAGTGTTCCAGATATCAACAAAGAAACTCCAGATATCCATGGCAAAAGAGCAGTGTAGCAACAGATGACCAGCATTTTCTGCTACTTCTTTCCATAGGAAGCATCTATTAGTAATAGGAAAACCTCTTTCGCAAAGGTTCTTAATGGTAGAAATCTTACTCTGCATGAAAAGCCAAAAAAAGATGTTAATTTTTGGAGTTAAAAGCTTATTCCAAATACCAGCCTAGAAGAGGGAGGGAGAGAAACTTCTAGAGATGAACTTGTAGGCATCATCAACCATGAATTTCCCTGAAGAGGAGAAATTCAAGAACACTTCATCCTCCACATGAGAGCATGGGATATAAATATAGTTTAACCAAGGTTTCAAAGGTATCAAAGCATCATTCACAAATTTGAGATCTAACTAGGCTCCATCTCTAACATAATCAGCCACCCAAGAGCCAATTTTTCCGAGACATAATTCTTTAAAAGGAGGAGCCCAAACAGAATCCACAAGGGGGCCATCACCAATCCACCAGTCCTCCCAAAATTTGATTTTAGTTCCTTTACCCAGCACCCATCTACAATGATGCAAGATAATATTGGTGGAAGCAAAGAAATTTCTTAATAAATCAGAGTCAGAGTTAGGAAGGTCATAAGATTCCAGCATGTTTTGGATACCCTAAATGTGGTATTTATGTTTGAAAATGTCAATCCATTCATTGCTCTCTTTAAGACATCTTCACAAATGCTTGGCCATCAAGACTTTATTGAAATCTCTCAGATTTATAATGTCCAACCCCCCCATGGACATGGGAAAGCAAACTTGTTTCCAAGCCACAAGATGCAACCTATTCTTAATTTGTCCCTATCCACAATTTAAAAAAAAATTCTTTCCAGTATATCAACAATTTTGATGGGAATTTTGAATAAAGTCATAGCATACACCGGGAGGCTCTGTAGCGTAGCTTTGAGCAGCTAGAGCTTACCAGCCTAGCTTAACAAAGCACCTTTCCACCCAGCTAGCTTATTCTGGAATCTATCAATAAGATTCACCCGGAAGGAATCTGGGGCTGGATCATGGAAGAGGGGAAGACCTAAATAAGAGTCGGGCAAAACCCCAACTTTACACCCCAGAATCATGGCAATCTTCATTTTCCTATGGTCCAGGGTGTTAAAGAAAAATATGGAACTTTTAGCCAGGCTAATTTTTTGTCCAGTACCTTTCTCATAAGTATCTAGAGTCTTTTTTAAATTCTTAGCTTCTTTAACTAAAATTTTCCCCATCACCAAAGTATCATGCATGAATTGTTTGTGACAATAGGTAGGGGCCTAAGAAGAGGGTCATAAGCCCAAAAGATTTCCTTTTCTAACTTCCCTTTGGATAATTTTATTGAGAGCTTCAAAATCAAAGGCAACACCATTGATCAAGACTCAAAATTTGGGAGTGGACACACATTGATCAATAATCTGGATGAAGTTATCTCCAAATCCAAATGTCCTAAGGAATCTGAGAAGAAAAATCCAATTGACTCTATCAAAAGTTTTCAATAGATCCAATTTTAGAAAAAAAATAAGATTTTTATTGATAGATAAGGAGTGAATATTCTCATGCACCACAATTATGGACTTCAAAACATGCCTCCTAGGAACAAACCGATTCTGATGTTTTGAAATTAAAGAGGGGAGGTATTTCTTAAGCTTGAGCACTAGGATCTTGGTGAAAAATTAATAGATAGAATTGCATAGACTAATAGGTCTAAAATCCTGAAAAAGAATAGGCATCAAGTTTTTTGGGAATGAGGACAAAGAAGGTGGCATTCAGCTCCTTTAGGAGAGAGCGGGACCCAAAAAACTCTTACACAATGATGACCACATAAGAGCCTAAGATCTGCCAAAAGTTTTGAAAGAAGAATGGAGGAAAACCATTAGGGCTAGGGACTTAGTTACCTTCAAAAAAGAAGGCTGCATTGTGAACTTCATCATGAGTGGGGATTCTGGTTAGCTCCATGTTCATATCCTGGGAGACAATTTTAGGAACTTCCCGCAAGATCTCATCTTGGGCCAAAGCAATGAGAGGGTCATCAACTGATAAGAGATAGTTAAGTAACTGATGGCTTCCTAGAGAATCTCTTCATGTTTATCAATCCATCTCTAGCCAACCTAAATTTTACTTATTCTATTAGCAGCCCTGTGCTTGAGGGTCATCATATCAAAACCCAATATTTTTGTCACCACTTTTAAGCCATAAGGCTCTAGATCTCTTCTTCTAGAATTCCTCCTCTTTGGAAATAATATCATGTAGTTTAGTTAAAATTTTGATTTCTTTGTTCAAGAAATCATTATCAAACCCAAAATCTTACAAATGCTTTTGAACCTCCTCAAGATCCTACTTGAGCTTATCTTTAATTTTAAAATATTACCAAAAGAGAACTTGTACCAACGTTGAATATTGGACTTGACATTGGATCACTTCTTGGCAATACGAAACATGGTCGTACCCTGGATATCAATATTTGACCACTCCATAATTTTGTCATGGATGTCAAAGGCCATCAGCCACATTTTCTCAAAGCTGAAGGGGTACGCCTTTCTTCCAAACAATAGAATCATCGAAAGACAAATAGGGAAGTGATCAGATCCTAATAGAGTCAAGACATTGAGTTTACAAGAAGCATTTTGTATCCAATCAGGAGAGACAAGGTCCCTATCCATCTTAACCTGTATGAGATCCTCCCCGCTGTGTCTGTTACACCAAGTGAATTCAGCCCCAATAAAATCCAGGTCCAACAGGCTTAAAGAACTAATCATATTAGCCAAGTCTTGTCTACTGTCAATAGAAATAGGCATGCCCCCAGATTTCTCCATGTTTGAGAGAGGGGTGTTGAAATCACCCAGAAGTATCCATTTCTCATTAAGGAAAAGAGATCTAGCATGACAAATGGAAGACCAAAGAACTTTCCTAGCAGTTCTCCCATTAGGAGCATAGATGTTGGAAACAATCCAGGAGGATCCATCTTTAAGATTATAGAATCTAGTAGCAATGTGATTAGGAGAAGAGAGAATTTTTTTGGTTGGTCAACATAAAACTTTTATTTTACTTGTAAACATGATAAATTGTTTATATTGTTGTACATCTATTAAATTGATTGTGCCCATATAAAACAAAAAACAAAAAAAAAATGCGAATCATTACAAATTCTGAAAAATAATTAAATTAACGAGTTGAAATGTTCACAATTTATGTAAAAGTAGTTTTATTTATTAGAAATGGTTTCAAAAACTAAATCTCCTTAATTTCAATGGAACTATTTGATCAAATGAGAAAGGACAAATCAATTTAATTTTCATGAAATTTATCTCAAATGGAGTAACTTTTTGTATTGGTATTTTTTTTTTTGTTTGTTAAATAATCTCATTTTTTATTATTGTGTATGAATCTATTCAATTTAAACTGGAAAATACCGCACTTTGATAGACTGTGTCTAAAACAAAATAGCTCACTCACTCCCAAGATAGAAATAGACATGAAATGCAAAAGCAAGGAAAAGCTTACAAGAATATGAGAGTACAAGAATACAAGAATTCAAGAATATGAGTATGAGAATACGTGTATGGGGAGAAGATTACGAGAATATTTCTTAAAGTATTAGGGTTATTCTTTATTAGCCGGCTTTGTCTATTTCCCTAAAATTGCATGTTATAAGCAGTTGGAATGCATAAGGCATGCATATGTTGTTGTACTGATTTACTGGATAATAAGGAAAGATTTGATGGTTGTGTTTTGTGGATGTAGCCCATCTTGGTTGAACCACGTTAAATCTTTGTGTTTCTTTGTGTTGTGTTTTTATTCATCTTTGTGTGTTTATATCTACATATAATTGTTAATTCATATTTGCTTCAGATTTTCCTAAACCCTAACACAACATTTTTTAGAAGTCAAACTTATTTGGTAATGCATAAATTTTTTAAAAGCAAGAACAAAATTGTAATTTTTGAAATATAGAATTATCACACCAATATCTAGTGAATGGACATTTTTTTATAATTTTTTGTTACATATATATTTTTTAGTTAATTTTTGAAGATAGAGTAATTGTAATTTGGACAGTGGTGTATTCTATAATGCATAAATTTATTTGTATGCATTTGAATTAACTTCTTTTTTATTGCATTCAAATGAGGATATCAATATATTAATTAAATTAAATATATCAAAAATTATACTATTTTTAAATCTTATAATAAGGACCGAATACTTAAAAAAACAAAAATTTTAAATGAACTCATTGGACCCCCCAAAAGGTAATATAAAAGTGGTTTTTTATGGAATTTTGATAGGTGTGAAGGAGACTCCATTGCAAGCATGATTTAGAATTAAAGTGGTTCTATCCAAGAAATTTTGATCTGAGAGACTTTGATCGAACTCTCCTCAATTAATTACTTCAAATGGGACCACCTAAAAAAGTTATATTTTCAACAAAAATTATTATTTCAACAAAAATCAAGATGTTACAAAAAGTGTAACCCAGTATTGTGGGATCACCCTGTTGATGATGTAATCTTAGTGGGAATGAGTGCAAGAACATGTCTATGACAAGAACTTGGCTAGGGTAGAAGTTTCCTAGCCACCTTACAATAATTAGCATGATGGAAACTAGACGAACACACACTCACATAGTTGCATACATATTTTATTATGCATGGTTTAATACTAAATTTAATGCATTTGTGGATGTGTAGTTTAATTTTAAGATTATGGTTTAAGTAATGTCTATAGTTGTGTAAATTTGTTTTTGTTAAGTTTGTTTGAAATGACTTGCTAGGAAAAATAAAACTGCCCCCCTTATTTTTATGTCATTATACTCATAAACTATGTACTTGTTTTATTAGAAAATAAAATGATTTATTTTTTCCAAATATAAATATCTTCCTTTCAAATATGTATGTATGTATACATGTATGTATATTATTATTGTTAATTACACACACACACACACACACACACACACACACACACACACACACACACATGCAGACATTCATCTATATATATATATATATATATATATATATATATATATATATATATATATATATATATATATATATATATATATATATTATTTCTAATTAGAATTATGTATTCTTAAGAGATTAACATTACTTGTTTAATTATAATTAAAATATTTGAACTTAAATTTTTCAATAAGATATTGCACATGAGTTCTCTTTTTTACATTACCCATTAAAATATTGATGAAATTTTGATTAGCCCATAGACTATATATATATGGTGGGATTGCCCATAAAATTTTCCCCCCGTCAGAAGCCAAATTATTTTTGGGTTAGCCTTTTGTCAGGGAAATTTACTATTCCTTCCACCAGGATCTAATTACACTGTCTACAGACTGCTACCCTACTTCACACCAATCAATAACACAATGTTGTAGATATTGGCACCGATTTTGACCTTGTAGTGACATGCTGCTTTCAATTTTGTGGAGTTTTCAGAAGAATCAATCCTAATGAAGCCTAGCTTGAGTTTCCCTATCTCTTCTATCTCAAATAATAACACACCCATCAATTGGTCGATGAAACTAGAAAAACTCAATCTTCAACTCCAACACCTCACACCTAGCACTGGAATTGGATCTTTTGTTCAAGACCATATTTCCTAGCAATTTATGGATGGCCTTACAATTTAGTTCTAGCTATGGCACTCAAAAAGAATGTGGTGCTCCAGAGCTATGAATTTGCATTTTTAAAGTCTCTTTGTATCTTGCGCTAAGGTTGCGGTCTTTAGCATTTCAAGTCCTTTAGGTGCATATTGCTTCTTGGAAATGAACCTAAAACCTTGGAATCAATTTTATTATATTTTGAGTGTGATTCTCACTATGTTTTTTCCCTTGTAGAGTTTTCCATGTAAATCTAGTGTTCATGTGTTGAATGTGCTTTGTTCTTTGATGTTTTACAATTGTAGTTTTAGATTAATTATTGTATAGATCTGAAAAGAATTGATCTAGATTGATTCATTAGCCTTCTTAGTCCTACTATATGTTCAAAAATTTTAGACTAGTAATCAACCTTTTTTAATCATACATAAATGATGAAATCCTATGTAAACATATACTAAAGTTATAAATTGATTCTTAAAAATATTGGAGTGTATGTACACCATCTTTTACAATAACTATTTGTCCCTCTATAGTAGATTACCTTGTATAAGGTTAAGTGATATTCCATCTTCTATACAAAGTGAAGGGTTGAGAAATAAATGAATAACTTTTTTTAATAAAATAATATGATATCTTGTTTAAGAATTTTCTAGAAAGAAGCTTACCCAATAGAAGACACAATTTCTACTATTGAATTGTATGTGACAAAACATATAGATGATGTACAATTAATAATGTGTATTCTCATTAAACAAATGGATTTACTTTCTTTCAACAAAATAGCTCCACCAATATTTTTTAATAATTTATATTTTTTAGAAAAATCGTACAATTATAGTAATAATAATAATAATAGGAGACACATCTAATATATTAGCTAGAAATAAAGAAGATAGAAAGGAAAAAAAATTATAGTCCATGCCAAGTGCAATATTACTTCTGGGAGGCACCTAATTGTACTACAAGTGATATGTGCATCCTCTCAAAATATACACTTTAATTAAAAAAGAACAATTCAAATGAAAAAAACATAAACACTTAGCATATACATATTGTTAAAAACACTATTCCATAAAACCACAAGAATACCTTCGTACCCCAATTCAATCTCTTTTATAAACTTGGAAAAACATATGCAATACAATCTTCTTAGACAATCAAAAGTCTTACAATCATCCTTTTCTCGTACAAACAACATTCATACACACAACTATTTCACTGTACACTCATAAATGAATGAACATAGTTGTTTTTTTTGTACACAATACTAATCTATTTTGCACCAACAAAATTGACATACATAATATTTTCATTGTGCAATCTTAAAATTCATCTTTAAAAATGTTTCTTTTGTACCCACAAAATGCAGAATAATTAGTACTCCCTTTTCACTCCAAAATACATTAAAACTATACTCCTTGCATATATATGTGTTATATTAGTAATACATATTTTATAATCATTTATAATTGATGAATTCTTATGTAAATATATAGTATAAGATACAGATTGATTCCAAAAATATTGAAACACATGTACACCATCTTTTACAATAACTATTTTGTTATTTTTCCCTCTATAATAGATCATCTTGTATAAGGTTAAGTGATTCTTCCATCTTCGCTATGGGTGTACTCAGGTTCCTTTGTTGCTCATATCAAATGAGAAGTTGTTTCAACCCCAGAATCTTACCGATTGTGTCCCGGCCACCAAATTAACCATTCATTTCTAACCCTGGGTCAGCTATTGCCCAGAAGGTAATAAGGAAGCAAAGAAGAAAAAACCCGACTTTAAATGTCTCATATCACATGAAATACCTCGCGTCCTTTTATTATTTTTCTTTTATTCATTTTTCTTGTTTTTATATGAAGATAAGACTAGACCAGCTACAAGAAGTCCAAGATCTAAAACTGTGGACATTATACAAATTGGATTGAATGGAAAAGGATAGATTAGGTATATGAGGAGGGATTTATTCTTTATAGTTTTGTTTTTTCAATAAAAGTGGAAAACCACTAATTTTATTAATATTTATAATTTTTATGTACAACATGGTTCAAAAAGCACTAGTACAAAAGAATCAGGCAAAGAAAACCTCTGGAATTGCTCATAAAGTCCCAAAGGGAAAATAGTATAGCTGGTTACAATCAAAGACATGAAGAGAATAGCCCAAACTAGCCCCAAAACATCCCCAAAAAACTAGAAGGGCCAATAGAGCTAGTTACATGAATAAATCCCATCCCCCCAAAATATGTGAAGCCGATATAAAACTATCAGATGGTGAACCTAAAACATCAGGATTGCAAAAACCAAGTATTGGAACCTTGCTCAAGAGGAGACAAAGGCTGGGAAGTTGTCACAACCCTCCTTTATCACTTTTTGATTTGATACAACTCTATTATATTTTTGGGTGAGCTATTGAAAATAATTGAATGAATATTATAAAAATAAATAAATAATGGACCCACACACACACTTGGAGAATATAATTCAAAAGGCATTATTTATTTTATTTTTATTTTTATTTTCCCACTCCCAATTATGGCACATGTTGTAGGAGGAATTAGAAGATTCTAGAGGAATCTTCAATACCTTGCATGTAACTCCCCCACTAGGATTTTAATCAATGTTTGCATGAGTCCAATATTGGAAAAGAATCTCATTCTTAATTAATTTCTCTAGACAGTGGAATTAAGCGATTTTTCTTATATATTGTATGCAAGTTTTCATAAGAGGGAGTTGATTATGTGTTGAAGAAAATTTTCCAAGTTTCCTTGTTGTTAGTAGTAGGATCTTCTTTGGTAGTCTCATTTTTGTTGTAGGATTGTTAAGTTGTTCTTGAAGATTTCTCTCAAGTTGCAAGGAAGGATCTAAAAACGATAGCTAGAAGATTGGAGAGGATTCAACATCGAGCTTCGATAAAATAGGTTCTCTTCTTTTGTCATCTCTCATTTACATATGAGAAATTTGTATTATAAAAGATTATAGCTTCTAGATCTTCCTTTATATATAAAAAGAATAAAAAATTATTAGATTGTAAATATTTTCTTCTTATTTAGGGATAAATATTGATAAAAGTACTTTCATATAATGCATGTAAAAGATAACTTTATGATTTATTTAATTTTCTTTAGAAAAATATCAAATCTTGCTTTTGCTTTTCCAAAAAAAAAAAAGATTTTCTAGATCTGTGCAAAAATCATATTTCCCCTTATTTAAATTTGTTTTTCTGAGATTAAACTCTTCTCTGTGTGATTAAATGATAATCACTTGTGTATGAATCTTGTTCCTTATTATTCTTTTCTTAAATTCATTACTCTCACTCTAGGAATGAAAATCTGAATATTAATCTTGCTTCCCTATGAATAATCTTACCTCTATATGAGTACAAGCTTGATCATCTGTATATGAAGTTATATAAATATTTTTCCTTTGAGTAAAAACCCATTTCTCTCTCTGAATGTAGGTTTGATCATTTGTGTGCATGTAAATATTAATTCCTCAATTTAATTCATTCTCCTCTAAGAGCAGTCTTACTTCTCTATGAACAAAAAAATGTCTGAAAATAAAATATAAACTTCACTGTATTCATTAATCTCTGTGGAAATAAAGTATAAATTTGTCTCTATGAATATTAGTTCCTGAAAATCTTTCTTTGAAAGCTTTGTCTATCTCAACATAATCTTCTACTTTTTTTCCACTATCTGTACATTGCTGAAATGAATTAATTTCTTTGTGTATTCCATCCCTGTGATTAAATTCTTATTCTCATTTTTTTTCATATATCTGTTTATATATTTCTCTCTTATGCTGGAATGAGAAAAATAAAAAACATATACATTTATATTTCGTAAATTTTAAAACTTAATGCAAAAAAATATATTTAAGTTAAATGCGCAGCGTTACAAAAAAAAAATATGTGTCCGCATTATGCACCAGTCAACGCATGGGGGGGGGTTAATAAACTGCCAGGGAGTGGTACTCTCCACTACCCCCTGCGGTCACTGCTATGGTAGTGGCCTCAGAGGGAGTGGAGGGTACCACGGTCATCCCGTCACCACTTAACTTATAAAAGCCATTTCAAAAAAATCAAAACTCATGGCAATTTGGTTTTTGTCAACTTTTTTTAAAAAAATCCAAATTTTAGTTTAATAAAATTTAACTTAGGTAAATTTAAAATTTGATCATTCTTAGTAAATTTATAATTAATTTACCTTTAGCAAATTTATAATTTGTAAATTAAATTGTACCAAAATTTATAATTAGAACTTAACAAACTATTTAAGTTTCACTTAGCAATTAATTCATATTAATATGATTGAACCAAATGTCTAAGCTAACTGCCATTTTTTGGACTAGTGACTTTATAAGCAATTATTCTCATGGTAGAATCAACACATTTCTTAACCTTGCATGTAACTTACACTATCCTTGCTTCATGCAAATTACTCGTACATTAGTTGCATTCATTAATGACAAAGTTACATTTTCTTCGCCTTCATGCAAGTTACACGTTTAATTTTTAATATGTGAGTTCATAATTGTCATTTTCATGCAATTATATATTAAATAGTTTAGTTGTAGAAGAATGGTATTTTCATCAAGTGGTACTTGAATGCCATCAAAGTAGTTGTTTCAATTAATTAAACTTTGCAATGTCTAATTATGTACATTCATTTCATAATTGTTTTCAAGCATGATATTTTTTTTATAGCTTCTTAGTTAGAAAACTAAATAAAGGAAGTCAGAAAACCAAAACCTAGCAGCGTTTGTATATACAGTGCCTCTGGGTCATGCTTATGGGTAATGTCATCATGTTGAACTACTGCACTTAATGCCTAATAAAGTTGCATCAACGATGTCTATGGCATCGTCCCTATAAATCGTTGGGGAGTAATAAGGGACACTTGGAAGTTAAAATCCAAGGGGCGGGTAATCTGATAATCTAATAAGATAATCCTGAAATGATTTTACATCTGCTGAGTTAAACCATAGTAAACCCCCTTAAGGTTGATTGAGTGAAATGCTTTTATGAAATTAATTTAATCTTGAAGAGTTGTTGACGATTGAAAATTGGGTCAAGGGTGACGCTTATGATAGGTATTAGGATCTAGTTGTTTTATGCCACAAGTAATAGGCCATCTTGAGCCTTTGCTTAAGTGCTACCACCATGGGTAGCAACCACAGAGAAATTGTTTGGTACATTGACCCTAGAAAAGGTTGCTATCCCACTGATCAGTTTACATCAAACCATAGAGTAGAAAATAGAACTACATACTTTACGCCTTAATCCCATGCCGAAACACTTATGTATGCAGTCTTGGGATGAAGTTGTCCCTAGTACTCAGGCGTTCATGGGTGGGGTCTAGGTTTGGTAAGAAGATGGATTGAGAAGAATCCTAACTTGAAAGATAAGTGAAATAAAAAGGGAAAAGTAATTCAATGCATACTCGGAAGGAATCCCGTATGGATTCGCTTGATTTCCTGAGGCCTTAAGCCAAATTCTGAGGCGGAATTCAAGCCTGTATTATTTTGATTACTCCTAAGGACGGTGACCTTGGTGCACTCCTATTAGAGGAGTGTAGTACTTAGTGAGTGACTTAGGACCCGAATGGTCCCGATGAGTCTACGTCTCTGGCCAGAGCACCTCCTATCCCAATTGGATAGATGCCTACCCCGTATGGGTAGATGCCTATCCCATATTGGATAGATGAAACCTCTTGCTCCGTATGGACAGATGCCTAACCCATATGGTTAGATGCTCATCCCAGATGGATGAATACCTAATCCTAATGGATGGATGCCCAGAGTATGCGATTGAATCAAACACAAATGATTAGAGTAAAGAAAAAAAAAGTGGTCAAATTTTTGGGTTAAGTAAGGTGGGTTATTACATGTGGTATCAGATCAAAGGTTCAAATCTAGGCTTTGTGCTCACTTCAATTTACACAACTAAGGGAATGTTTTGCAATGGTAGAAATTAAATTTAAAAAAATCCTCAATCAAGAACTAACTACATAATTTAACTTTCAAGTAAAACCCTAAAATGGCTAGAGGAAGAGGAAGAGGAAGAGGAAGAGGAAGGGATAATGGAAGACATACTAACACTAGGAGACAAAGGGAATCTAACCATGAGGAAAATCATGAAGGAAACCATGAAGAAAACTGCGAGGAAGACCATGAAGGGGATCAACATAACCCAAGGAATAACGAAGATGGGGTAGAGGCTATAATCAACCTTCTAACCGAACAAAGGGATAAAATCAACTTCTTAGAACAATCAATGTAGGACCTTAGGGCAAGGCAAAATGACATTGAAAATCGAAGTGGTACTAAAAAATGGAAACCCTAGTAGCAATCAAGGGAATATGATGTGCAATGAAAAAGAAAATAACATATTGGAACTCTCTAAGGACTTAAGGAAAATCACCCCTCCTAAGTTCAATGGGAGGCAAATTGGTGAAGGAGCTAAGAATTGGTTAAATGAAATGGAAAAGTATTTTGAACTAAGAGATTTTAGCGAAACAACCAAGTCCTTATGGGGTTCCTATCAACTCACAGGGGAAGCGGTAAGTTGGTGGACCAACACCAAGGAGTAAAATGGGTATAGGAGGGATACGATCACATGGGATCAATTTGTTCACCACTTCTAAAAAAGGTGGCTCCCTCAAATGTTCTTTGATGAGAAGGTGACAAAATTCCATAATCTACATCAAGGGCCCCTATGAGCCCAACAATATTGGGATAAGTTCGCCAAATTGCTTAAGTATGTACCTATGTACCAGAAAGATGAAGAAGCCCAAGTGAGGAAGTTCATTTTGGGACTAAATACCAACATAGGGGCAGAGGTTGATATGCATGGACCTAAAAAAATGAACGAAGTACTTGAAAAGTCCCTAAGGTAGGAGAGGAAGATTCAAACATTAGCAGGGCAGAACTATAATGGGAACCACTCTTTTAAAAGAAAACAGGAATTCAAGGGGAACACTACCTTCAACAAAAGTCAAAGGAATAATTCTTCCAAAAGAAGGCCACCCCCTAATCAATATTAGAGGAATGGAAATAATAATAATAACAAGGGCAATAATAATAGAGGCAACTATAACAGGAATGACTAGCAGAACAAGATAACTTATCCACCCAGGGCCAATGAAACAAGGAATGATCCTTGATGAGCTTAAAATATGCTCATAATTTGGATGTTATGATAAACTTTTAAATGCCTTTACTTTTGTTATTTCATGGCTGTTCAAAATTTGTTGAAACCTTTTATTGGGATATCCTGTAGCAAGATACTTTTATATTCCTGCAGCTCATTGTGTTGACTTGATTGCATTTATTGCCCCGTTGACTCCCTAAAATGACTGGTATATCGTATACAGTTTTTGAATGATGAAGTAGATTTAAAATGTGTGATTAATGAATAGATATCGTGTATGTGCCATATGCCTTTTCTGTTCCCTGTTACCTTTTGTTTTGTAGGTTGTTGAAGAATGATCGAGTCAAGTGCAGCCGATCTCGGCCTTGCAGTAAAGTCCATTTCCTGCATGACTTCGAGGGAGCTCCGGCGAAGACTCTTTGACCGAAACCATGGGAAAGAATTTTAATGACAGTCAATCTAGAAAGAGTGGAGCGCTAGATTCTCTCTGGATTAGGTTGAATGCATAAATTCATTTATGAAGTTTGTTCCTTGATTCGGGGATATATTTTACTTCCACGTCTTCCTTTGATGGGGTTAGTTAGTTAGTTGCTCTCCTGTTTTTAAATAAAGTTCTCCTCCTGCGTGAGGGAGAAGAAGGAAAAAAGAGAGATGATAGTTAGAGTAAGATAGAATCAGAGTAGTAGATATCATGTAAGAATCAATATGATAATGAAAGACAAAATCTGTTTAACCAGAGATAGAGTTTGTTGTTAGTTTCCATACCAACAAAACAATGTATATCATTCTGTTTTTATGAATAAAGTTCAATGAAGTTCTGAGTTTAGCATCTGCGTAATCAGTAGATGCTTGCTAAGGGGGCCCACTTAGTAAGTATCTGTAGCTAGTTAGTTAGTTGTTCTTTCCTATTAAGCTTCAGTTTGCTTTCATCTTTAAAGTTTTTATACAAACTCAGCCTTATATTGCTCCTGCAGCATAAGGCCAGTTC
Organism: Cryptomeria japonica; assembly: GCF_030272615.1. Taxonomy (NCBI): domain Eukaryota; kingdom Viridiplantae; phylum Streptophyta; class Pinopsida; order Cupressales; family Cupressaceae; genus Cryptomeria; species Cryptomeria japonica. The sequence continues at coordinate 564,470,746 of NC_081412.1, forward strand.
ATAGTTTGTGTTTCAGTTGTAGTTATCATGGTTTCTGTTTTAATCAAATCATAGTTGAGTTAAAGAACTTTGCATTACCTTCCTATAGCATAGATAGAATTTCTTTCCAGTATGTATCCTGCTAAGATTTGACCGAAATGAGTTCCTAGTGCATATATTTTGTTGCGCCATTTAAAGTATACATCCCCTGGTTTGACAAGTAAATGAACATCTACAGAGAGAGATATTGGTCACCTGTTGGAATGCCCAATTCCTAGGAAAGGTTTTACTATGATTTTCATATCCTTTTATGGGCATGACCATTTTTGGCACCGCTGTCGGGGATGGCGTCTAGCTAGGAGTTTATCAAAAGTCATTTTTAACATTAGTTTAGCTTGTTAGTAAAATTTTCTAGATCCTTCAAGCCACTATTCATCATATTGCATGCATAGAAGAAGAAGAGACACCCTGGGAAGGTTCCTCCCTGAAAATCTATTTATTGAACTACCATTTGACCTAGCTGACAATGAACCTGAGGAAAATCCATTCGCTCTGTTATTCCAGCAACCAAACATGGCAAATAATCCACCTAATAATCCACCTGCTGCATTTGAGTTTCCCATTGTTCCCCAAGGAGATACTGACAATCTTAAAAACATTCCCTCTTCTTTGCTTCCAAATTTTTATGGCCTAGTCACAGAAGACCTAGAAACCTTTCTGTTTGAATTTGATGTCCTCTATCGCAGTTATGACTACAACACAAACGCTTATAAACTAAAGTTATTTCCTTCCACCTTGAAGGAAGGAGCTCTCAGATGGTTCATGAGTCTGGGAAGAGGTGTCATTGATAGTTGGGCAGCCATGCAGACGAAATTCCTTGAAAAGTATAAGGAATATTGTAAGAGCGCCAACAAAGGTGATGACATATTCCGAATTTAGCAAAAGGACGATGAAAGTCTAGAAGATTATATTTCTAGATTCTTGTTTTCACTACAGAGGAACTCAAACCATACTCTCAATGAGGATTTTCAGAAACTACTGTTTCTAAGGGGAATCAATGATGCCTATATAGACGCCCTGGACCTGATCGGAGGAGGTGATATAACCCAGCTGCCTTGGGATGATATAAAGAAAATATATCTTAACTACTCTCGAGCAATAGTTAAGAAAGGTCAAGGTCATCATGCTACAATAGGGAAGTCTTCCTCTGGTGGAGTTTCTCGAATGGAGATAACAAATTTGCTATCTGACTTCAAGCAGGACATCATTAATAATATGGCTACGCAACTGGACACTATGCAAGTTCAGAAGAAACATGAGGAGGCTGAAGCAGTTTTGGCCGAGTTCTATCCATATTGTAGACAAAAGAAGCGTGACTGCAGATGCAAGATGTTGGCTAATTTGGAAGCCAAACAACTACCTACTGACTTCAAGCCAGTAGAAGAAGATGGTGATCAAGTGTTCTTTGTTGCACAAAAGAGACCATGGGCCCAAAGACAAGGTATGCCTCAAGATCCTTTAACTTTTGGTAATTCCTATTCTGGCTATAATAACCAATGGCAACATGCATATGGACCACCACCACCCTGAAATCCACCTCAACCAAATTGGCCTAATTATCAGAACCAGCAATGGTAATCCCCTCAAGGAGGATGGCAGCAGCCACAAGGGCAATGGACCCCACCTTCAAGAAATTGGCAGCAAAATCCGCAATGGCGAAGCCCTCAGCAATGGCAAAACTAGTTCTCTGGATTCCTGCAGCTTCCACAGCCACAACCACAGGCCCTTATGCCGCCTCCTATAGTAACTGCCACAAATCTTGGACCTCCAAAACAAATGCCTATGCCTGCCCAGCCGTTGCCCAATCCCAATAATAAGTAACAGTAACAGCCTCAGCAGCCCGCGTATCTTGCTGAAGCCAACCAATATCAAGCTTATGCCTTAAATGTTAATGACATCCATTTGAGATCTGGAACTACTTTACCTACTCCAAAACTGCCTCTGATTACTGAAATATCAGATTCTCCCCATGAAGAATCTACTGCACCTGTTGTTCCTACTGAGCACATGCCCATAACTGATAAAGTTCCTAAAGAGCTTGTTCTACAAAATCAAGACAACCCACCTTTTCTTCAGAGGTTGCAAAGTACTGGGTATAAACCCATGAAAGAACCCACTTTTGACATTCTGGATCAGCTCAAGAATGTGCAGATTCAAATTCCTTTATTTCAGGCTATTAAAGATATTCCTATTTTTGGAAAAGCTATTAAAGAAGCTTGTTTGAAGAAGCCTGGATGAAAGAAAAAGGATCCTAAAACAATTCATGTATTAGGGAAATTGGCTGATATAATGTTGGGAAATGTAGTTATTCCAAAGTATATTGACCTTGGAAGTCCTGTAGTGCAGATAAATGTAAATGGCCAAGTTGTAAAAAATGTTTTAATTGATTTAGGTGTTGCCATTAATGTCATGACAAAGCATACTATGGACTCCCTGAACATTTCAAACATTAGGTCTACATCCATAGTTCTGCAGCTTGCAGACAGCTCCACAGTTAAACCTGATGGGATAGTAGAAGATGTAATTGTCACTCTTGAATCTTGGGATTATCCTGCTGATTTCACAATATTATCAGTTAAGGCAACTTTAGGAGGGTATCCAGTTATTCTTGGTAGACCATGGTTAGCAACTACTGATGCTTTTATAGGATGTCATTCTAGAGATATGACCATTTCTGATGGACAGTCCACAAAGAAATTGGCTCTGTATCTGCCTGCTAGACCTCAGCCAGAATTGTCCCAACTTGTTTGGCCAGATGTGCGGGAGGAAATTGAAGAAGCCAATTCTTTGGCTCAATTAATGATGATTCAAAATGACCCATTCTCACAACTTCAGAGTGAGGATGCCTTGTTGTTTCAAATTCTATAGTACAACTCTGATACGGGTAGTTCATCTGATCCAAATGGTACTCATTTACAATGTTTCCTGCAGCAACCAGATTCTGAAAGTTCACTACCTAAACTTCTAGCGATTTTTCATAATTTGCTTCTACAAGAGGTACAAACATTACCTATAGACTCTATGAGTAATCTCACGGAGTAGATAGAATTGTCTCAAGGTCATTGTTTGAATATCAATAGCAAGCTGTCACAGTCTCAACAGGCTGACCTATTAAAAGTGCTACAAGAACAGCATAAAGCTTTTGTATGGGAATATGGGGACATGCGAGGAATAGATCCTCAAGTTTGTACTCATAGAATATATATCAAAGAAGATTGTTCACCAATTAGACATTCTTAAAGAAGAGTAAATCCAGCACTTAGAGAAATAGTTAAAAGTGAGCTTCAAAAGTTGCTTGATGTTGGTTTTATTTATCCAATCTCTGACAGTCAATGGGTTTCTCCATTAGTCATTGTCCCCAAGAAAGGTGGAAAATGGAGAGTATGTGTAGATTACAGAGAATTGAACAGTGCCACTAAAAAAGATCACTTTTCACTACCTTTTGTAGATCAAGTACTAGACTCACTGTCTGGCAAAAGATATTTTTCCTTTTCGGATGGTTACAGTGGGTACAATCAGATAAAAATTGCCCCTAAAGATCAAGATAAGACCAATTTTACCTGTCCATGGGGAACATTTTCTTATTTGGTCTTGCCTTTTGGCCTATGCAATGCTCCAGCAACATTTCAGAGAGCAGTAATTAGTGTCTTTGTTGATATATCTCATGAATGTATGGAGATTTACATGGATGATTTTACTACCTATGGAGTCATATTTGAAGAAGTACTGGTGAATTTAGAAAAAGTATTGAAAAGGTGTAGAGAGCAAAATTTGTCTCTAAACAGTAAGAAATGTTTTCTAATGATGGAAGAAGGTATTGTTCTAGGTCATCATGTTTCAAAGAATGGAATTTATGTCGATCCTGCTAAAATTGAAGTAATTCAGAATTTACAAACTCCTGCAAAATAGAAAGATGTCAGAAGTTTTCTTGGTCATGTAGGGTATTATAGAAGGTTTATAAAAGACTTCAGTAAAATTGTTAGTCCACTTTATGCTTTGTTAACAAAGGATTCCCAATTTGAGTGGATAGAGGCCTGTGAAAAATCTTTTCTAGAACTAAAGGACCTGCTTACTAAAGCCCCTGTTCTTCAAGGTCCAAAATGGAATTTGCCTTTTCACATACATGCTGATGCTTCTGACTTTGGCATAGGAGCAGTTCTGAGTCAAAAAGAAAATTCAGTTGAACATGCTATTTACTTTATCAGCAAGAACCTTCAAGGTCTTGAGCTCAACTATACTATCGCAGAAAAGGAGTTGCTTGCAGTAGTGTATGCTTTGAATAAATTTAGGCATTATGTCACAGGTTATCAGATATTTGTCCATACTGACCATGCAGCAATCAAGTATCTGATGAACAAACCTGCCATCTCTGGTAGGTTGGCATGTTGGCTCCTGTTGTTACAAGAGTTTGACATTACCATAATTGACAAACCAGGGAGAGCTAATGTTGTAGTTAACTTTTTATCAAGACTTCAATCAGCTGCACCTGTTGAACATGAGATCATTGATGATAGGTTCCCAGATGAACACTTGTTCTCCATCGCTGTACATACACCCTGGTATGCAGACATTGTCAATTATCTAGCAACAAATAGAATACTAGCCCACTTTTCTCCAAAAGAAAAGAAATTATTAATAGAGAAAAGTTTTAACTTTTCCTAGATTGCAAATAGTTTGTTTTATACTGGACCTAATCAAGTAATGCGAAGATGTGTGAGAGAAGATGAAACTTATGACATATTGCATGCTTGCCATGATGAACCATGTGGAGGACATTTTGCAGCAAAAAGAACATCAATGAAAGTTCTTACAACAGGGTACTACTGGCCAACATTACATAAAGATGTTGTGGCCTATACAAGAAAATGTGACAGATGCTAGTGTATGGGAAGACCAACTAAGTCTGATGAAATGCCACTATATCCACAGATAATAGTCACCCCTTTTGATAAATGGGGGATGGATTTTGTAGGGCCAATTGATCCACCATCAAATGGAAAGTCATACATTCTAGTTTGCACGGACTATGTAACAAAATGGGTCGAGGTAAAAGCTATGACTCATGCCCGAAATAACAAAGTTGCTGAATTTCTGTATGAACAAATTTTCACAAGATTTGGAGTTCCTAGAGAGCTTGTAACTGATCAAGGAGCTCAGTTTACATCGAATCTGATCACTACACTAATGAATGACTATAAAATCAAACATAGGAAGTCCAGCCCCTATCACCCTCAAGCCAATGGTTAGGCGGAGGTAACGAACAGAGAAATTGAGGTGATCCTCACAAAGACAGTGCAAATCCATAGAAAAGATTGGAGCAATAGACTTCCTGAAGCAGTTTGGGCTTACAGATGTACATGGAAAACAACAACTGGGTTTACACCTTTTGAGCTGCTTTATGGGAAAATAGCCATGTTACCCATAGAATTTGAACACAAAACTTTTAGGATAGCTCTTAAACTCAATATAGACATATCTGAAGCACAGAAGGACCGTCTCCTCTAGTTAAATGCTTTGGACGAAATGAGAAAAGCCGCCCTGCAGCATACAGAAGCAATCCAATAGCAAAAGAAGAAATGGCATGATCAGCACATCAAAACCAGGAAATTTTCTGCTGGAGATTGGGCTCTGTTATATGATTCCAAATATCAAGAAAACCAAGGTAAGCTCACAACACGCTGGCTTGGCCCCTATGAAGTTGAAAATGTGTTCAATAATGGAGCTGTACAGCTGGTAACAATAGACCCAGTCCGCTTCAAATTGCTAGTGAATGGCCACCGACTCTGGTTGTACCACAAACCAGTCTCCAAGGAAGAATTCATGCAGCAATTCCTTCAGGTTCCTCCCGCTACTCTTCCTGCAGCATTACCGTAATTTTAAAAAAAAAAGCATGCCCATAATAAAGGTTTTTTTTAAAAAGGAAACCCCTTTTTCTCCATTTTCATTTATCACCCCCATTTCACTTCTTTATCTTCCATCCATCTATCCCGTCGCCCATCCACTTCATCTGTCCGCATCAACCTTAATTAAGATATCTTTCCCACTTGTCAATTCATGTAGACGCCGTCATCTTTCTTCACACGTACGTGCAATTATCAAAGGTACGTCATATCTTTTCTTATCGCATATTTGATTTATTTCATTCTATTCATTTACTGCTATGCATGTACCGGTCATTATTACCCAAATCTCTACCTGTTCTTTATAACATGTGAGGACACATGTCATACTTTAAGTAAGGGGCAGGGTAATCCATCTTTTAAAACCTGTCTTTTCACCGCTGCCATAACTGCAAAATAATCTTTCTTTAATACTTTTCTGGTACTTTCCAAATATGATCGCATGTCCTTCTTTATTGCATGTTTTTCTGGTAAATTATGATTAAGACTGCTTGTTCAAAAAGTTTATTTTTGGGAAAAAAGAAAGAAATGTGACGACACGAAAGAAGAAAAACCAGAGCAAAAAGGGAAACAGAGAATTTGAATCTTCAGCAAGGAATTGAGTTTAGCTAAAGAAAAACTACAAACATGGGTGGTCAGTTGGTGCGACATGAGCCTGTAGCTCATGAATTGTTATTGCAAAATCCGCAAACAGTCCACGCATTCAGCCTCTATGGATGGTTAAATTATTTCTTGAGCTTAAATGATTTTGATGAGGAGGCTGCTGGAGAATTTTTGAGAACCTTTTCTGAAGAAGAAGCCACCGTATGGGGTCTAACGGTTGTTGCAATCGAAAACATAATTGCTGAAGTAACCGGGCTTCCAGCCATTGGAGAAAACTTTTCTTCAGACGCTGCAGCTGCAAGGACTGAGTTTTCAATGCCTACTGATGGACCCCTGGAAGTCTCCAAGCAGGGATGCAAGCGCATATCATTGCCTCCTCCTTATTCAGAGTATGCTACTTACATAATCAGGTATTTGATTTGTGAAAGTTGTTTTTCCTATCTGCATTCTCATCATTTTAAATTATTGAGCCATATGAGGCATGGGTTAGTTATAAATGTTCTGAATTTCTTATTAAAATTTTTAGAACAAAGTGCCCACGGAACTCAACAGGGGAAAGATAATTCTGTCGCTCATCATGGCCTTATTAAATTACTGATTGAGTGCTCTTTGAGGGATGTCTCACCTCTCTCCTAGCAACAATTTGTTGCCTAAAAGAGTCTGCAAATTTCACAACCCCCTAGAGTACTTACCCCAAGGCCTCAGAAAAAGAAGAAAGAAATTGCATCTACCAGTAGAACAGGGCAAGGGTTATCTACTCCTGTAGCACCTGGTCCTGCAGCTTTCACACCTGAATCCTCTGCTAGGGTACAAACTAGGTCTGCCACTGGGATAGAGAAGGGAAAAACAAAGGCAGAAGGGTCCCCAGAATCTGACCCTTGTTCTCAGAAAAGGCAATGCCCTTCTCCTGCAGCTGTTTCTCCTATAGCAACACCTGTTGCTATTACTAGTTCACCATCATCCTCTGGTAGGGCAGAGCCCTCTGAACAAACAAGGAAGAGGAAGGCTACCAGAACACCTCCTGCAGCTGCATTAGTGCCAAGAAGGGTTTCCACAAGGAAACAATCTAAGACCTCCCCTACTTCACCGCAACCAGAGGTGATTGTAATTTCAGAAGGGTCTGTTGAGTCCGAATTTAATATTTCTCAAAATGTGTCCGAGAATGCTTATCAAAGTTCATTCGTTCCTGAAGAGGAACAAGTTGAGACAAAAGAAACAGGGCATAATGAGCAAGGGTTACCAAATCTTGATGATTTGGCTACTGCTGCTATGCAATTTTCAGAGGAAGCACAGACTTCTCCACCACAGCAACAAGAAGAATTTATCTTGCAGCAAGAGCAAGAATAGACTGAACAATTGAATGTGCCTAGTGAAGTTGTATTTCACCCTGCAATTTGTAAAGCCATTGTTGTGTATAAGAGAACGTTTTTAATTGAGTTTCTGGAATATGTTAAAACTAATTGGCAAACAGTTACATTGCAAACCCTGACTTTCTGACACATAGCCCAGACTAACATGCAACAAAGTCTATGGGAAGTAGAAAAGAGGAAATTGAAAAAGAAAATTGAAAGTCAAAAGTAGGAAATTGTTGAGTTGAAAGCAAAAATGGATGAAATGTTAAAAGTAACTGGTCAGATTATGGAATGTAGACCGCCACCCAGAGTTTATGCTCTGTGCCTTAAAGAACAATTTTTATGGTTTCAATTGATGAGAATTTCCAGAAACCAAGATCCTATAATTCATACTACCAAGGAATTCTATGAAGCATACCAGGCAACCCCTAACTAGTTAAGGAATTCTCTGTGTGAATTCTATTTGCATGGCTTTTTAATACAATTTGAAACAGAATGAAATACTCTTCTATATATTGGTGATATTCATTTGAGAGCATTTATATCATGGACAGCAAATGAGGTGAATTATGGCAGGCAGTGGGAAACATATGAAGAAGCTGAGAAAATAGAGCCTGTTCCATTATGTTCTCAAAGTTCAAACCCCCATGCAATGTTGAAAGATTGGTTTTCTCTGACATATGGTATTAATAATGTTTCAGCAAGAGAGAAAATATTTGATATCAGAAAACAAGTATATGATGAATTCCGGGCACAACAATATTCATTTTGGAAACTGGCATACACCAGAAGTGAGAAAAGATGGGAGAGATTAACTGTTGGGTAGAGAAAGTCAGAACCACATGGTCCCCTAAATTTCATAGTAGCTCTCAAACAAACCAGCAGATATATTCAATTGGGACTTCAAACAAGATTTGAACTGTGGCTGCCGCTGACATTCAGATCCCTTGTGCTAATGTGGCCACTTTATCCTCACCAGGCTACAAATCTTAACAATGAATTAGAAGACCGAAGGTATGAAAGATGTCGGGATTTCAGAGGATTTTATTACAAGTTTGGAAATCCATTTCAGCGTCATGCAGCAACCATCGACTTCAGAGAAACCACCGGGAAAGTTAATGCTGGAGGACCAGCATTGGGCTAAGTAGGGGGCAGTGATGAGCTTAAAATATGCTCATAATTCAAGGATATTATGATAAACTTTTAAATGCCTTTACTTTTGTTATTTCATGGCTGTTCAAAATTTGTTGAAACCTTTTATTGGGATATCCTGTAACAAGATACTTTTATATTCCTGTAGCTCATTGTGTTGACTTGATTGCATTTATTGCCGCGTTGACTCCCTAAAATGGTTGGTATATCGTATACAATTTTTGAATGATGAAGTAGATTTAAAATGTGTGATTAATGAATAGATATCGTGTATGTGCCATACACCTTTTTTGTTGCCTGTTACTTTTTGTTTCGCAGGTTGTTGAAGAATGATCGAGTCAAGCGCAGCCGATCTCATCCTTGCAGTAAAGTCCATTTCCTGCACGACTTCGAGGGAGCTCTAGCGAAGACTCTTTGACCGAAACCATGGGAAAGAATTTTAATGGCAGCCAATCTAGAAAGAGTGGAGCGCTAGATTCTCTCTGGATCGGGTTGAATGCATAAATTCATTTATGAAGTTTGTTCCTTGATTCGGGGATATATTTTACTTCCACGTCTTTCTTTGATGGGGTTAGTTAGTTAGTTGCTCTTCTGTTTTTAAATAAAGTTCTCCTCCTGCGCGAGGGAGAAGAAGGAAAAAAGAGAGATGATAGTTAGAGTAAGATAGAATCAGAGTAGTAGATATCATGTAAGAATCAATATGATAATGAAAGACAGAATCTGTTTAACCAGAGACAGAGTTTGTTGTTAGTTTCCATATCAACAAAACAATGTATATCATTCTATTTTTATGAATAAAGTTCAATGAAGTTCTAAGTTTAGCATCTGCATAATCAGTAGATGCTTGCTAAGGGGGCCCACTTAGTAAGTATCTGTAGCTGGTTAGTTAGTTGTTCTTTCCTATTAAGCTTCAGTTTGCTTTCATCTTTAAAGTTTTTATACAAACTCAGCCTTATATTGCTCCTGCAGCATAAGGCCAGTTCATAGTTTGTATTTCAGTTGTAGTTATCATGGTTTCTGTTTTAATCAAATCATAGTTGAGTTAAAGAAATTTGCATTACCTTCCTGTAACGTAGATAGAATTTCTTTTCAGTATGTATTTCTGCTAAGATTTCACCAAAATGAGTTCCTAGTGCATATATTTTGTTGCGCCATTTAAAGTATACGTCCCCTAGTTTGACAAGTAAATGAACATCTACAGAGAGAGATATTGGTCACCTGTTGGAATTCCCAATTCCCAGGAAAGGTTCTACTATTATTTTCATATCCTTTTGTGGGCGCGACCAATCCCCCTAGGAATCAAGGCAAGAGGGGTCCTCAAGGTGGATGCTTTATGTGTGGGGGAAACTATTTTGCTAGAGAGTGTCCCAGGATGCAAGGTTAGATTAGGGCCAATAAACCCCAACAAGGGCCCCAATAAAGGATTCATGCAACAGTTAGGAACCGAAGAGAAAGATTCCAAAATGTCCTCGTGGAAACTACAGGTACACTATTTGAACAACCAATTTAAATTGTAATTGACACTAGGTCATTTGAATGTTTCATCTCACCTGAATTAGTAAGAAAATATGCATTAAAAGTTAACCAAATGGAGTCATCATGGATGGTTCAATATGGGGATAAGGAAACTAGGGAAGTAACCAAGTGGTTGCCGAGGGCAAGGGTACAATTTCTTGAGTTTGAAACAAGGGTAGATCTCTATGTGGCACCCCTAGGATTATATTATATACTTATTGGAATGAGCTGGTTAACAGGTCATCAAGCTAATGTAGATTGCTATAAAAAAGTTGTTGAATGTTTGGATGATGGGGGGAAAAGGGTCAAAATCCAAGGAAAGTTTAATCCCATTAATATAGAAACCGTATCAGCCATGCAATTAAAGAAGGAAAGAAGAAGGGGAGGCCTAATCTATATGGTTGAAATTGATGAAGGAAAAGAGGAAAATACCCCAACCTTTGAAAATATCCCTTTCTTAAAAGAATTCAAGGATGTATTTCCAGAAGAATTACCTGGCTTACCCCCAAAAAGGAAGTTTGACTTTTCTATTGACGTACTACCGGGAGCTGAACCAATATCAAGGGCACCTTATCGAATGAACACAACTGAATTACAAGAGCTCAAAATGCAATTAGAGGAACTCTTAGCTAAGGGATTAATAAGGCCAAGCGTATCACCATGGGGAGCATCGGTCTTATTCGTTAAGAAGAAGGATGGAACCTTAAGACTATGCATCGACTATAGGATGTTGAACAAGGTCACAATAAAGAATAGGTATCCCCTACCTCGAATAGAGGATCTTTTTGACCAAATGAAAGGATCAGTAGTTTACTTGAAGATAGACCTCTGATCAGGATATCATCAACTCATAATTAAGGAGAAGAACATTGCAAAGACAACCTTCAGGACTAGATATGGGCATTATGAATTCACAGTAGTTCCTTTTGGTGTAAACAATGCCCCAACTGTATTTATGAACCTAAAGAATAGTGTACTCCATGACTACTTGGACAAGTTTGTTTTGGTATTTCTGGATGACATATTGATTTACTCTAGGAATGAGGAGGAACATTTGGTACACCTACAAATTGTTTTGCAAAGGTTGAGGGAACATAAGTTATATGGGAAACTGTCAAAATGTGCCTTCTTTGAGGAAAAGATTCACTACCTTGGGCATACAATATAAAAGGAAGAAATAGCAGTTGATCCAGATAAGATAAAGGCAATAGTAGAATGGCTGATCCCTAAAAACATTTCAGAGGTAAGAAGCTTTATGGGGCTAGTGGGGTACTATAGGAGGTTTGTGAAAGGGCTCTCTAAGATAGCAAACCCCATCACCTCATTACAGAGGAAGGGTACAAGGTTCATGTGGATAGAAAAAAGTGATAAGGCATTCCAAATTTTGAAGGAAAAACTAACTTCAGCACCCATTCTAAAAGTACCAGATCCGAATGGACACTTCACAGTCGTAACTGACACTTCTATTGAAGGTTTAGGAGGAGTACTTGTCCAAGATGAAGGGGTAGTAGCTTACAAATCCAGGAAGCTAAAGACTCATGAAGTTAATTATGCACCCCACAACTTAGAGTTAGCAGCAATTGTGCATGCCCTACAGAAATGGAGACACTTCTTACTAGGGAAGCCCTTTGAGCTGAAGTCAGATAAGCAAGGACTAAAGTACATTTTTACTCAACCCCACTTAAATGCTAGACAAAGAAGGTGGTTAGAGTTTCTAAGTGAATGTGGTTTTGAAATTGAATATATTAAGGGGAAGGAAAATAGGGTGGCAGATGCTTTAAGTAGGAGGAGACATTTGATGACTATAGCAACATTCAAAACTTCCTTCAGAAGGCCAGTAATGGATGAGCAGGGACATGACCCATGGTATGAGCAAGTCAAATTGACTTTAGAACATGATCCAACCGATCCTAAGATTGAAGGGTATACATTAGATGAAGATGGGTTGCTCAGATACAATAATAGAATCTATATTCCTAATTCAGGAGACTTAAGGGAAGTAGTCTTGTCGGAGGCTCATAATGCCCCTTATTCAGGGCACCTGGGGGTTAACAAATTTTATGCAGATCTAGAGAAGCTATACTTTTGGCAAGGGATGAAGAATGACATAGTCAAGTATGTGGCTAAATGTTTGGAGTGTCAAAGGGTAAATGTTTAGAGTGTCAGCTAGATTATTATAGTTACATGATGTACCTCAGCACAAGTGGCAAGTTATTAACATGGATTTTGTGCAAGGGTTGCCCATGTCACCATCTAGGCATGATACAATAATGATGGTAATTGACAAACTCACTAAGGTGGCACACTTTATACCAGGGAATCTGACGGATGATGCACCTACCTTGGCAAGGCGCTTTGTTAAGGAAATATCTAGGTTGCATGGAATGCCATAGAAAATCATATTAGATAGAGATGATAGATTCACTTCAAGGTTTTGGACAACTCTTCAATCATCTCTGGGAACTCAATTAAATTTTAGCACTGCATACCATCCTAAAACTAACGGTCAGATAGAAATGACAAATCAGATTTTGGAAGACCTACTTTGCATGTATAGCATGCACCAACAGAAGAAATGGGAAGATTACCTACCTCTGGTAGAGTTTTCTTACAATAATACATATGAAACATCTTTGGGAATGACACCTTTCGAAGCATTGTATGGTAGGCCATGTCGAACACCTTTGAGTTGGGATAGCCTTGAAGATAAAGTAATTGTTGGACCAAATATGTTGAAGGAAATGGAAAGAAAAACTAAGGAAATTAGGCAAAGATTGAAGGAAGCCTCAGATAGGCAGAAAAGTTATGCAGACAAGAACAGGACACCAAGGGAGTTAAAGGTGGGAGAGAAAGTTTTCCTAAGGGTTAAGCCACACAAGAGTTCCATAAGGTTTGGGAAAAAGACCAAGCTTGCACCTCATTATGTTTGACCTTTTTAAATATTGGAAAGGATTAATCCAGTTGCATACCGGTTGGCCTTACCTCCCAAGTTGAGCCGAATCCATGATGTCTTCCATGTATCTCTTCTTAAAAAGTATGTACCTAATGAGAAACATATTTTGCATTGGGATGCTTTATAGGTCCAGGAAATGGGAGGAATAATGATAGAGCCATTTAAATTCTTGGAGAGGCACCAGTGCCAATTGCGCAATAGAGAGGTTGATCAATGCAAAGTACAATGGAATCAGTATGATGAAAAGAATGCCACATGGGAAGAGACTAGGGAAATACAACAGTTGTTTCCTTTTTTGTTTTAAACTAATCATGAACTATAGACTCTTTTGGATACATTCAATAAGTGCATCGAGACAATGCACAAATTAAGGGGGGGAGGATGTCACAACCCTCCTTTATCACTTTTTGATTTGATACAACTCTGTTATATTTTTGGTTGAGCTATTGAAAATAATTGAATGAATATTATAAAAAAAAAAATAATGGACCCACACACACACTTGGAGAATATAATTCAAAAGGCATTAGTTATCTTATTTTTATTTTTATTTTCCCACTCCCAATTATGGCACATGTTGTAGGAGGAATTAGAAGATTCTAGAGGAATCTTCAATACCTTGCATGTAAGTCCCCCACTAGGATTTTAATCAATGTTTGCATGAGTCCAATATTGGAAAAGAATGTCATTCTTAATTAATTTCTCTAGATAGTGGAATTAAGGGATTTTTCTTATATATTGTATGCAAGTTTTCATAAGAGGGAGTTGATTATGTGTTGAAGAAAATTTTCCAAGTTTCCTTGTTGTTAGTAGTAGGATCTTCTTTGGTAGTCTCATTTTCGTTGTAGGATTGTTTAGTTGTTCTTGAATATTTCTCTCAAGTTCCAAGGAAAGATCTAAAAAGGATAGCTAGAAGATTAGAGAGGATTCAACATCGAGCTTCGATAAGCCAGGTTCTCTTCTTTTGTCATCTCTCATTTACATATGAGAAATTTCTATTATCAAAAATTATAGCTTCTAGATCTTCCTTTATATATATAAAAAATAAAAATTATTAGATTGTAAATCTTTTCTTCTTATTTAGGGATAAATATTGATAAAATTACTCTCATATAATGGATGTAAAAGATAGCTTTATGATTTATTTAATTTTCTTTAGAAAAATATCAGATCTTGCTTTTGCATTTCCAAGAAAAAAAAGGATTTTCTAGATCTGTGCAAAAATTATATTTCCCCTTATTTAAATTTCTTTTTCTAAGATTAAACTATTCTCTGTGTGATTAAATGATAATCACTTGTGTATGGATCTTGTTCCTTATTATTCTTCTCTTAAATTCATTACTCTCTCTCTTGGAATGAAAATCTGAATATTAATCTTGCTTCTCTATGAATAATCTTACCTCTGTATGAGTACAAGTTTGATCATCTGTATATAAAGTTATATAAATATTTTTCCTGTGAGTAAAAACCTATTTCTCTCTTTGAATGTAGGTATGATCATTTGTGTGTGTGTAAATCTTAATTCCTCAATTTAATTCATTCTCCTCTTAGAGCAGTCTTACTTCTCTATGAACAGAAACACGCCTGAAAATAAACTATAAACTTCACTATATTCATTAATCTCTGTGGAAATAAAGTATAAATCTATCTCTGTGAATATTAGTTCCTAAAAATCTTTCTTTGAAAGCTTTGTTTATCTCAGCATAATCTTCTACTTTTTTTTCGCTATCTATACATTGCTGAAATGAATTAATTTCTCTGTGTATTCCATCCCTGTGATTAAATTCTTATTCTTATTTTTTTTCATATATCTGTCTATATATTTCTCTCTTATGTTGGAATGAAAATAAAAAAACCATATATATATATATATATATATATACATTTATATTTCATAAATTTTAAAACTTAATGTAAAAAAATATATTTAAGTTAAATGCGCAGCATTACCAAAAAAAAAAAATGTGTCTGCATTATGCACTGGTCAACGCAAGGGGGAGGGGGGGGTTAATAAACTGCCGAGGAGTGGTATTCTCCACTACCCCCAGCGATCACTGCTACGGCAGGGGCCACAGAGGGTGTGGAGGGGACCACGACCGTCCCCTCACCACTACGGACCTATACCCGCATGTCCGCAGTGGTGATGGGACCCATGGGCCCCACTCCCGCTTAACTTTTAAAAGCCACTTTTAAAAAAAAAAAAAACTCATGGCAATTAGGTTTTTGTCAACTTTTTTTAAAAAAATCCAAATTTTAGTTTAATAAAATTTAATCATTCTTAGTAAATTTATAATTAATTTACCTTTAGCAAATTTATAATTTGTAAATTAAACTATACCAAAATTTATAATCAGAACTTTACAAACTATTTAAGTTTCACTTAGCAATTAATTCATATTAATATGATTGAACCAAATGTCTAAGCTAAATGCTATTTTTGGGACTAGTGACTTTATAAGTGATTATTCTCATGGTAGAATCAACACATTTCTTAACCTTTCATGTAACTTACACTATCCTTGCTTCATGTGAATTACTTGTACAATATTTGCATTCATTAATGACAAAGTTACATTTTCTTCACCTTCATGCAAATTACATGTTTAATTTTTAATATGTGAGTTCATAATTGTCATTTTCATGCAATTATATATTAAATAGTTTAGTTGTAGAAGAATGGTATTTTTATGAAGTGGTACTTGAATGCCATCGAAGTAGTTGTTTCAATTAATTAAACTTTGCAATGTCTAATTATGTACATTCATTTCATAATTGTTTTCAAGCATGATGCTTTTTTTTATAGATTCTTAGTTAGAAAACTAAATAAAGCAAGTCGAAAAACCAAAACCTAGCAGCGTTCGGTATATACAGTGCCTCTGGGTCACACTTACGGGTAATGTTATCATGTTGAACTACTGTACTTAACACCTAATAAAGATGCATCAATGACGTTTGTGGCATCATCCCTATAAATCATTGCGGAGTAATAAGGGACACTCGGAAGTTAAAATCCAAGGGGCAGGTAATCCCCCTTGGATCGATAATCTAAAAAGATAATCCTTAAATGATTTTACATCTGCTGAGTTAAACCATAGTAAACCCCCTTAAGGTTGATTGAGTGAAATACTTTTATGAAATTGATTTAATCTTGAAGAGTTGTTGATGATTGACAATTGTGTCAAGGGTGACGCTTATGATAGGTATTAGGATCTAGTTGTTTTAGGCCACAAGCAATAGGCCATCTTGAGCCTTTGCTTAAGTGCTACCACCATGGGTAGCAACCGCAGAGAAACTATCTGGGTCATTTACCCTAGAAAGGGTTGCGTACCCACTAATTAGTTTACATCAAACCATAGAGTAGAAAATAGAACTACATACTTTACGCCTTGATCCTATGCCGAAACGGGTATGTAGGAAGTCTTGGGATGGAGTTGTCCCTAGTACTCAGGCATTCGTGGGTGGGGTCTAGGTTTGGTAATAAGATGGATTGAGAAGAATCCTAACTTAAAAGATAAGTGAAATAAAAAGGGAAACGTAATTCAATGCATACTTGAAAGGAATCCTTTATGGATTCACTTGATTTCCCGAGGCCTTAAGCCAAATTTTGAGGTGGAATTCAAGCTTGTATTATTTTTATTACTCCTAAGGATGGTGACCTCAGTGCACTCCTATTAGAGGAGTGTAGTACTTAGTGAGTGACTTAGGACCCGAATGGTCCCGATGAGTCTAAGTCTCTGGCCAGAGCACCTCTTATCCCAATTGGATAGATGCCTACCCCATATGGGTAGATGCTTATCTCGTATTGGATAGATGAAACCTCTTGCTCCATATGGATAGGTGCCTAACCCGTATGGTTAGATTCTCATCCTGTATGGATGAATGCCTAATCCTAATGGATGGATGCCCAAAGTATGTGATTGAATCAAACACAAATGATTAGAGTAAACAAAAAAAAAAGTGGTCCAATTTTTGGGTTAAGTAAGGTGGGTTATTATAGAAGTCCCCTCATTCTGAACCTCTGGAACTACCACCTTTAAAGGTACAACTGCACTTGGGAGAGACATTACTGCCTTCAATGAGTCAAGAAGAAAGTGAATACTTGAAAACTCATTAACATTTGCAGTCAAGATATCTGGAGACACATGATCTAAAAAAGATACAAGAGAAAACATCATGTTGTCATCAAGATTAGAAATCAAACCACCTCTTATAACTGAAAGTAGCTCCCAGTGCTAGCCACTAGATAATAATTCAGAATGAGGTACAAA
This sequence comes from Cryptomeria japonica, assembly GCF_030272615.1. NCBI lineage: Eukaryota > Viridiplantae > Streptophyta > Pinopsida > Cupressales > Cupressaceae > Cryptomeria > Cryptomeria japonica. The sequence goes on from NC_081412.1 coordinate 564,488,528, forward strand.
ACCACCATAAGGAAAAGCACCAAACTCAAAATGATAAAGAGACAAAGAATTATCCATATCAGAAGCAGAATAAAGAGAGGGATGAATGTATGCATCCAATAATTCCCAAACCAGAGAAGCATCCAAGAGAATGTCCATACACACAGTAGTAAAATAAGAAGCAACTTAAAAAAAAAAATTATATTAGTATTGTCCACCAACCAACGTCTGCCCACCACTTTGCAAAAAGCAAGAGAGAATTCCAAAGAATGAACTTTAAATAGTCGACCAAGTTTCTCATCATCAAAAATGTGAGGATCCTGAAAATAACACTGCTTAACAAGCAATAAAATTCTATAACCAGCAGCCTCCATCACCAAAAAATCACAAAGGAAAATAATGCACCCAATAGAACAAGCAAGATTATAAAGAAAAAATAAGCCATCATTAATAAAGAAGCACATCCTCTGAACGAATTAAAATGATATCAGATCAAAGATCAGCATGAGCTAATTCATAGAACACCATACCAACAAGCTTCCACAGGCCATCACCTCTGAGAAAAAACATTCAAAGCTTCTCATTAAACCACAAACATAATTTTCACATAATTCCCATAATGAATGGAAGATATTCACATGAGCCAAATCCCAAGGACCATGTTAATAAGTATACACAAATCGCCACATCAAATATCAAACAATAAAAGAAACATAATTAATCATACATACAATCTGCCACTACAAGTGCAAAGTATAATCATTAAAGATTAACTAAAAGAGAAACTATGTAAACAACCAGTACCGATCAATCAATACAGTGCAAAAGATAATACAATCAAAAGTAGTATGACGTCTAGAGACAACCCAAGAACTAGACACCAGCCATCACCATGATTAAAAATACAAGAAAATATGTAGAATTAATATGGTGATGTAAAGCAGACAAGAAGGCTCCATACACCCTCACACTAACTACATACATATACAATCAAGATCAGTACGATAACTCAAAAGCTAGGCACCGGCCAGCACCATGGTTAAGCTTACAAGAAAACATGCAAAATTAATGAGGTGGTATAAAACAATCAATAAGGCCCCATACACCATCCAACTAAGTTGCATACATTATGGAAATCCCAAACAAGATGTGAGGTCGAGGCAAATCCAAAGAGTTTGCAGCAAAAAATTAAGGCTTTAAAGGATGAGGAGGCATGCAAATCTCTTCAATATCAACCAAAGATTGAATATTTTCATTTAAGGCATTATTTTCCAAGAAATCCGCAACACTATTAGCTTCCCTATAACAATAAAAAATAGAGAAAGAATTAAAGAACTCAAGCTGCAATAGAACCTTATCCAACCAATATTTTAGATGCCAAGAGTTAGAAGAGAGATTTGTGATCGCATAAAAGACAACTAAAGAGTCTCCTTCAATCACCACATCTGAGATGTGTAATGAAAGAAGCAAATCAAGCCAAATAGACAAAGTGTGCAACTCTACCACATTATTTGTCCCATTAGGAATACACTGACACTGGACTTTGATGACTTTGGACTTATCATCAAAAACCACCACCCCAATGGCAGACTTCCTTGGATTGCCTTGAGAAGCCCCCTCAAAGTTTAATTTATATTTGGAAGGAGGGGGGGTAACCAAACCACTTCTTTTTCGATAATTGGGGGAGACCTTTTCTTAGAAATGGCCACTTGCATAGGAATGAAATGCAAAGTTAGCCAATGCCTGATGACCCAACTATACCATGAAGTAAAAATGCATTTAGGGCTAAGGCCCTTATAAATAAAGGCAAAAGAAGATTCTGAGATGAATTTCTCAATACAAAAGAGTACATCCAATAATGAGGAAGGGTGTTTCCTAAAAATTCTATTATTCCTTTCCATCCAAATCTTCCAAATCAGAATAGAAGGGGCAATTATCCATACACAAGCATAAAAAGAAGATGAACATAATAGTGGCCAGCCCATAAATTGAGATCAAAGATCTCCATATAAAGTTGCAGACCAATTTAATTTCTTAAACAACCAATGCCAACATTGAGAAGAAAAAGGGAAATGAATAAAAAGATGATTAGTTGATTCTAACGACCCTCCACACATGACACATGGAAAAACAATAGTGATACCAAGCCTATCCAGCATCATACCTGTGAGAAATCTATCTTGGACAGCCAGCCAAGCAAAAGCTCCTACCTTTGGAAGACAGGCAACATGCCAAAACAACCAATAGGGAAAAACCTCCCCCCTACAATTAGCAGACAAATATTTATATCCATCCTTAACCGAATACTCCCTAGATTTTGAATGAACCCAAATAAGCTCATCACCAGCCTCTAAATAAAGCAATTGACGCTTACTTAATTCCTCAACAAAAGAAGATTTGAGCTCTTGATCAGGTGGAAGAGACTCTATTGATTTCCATCTGGCAACAAGGACAAGCCCCGAGGAATCCACAAAAAAATAATCAGCCACAAATAAACCCCAAAAATATTTTAAAAGAGACATAAGAGATGAACAATCTCTCAAACTAGTCAGAACAAAGAAACCATTCCAAACTTCCTCCCAAAATCTAGCTTTTCGACCATTATGTACAATCCAAGATAAACCATGAAGAATAACAGACCTACATTCAGCCATGAAGTTCCAAATTGCAGACCCCTTAGGAAGTAAGGAAGCAATAAATATTGCCTCCCTGGAATGATTTCTTAAGTAAGAGTGAATTCATTTGAGAAGGCATATATGTTACGGCAACCCTAGTCATCTTTCAAACTTTTCTTTTAAAGTTTTTAGATTTCACTGTATAAATATGTTTCCTATTGATCATATCATTTTTTTATTATTTATTATTAGTAGATAAGAAATTATTTTATCAATACGTTCAATATAGATGTGGAGAACCATTAACATATTGAATCAGTCTTTACTTTCTAAATTCAGTACATTCTGATAATCAAATAAAATATTATCTCAAAATTTTGATAAACAGTATATTACATAATCAGATTTTATTATAATATAAAAAATGTCTTAACCTAACAATTGTAATATTAACTAATATGTCTCAAGGTTGATATTCTCCAGTATCTTTTTTGGATACATTGAGTATTCAAGGAGAATTTTATTTATGGAGGAAGGCAAGACCCAACTTGAAAGTCACTTATCCTATGATAATGAGAGCCACAGTCTTTTGAAATACGAATGGTCCTCAACAATCAAACTTCTGTTATCTCCGGCTTGACTTTTCTGCATTATCAAAATCTATTTATTTGTATTCAAAGAAGTGATTTGTTATTTTCAATAGTCATCTATCCTAAGGTTGTAAAAATTTCAAAAGCCTTGACTATTCATGTTGAATTTATCTTATTATATTAACAATGTTCTACAATGAAAGTTATGGAGGAGTGACGACTTAAATACAACTAGTTATTCTATAGATAATTAATGAGGATATTTTGACTAGCTAATAAAATTAATTATAAATATTGTATTTGGATTAATTGTTTTTATTTTATTTTATTTTAATAAAAAATAAATTAATAAAACTAAAGATATTAATTATTTATAAATAATAATTAATGTGTTTTGACTTGATTGAATTGGGAGGGGCCTAAATCATTACATAACCACAATAGTGAAGAAACCGAGGGACTTAAAAGGAGTGAGACACAAAAAATAAAGTCCCAGCTATACCCAATAGACACCCAAAACTAGATTGAAAAACCCAGAGACTAGACTAGACTAAGTAGATGAATAGAACCAAAGACCAAAAAACATATCCCCACCGAAGACACAAACCTATTAGAAAATGGTCAGTGCTCCTCTCAAGATTTATGACAAGAGACTAACAACCTCTTGTGCGATCCATATCTCTATAGTTTGTATCAGATGTTGATCGATCGGTCAAGTTTGATGCAATGGAAAACTGGGTCAACAAATGGTATCAGAGCATTGGGTCACGGGTTTGAATCCCCTCAGGTAATGCTAAGGGAGAGATTGTTGGCAAAATGGTCAGTTCTCCCCTCAAGATTTATGACAAGGGACTAACTACCTCCTATGTGATCCATATCTCTATAGTTTGTATTAGACGTTGATAGATCGGTCTTTTGACACAATGACAAACTGGGCCAACAAAACCAAGGGCCAATGTGGTTGGAGGCTTCTCAATTTTCCAATCTTGGCTCATCACTTTCACTTTATCAGAGAAATAAAGTCTCTTATTCGAACCTTTACTAGACAAAATATCAAGGGACTTCAAGGCCGCTTTCACTATAGATATCAACAACTCTAAACCAATAGTAAGGGAGAGGAATCCAAATGATGTTTATTTCTTTCCTACCTCCTATCAATAGGTACAGGGATGGCTTGTATAGTAGCAACATTCTTCTTATACATTTTATTATTCTAAGATATCGTTTCCTCCATTTTCTTTTTAAGGAACATCTGGTTGTCCAGCAGAGACACAACAACCTTCACCATCTCCAATCTATCCTCTTTCTAGTCCAATTTATCACATATTCCCTCGAATTCCTCCTCCATTACTTCTCCATCTTTTAATATTTTTGGCTAAATCATTCGCTGAATAATAATTTATTCTGTATCTAATAGTTATACAAATTGATTTAAATGATTTTCTGAATACATTTATCGCATTGCAATATATTTTGTATCGTCAAAGAAATTATTAATTTTTTAGGAGGTGAATATATTTAGTTTTTCATTGAAAGTAGAATTTAAAAAATAATTTTGAAAAATCGTGATCACATAATTATAATTAATTAAAAATATTTTAAAATTTCATGCAATTGTTGATAGACATAATTATGTATATTTTTCTATTGGTCAAGTAATGTACATTAATATATTTTTTAATCATTTTAAATAATGTTACGAGTCATTTGATAATACACTTAGGCATCTTTACTAGTTTTCAAGAGTTTTATAGGCATTCTACTTTGAAAAGAAATAATTAATTTTACAAGAAAGAAACAACTTTGAAGATATTTTAATTTGAGAGTAACATTGGATCCTCCCATGAGTTTTGTCAGATAACATTTTCAAGGAGTAGGATGAACATGAGAAGCAGGAAAAGCAGTGGCATGGGTCGGGTGCTAGGGTTTCTGCATTAGATGAAGATGCAGGCAGTTATGAGGATGCAGAGGAGGCGAATGAAGGTGGAGGTTAGTGTTTTTTGCCTGAAGTGGTCATTATGGTGGTGTTGGGGGTTGGGGCTGGGAATGGTTATGGTGGGAGAGGTCATGTACTCTCCCTCTAGATGATGCTCATGGTTTCTTTCTCTACCTGCTGGAGTGTGCTCTTCGGTGGGTGTCGTATGGGTGTTTGGGATCTACGAAAGTTGGGCGATCCGTGGTAGCCTCCCTTGTTTGGTGGCTACATTTTCAAATCTTTTTGGTTCATGGTGTTCTGCATTTCCATGTTGGTCCCCTTGGCCTTTTCAGGTGGGCTTTCTAGTTGTGTTTGTGGTTGGAGGTTTCTTCCTTCACAGTTGGTGGGTGTTGGCCCTCATGGAATTTTCTTTCTTAGGTTCCTTCTCTATCATCCTTTTCAAGGTTTCTACTTAGCTTGGTATATTGAGGTGACCTCGGTTTGGTTGGGATTCCTTTGTCTAGGTGTATACGGTTGCTCCGGGTATTTTTCTTGGATAGCATGTTTTGTCCCTTTGTTCTCTAATGATTGGCACTGCCATGTTTGTTATGGTTCTGTGAGCCATTCTAAAACCCAGCCCTGCTGGTTTGGGGAGTGTGTTAATCCCCTTGGGTTGGTTTTCCTTTAATCTAGATTTTTTATGTATACCCCTATTTTCTTGTTCCAGAGGAAGGTTAAGGGATCCATTTTAAAACCTGGGTTATTACTATTTATGGGGTCTAGTTTTTATTGTACCTATTTCTTGACTCCTATGCCTTTCTCTCTCCTATTTTAGTCTCAGCGCCTTTGGGTTTCCTTGGTTTGGTCTATTGAGGTGGCTACTTATTATATTGAGGTGGAGATGGTGTGTTCTAGGGTTGGCTCTTCTTCTATAGAGGTGAAGATGGGTTTTGTGTTTGTTTACAGGAGTTGTAGGTAGTTTTTGGCGATACAACTATCAAGTTGTGGGAACCTTGGAAAACCCTCATTCAAGATTGTGGATGCTTGGAAAATCCCTATTGTTGGTTGTGGGAGCTTGGTTACTAGTTGTGAGAACCTGTCAAAACCCATCAAGGTTGGCGGAGGCAGGAAAAACCCCATGTCTTCTGGTTGTGGGAGCCTTATAAAACCCACTCTTAAGGTTGAGGGAGCCTATAACAACCCTATGTACTATTCTCTCTTCAGGGCTAGGCTGGATGCTAACAATTTTCAAGAGCCCAGTCTAGCCAGTCTTTTTTTTTTGTTAGGATCAGGTTTTGTTGATGATGATTTGATGATTTTACTTTATGTTAAGGGTGCCTGGGAAAACCCTTCTTGTTGGCTGAGGGTGGTAGACAAACCCTTGTTCTTTATCTTAGAGATCTACTAGTTCTTTTAGATCCATTAGTACTGCTAGCATGACTTGTATTGTTCTATCTTTGTAATCTTGCTAGCGTCTATTTAGTGTTTGTTGTTGGGTGTCTTTGATCTATTTTTTTGCAGTGTTCCATTGTTGGTTCTGGATCCATGTGGTTTCTGAGGGTTTCAGGTCTCTTCAAAGTTGTTGTGTGGGGTTTATGATCCCCTCAAAACTTGTTTATCCTAATCAAAAACTTTGAAGCTATTTTAATGAATTTAAATATTTTCAAAGATACTAAACAATATATATTATTATATGCATATACAAGTCACTTATATTCTTTATTAGAGCAAAATAAGTTTTGAAGGGACACAAAACCCTTAACAACAAGAGACATCCAACAATAAGAGAAAGAACCAAAAGAAAACCAACAACTACCCAACAACTAAAAAAAAAGATAAAAAGAGGGGTACAATGACATGACCCAACAACCTATTGAATATTTTTGACATATTTGAAATTTCAGCATTCCCGCTATAACATTTTTATTGATGTTGAGCACATCTTGAAAAATCTAGACATGAACGTTCTTACCTTTATCCTAGGCTTTGAGTTTTGGGTGAAGGGAGAAGAATAAGACCGTTGTCCATATCCTATTGAATAAATAGATCATTCTTCTCAGAATTCTTCTTGGAAATAAAGAGGGGGTCTTTCCTTGTAGCTAATTATTTTTTTTAATTATGCTATAGTCGGCCTTTGATTAGTTACTGAGTAATTAAAATCAATTAATTAATTAATTTTGAACCATTATTCTAATAAATATGTCAAATTTTATAATTTGATTATTTAATTCTATTACAATCAAGGAACACTAACAGGGAAGGGTGATTTAGTGTTCCATAATTTTTGGCTTTATTAAATTTATCATATAACTACATAGCACTTGAGGATATAGAGAAGCGGGTTTTGTAGTTTGGAAAATAGTTAGAAAATCTTTTTTTGGAGTGTTAGAAGTAGTTGGGATAGCAATTTGGGTCCTTTTTCAGATTTATTCAAGCTTTTGTAGGTTTGTGGAGTCATTTTATTCATAGTCATTCTCTGTGACTTTTGGTATATTGATGTCAAAGAGAATAGTCACTGTTTTGGTTCAAATGTTCATATTTCAGTTTGTCAAGGGAAAGAGAAAGTTATGTTGGATATTGTTGAGTTGTATGTGTGATCTAAGATTTGTGTTGTATATGTCTTTGGCATTATTGTCAAGGGGGAGAGAATCATGTGAAAAACTGCTATATCTTATGTTGATCTCAAGGGGAGTTTGTTGAGAATTATGGGGAGTTGTTGGTAGTTGTTTTCTTTCTTTGTATTAATTGTTTTCACATTCATATGTTGCCATCAATGCCAAAGGGGAAGATTGTTTGATATTATTGAGATATTTTTTGGAACACTATTTTGTCATTGATGTCAACATATTCATTTGTGTATTCTAGTGTTGTAGTCAAATTAAATGAGTTATTTTGGTCAGTGTGTTTTAGTTGAGCTGATGCGGTTTAATGTGTTTTGAGATAAGTATCTCTAGTTAATTCAACATAAGTTTCAGTGGTCCACATGATGACTTGATTGAGTTAGGTGATCCAATATTGAGGTTGATATTATATTGTTTGTGTTATTCAATATTCTAGTTTGTGCTCCAAAATTGCTATATATTTAGTTGCAGATGTATGGGATGTGTTTTAGATGTAGATGTGTATCCTCAATTCGATTGGTTCATGATTTCGATATCCACAAGTGAATCTTTCATGTTGATAATCATTTTTGATAGTGTTCTTGAGCTTCGATGGAGAGATGATGATGATTTTAGTAATCCAAGTTGTTGTACTTGTTGTGGTGCAATTCATATTTCTAGTGAATGTTCCTAGGTCATGTTTTATTTATTTTGTTGGTTTGCATTGATCGTTGTGCGTGATATTGATTATTTTATTGATTTATGGTGTTTTTCATGTTATGCATCATTTATGGAGTTGTAGCATGTTGTGGATGATCGAGGCATAATTCTTGGAGTTGTTTCATAATTGTGGTGTTTATTTGGATCTAGACTATATCTTAGTAGACATTTTTTGGTCCACATGCATATCGGAGATTGGCTTTAACTGACTTGATATTACATGTTTCATTTGTGTGTTATGCATTTTTGGGCCAACAGGTAGAAGATCTAATTTGATGTTGCAGATATATAAGAGTGATTGGTAGTGTCATTTATGAGATCGACGGTTATTTTGTGAGCATTGGCGATCTAGTGTTCACAATTCTTCATGCGTGAGTGGAAGATTCATACTCTGAATTGTAGTAGAACAACATATCAAAGCAAAGTGTGTTGCAGAGTGTGCAATTTGATATATGAGCTTAATCGAAACTATCTCCATGCATTTCTAGATGCTATTGATTAGTTCAACCACTTTAGTTATCTATTGTAATATATCTGTAAGGTAGTGAGCCTTTGTCAGGGTTGTAGCCCTTTTTGTATTTGAGTAGTGAGATCTAGGCATTGTGCCTAAAAGTATGTGCATTCCCCTTTGTAATATTATTATACTTCAAACAAGGTATATTTATATTGTGGGTCTCAATCCCACCATGGTTTTTCCCTTAACCAGGTTTCCATGTAAAAAATATTGGTGTTGTGGTGTTGTGAGTATTTTCTTTATAGTTATGCATCTTTCTTTTCTTCATATGTTCTATGTGGTTATATGATTAGTTTAATAAAGTCAAAAATTTTGGAACAATGGTTCACCCGCTCCTCTTAGTGTTCCTTGACCCCAAAGGATTCATGTTGACTTTTCTCTCTTTAATCCTCTCATAGAATTAATCAAATCTAACTTTAATCCTTATCTAACCCTTCCCCTAGCCTATTCCACCTAGCTGAGCAAGGGTTTAGTCAACCCTATCCCTTATCCCTCACCATATGTGTGCACATTCCTAAAATATCTCAAATTCCTTAAATATCCCAGATTTCCTAAATATTGGGGAAAATTCCTTAAAATTTCAGAAAATATCCCAAATTTCCTCAAACATGAGAATTGCATTCTTTTTCAATCTCTTTTTGAATAAAACCTTTCAATTTGGGTGGCTTACTCCTAAATGGGCATGTATCCTCAGGGACACATGTCCTTCTTACGGACACATGTTATTCTAATATGTGACACTGAGGGACACGTGTCTCATTCTCATGCCTCTCGATCTCTAACTCAAGCCTATTTAGACCCCCATTTTCATTCACAAATGCATCCACTTTCATAGTAGTTTGTATCCCATCTTATCTTAGTTTTCATCTTACATTCACTTTCATTGAGCACAATCGAGTATCCACCATATAGAAATCACACATCAAATCAGGGGACAATCAAATCGAAGGAGGAATATGGATTTTTCATTTTAATTAGATTTATTTTGTTTATCTATTTCCTTTCTTCTTAACATCCTAGTATTGAGTGTGGTTGAGGCATGTGTCTATCAATTACTTAGTTTATCGTTTCAATAGTTTACATTCACATTTTTTACATATAGATACCAATATAGGCAACCTTTCCCTTGCCATAGTGGTTTGTTTGGATTCCCAAAGGGAAGGTCACTGCCAAGACAAACCCACTATTTTATCACAGGCCACTCCCCCACAACCACCAAGCCCATGATTACCCTTGGCTTCCTTATGAGTATTAATTTCAATCCATCCAATAGGAGGACATTTCCAGACAACACCATCCCGAACTCACTTGGACTTGTGAAGGGGAATAAAGATATCTCACTAGAGCTACCAATTAAGTGAAAAAAGGGCATCATACTGGGAAGGAATGAGATTTGTGTACTTAAGCAGGTTCTTTGAGTAGACCACCATAAAATTCTCCTTAATAGCTACCCAAATTTTGAAATCCAATTTTTCCATAGGGTAGGCAATCTCCCAAAAAATTCTATTATTATGATCCTTTTATAATCTCCCAATAAATATGAGGCATGATAAGAGACCATAATAGAACAGGAGATGGATTAGAGGTGGGAGGAATACACTATAGCTAACACTTAGAAAACAAAGTAGGAAAAACCCAATCAATAGACCAAAGTTGAAAGAAATGTGTCCAAATAACACCAACACAACTACAACCAAAAATAAGGTGAAAAAAATAATTTTCCACTTCCATACACAAATAACATCTATTAGGCATAGCTAAACCTTTCTTGGATAGATTCTCAACAGTTAGAATATTATTTCATGCAAGAAGCCAAAAAAGGAATGGTAACCTTGGGGACCAAGTAAGAGTTCCAAACCCATGCACATGAAGGTTACGTGGAGCACAAATCCACTTCCATACAAATCACTTAAGTCAATTACTTACCCAGTTTAATTAATTAATTACTAGGTCTTTGATCATATTCTATATCCTAAATATTCTAATTTTTTCTAAGTCCTAATCTATTTTGACCTTAGTCCTAACCCACTTTCCTAAGTTCTAATTCCTATTTCATATCCCCTTCCACATAAATTTGATGAGTAAAATTAATTAAAATTATCTACATAACCACTGAAAAAAATTTAAAATAATTAAAAGTTCCCTTTTATTCTTCACCACTTATTCTATAACTATTCTATAGGCTATCTCCCAAAAAACTTAAAATCATTAAAAATTATAACTATCCTCCACCATTAATCTCATAACCAATCAAATAGATTTATCTCAATCTTTAATTAGATCTCCACCATCACTAAGGCATCCCAAAACTCTATAAGTAGACCATTTAGGATCCCACTTTTAATAATCAACTACCCTCATTGCAATGTCAAGCAACTAGTTTGAAAGAAACTACGTTAAAACATTTTAGAAGATATAATTTTGTATTTTTTTAATTTAGAGTCTCTAGAGATGTTTTGCATTTATTTCTACTCCTTGCATTTTTCAAATTCTACTTTCTTGTCCCATCCTAGGTTATTGTTCTCTACTACAAATACACATCATCTTGATTTGGTGGCGGTTCTTTCATCTCCTAGTGGGTTTTCTCTCAGCCTAATGTTGGTCTGCAATGATTGGGGTTGGGGATCCATCCAAGGGGACTATTGAGCTTATTTCTCTAGCTTTTGGTTCCTCTACCTCTCCTACAAAGTTTGGTGGCATTGCTCCTATTAGTGTGAATAAGAAAATTTCCTAACTAGTTATTGGTTAGCACATATTTGCACATGTTAATTTTACTTAGGATAGCTTAGTTGTTACATGACACAATCATTTAATATTGTTAATTTTAGTTATCTTAGGTGTCCATCTAGATAGAGATGAGTCATTATTATGCATTTAATTTTGTTATAGGGTAGTTGTAACTAACCCCTCTCGACTTCTCTATATAAGTAAACTCGTTGTAATATACCAATTCATCTGAATACAATTCATTTCTTGGTGAATAATATTTTTCCTCTTTACATGGAAATTGTTTCTAGTCGAGATCCTAGTTCCAAATTTGCAAACTCCAACAATTCCTCCTAGGTCCTCTTGCTCTAGTGAACATGCTTCCTATGCAAATATTCTAAGGAAAATCTTTCCTACTACTTTTGGTGCTAAGATTGCTACTTCTAGGAAAATGAAGGGCTCTGTTAAGTTAGTTCTTATTCTATAACTACTCTCATGATTCCTATAGGTAAGATAGTGTTGGATTGTGAGGAATATTATGCCAAGCATAGCTTAATTTGGATATTTTTTCATTTTTTGGCATTCTCTTCTTGATTTGTACCTCTAGGTTCAAACCATTAGTTTTTTGTTGTAATTAGATATTTATAGTTTTCACTAAAATGAAAAGAAAAGGAGATAAAATGAGATCCTAACCTAATATTTAAAATGTCCCATGATGATCCTCATATACATTTAAAATAAGACTAGAACCACTTAACCATGTCAATCTTGGAGGTCCACCATACAAGACTAGGAGATGAGTAAGTGAGAAACAATCATACTCACAACAAACATGCACAGATTGGAAAATGTTCACCATAATAAAAATTTCTTAATACATAATTTAGATTCACAACAAGATCTAGATACAAAAAAAACAATAAGTAATTCATAAAACATTGGACAATATTTCCTTGAACTAGTCTGAGACACAAATATGTGTTGATGGATACAACCAACCTCAAATGAACACCATCTCTAATAAATTTCACTCATAAAAAAATCCATCAAACATAATTAAATCATGTGTTTGAAGATTGATAGTTACAATTTCTCTACACTTAAAATTCTCTCCAACTTTCTAACATGCATAAGACAACCAAATTCATTATTGTGACTCTTAGAAAGAATGACAAGAGTTTCAACTAGTAAAATTACACCTTAGTTCTCCCTACCCACCAAACATATATACATCGATAAATCAAAAACTAAATATGAATCCTAATTCATAATTTCTTGTTTTTTTTTTTATTAAAAACATAATGATGTTCTGACATCCATCCAAGGATTCCTAAAGATATTCCATCTCAAAATACTAATTTTTATTTGAAGAAAATTGTTTTTTAATGCAACCATTTCAAATGAGAAAAACATAAACCCTTAGTACATACATATCGTTACATATGTACTATCTTTGGAAACCACAAGAAAACCTTAGTACCCCAATTCAATCTCTTTTATGAACTTGAAAAAATATATGAAACAAATCATCAACTTACACACTCAAAATTCATACAATGATATTCTTTTGTGCAAAGTTCACACACACAACTATTTTATTTTACACCAAATCTAGCTCAAAAAAAGTACGATTGATATTTTTGAGGACAAGGACTTGAACCTTGAAGGTGTGGCTATTGGACTTGATAAAATAACTCAGGTGAATATGAGGAAGATGGCTTAGAAAGCTAAGGAACTGGATGATCTCAAGAGTGTTGTTGTCTCTATGATTCAACTTGAGAAAGAGTTTGTGGAGCTTCTTAAGAATTTTTCTTAGTTTTGTTGTCTTGTTCTTTTGGCTGCCCCTTTGGTGTCCCCATGTTGTCCTTTTGTTACTCTTGGTTTTCTTGCTAGCTTTTTGTTTTTGTCAGCTATTTCTATTTGTTGTTATGTGCTTTCTAGCTAGACCTTTCATGTTTTATCTATTTTCTAATTTTCTGTAAAGGGTTTTAGGGCCCTTCAAAACTTGTTTTTCACGTAATCAAAAACTATTTTATTTTACACTCACAAAATGCAAATATAGTTGTTCCCTTTTGCACCCATCATATTCACCAACTAGTAATCTACTTTGCATTGACAAAATGCACATACATATTTTTTTTATTGTACAACCATTAAATACATACGTAATTAAATATTTCTTTTGTACCCACAAAATGCATAAATATTATTACTCTCTTTTTTACCCCAAAATACATAGGAAATGATAATCCTTGCAAATAGATGTGTTGGACTAGCAATCCAACTTTTTGAATTATTATTTAGAATTGATGAAATACTATGTAAACATATGAAATAAGGTATAGATTGATTTAAAAAATATTGGAGCCCATGTACACCATTTTTTACAATAACTATTTGAACCTTTATAATAGATTATCTTGTATAAGGTAAAGTGACTATTCCATCTTGTATACAAGTGAAGTGTTTAGAAATAAATGATTATTTTTTGTAAGAAATTCCTTAGGAGAACCTTATCCAACAAAAGACACAATTGTCAATATTGAATTTTATGTAAAAAAAAAAAAAGATGATGTACAATTACAAATGTATATTCTTCTTAAGGAAATGACTTTATTTCTTTCAACAAGATAGTTCTACCAATGTTTTTATTAATTTACATATTTAAAAAAATTATGAATAATCGTATAATTGCAGTAATAATAATAAGAGGACAAGAATCTATAATCTTATCTATGAAATAACAGATTACAAAACTATATAGAGAGATATTTAATTTTGAAATATAAAGAAAATAGAATTTTAAAGTATATATTAATATTTTCTCATAACAGTATATTGCGTGAGATTAATCACCCTTCTCTCATTAGTGGTGAGATGACAGCAATGTTTTATTGGTAATAAGTGGTGAGAGATGCAACTATGCGGCTACACCACCGGTGTCAATTCGAAGATGACATTTCTTATTGATATATTATTCCACACATAAACATAATCCTATATATATCTAGGGACAGAATACAACACTGTAGTCAGTACCAGAGGGGTAAGTGAATGTGGCTGTATCGTCCTTGGCAGAGCTGTAGGCCTGAGGGCATTGCTGCTTGAATATCATTGAGTAGTTTGTCGGAGGGCAGCTGTTGGTATAGCTGCCAGTGTAGCAATACTGGTCGGCTTGAAAGGCAACGCAGGCACTCTTACATCCGCCAGTCACCTTCAATTCAGCAGGGCAGGCGTTCAGGTCGGCTTTGCATGCAGGAGCGGTGCACTGTGTATTGGTAGGGCTGATGGAAAGAGGAATGTTGAATCCGTCCACCAGGGAGACGTCGTAGTAGTCCTGGTCGCTCTGGGTGTACTCGGCCAGCGTGGCGGGAACAGCTCTCGAGACTGTGCAGCTCAGTTGGCCGCCGCAGTCACCTGTTTGACAGGTTCCTTTGCCGCTCGCATCTAAAGAGCAGCCAGTTCGGCCCCAGAATCTTGCCGACTGTGTCCCCGCCGCCAAATTAACCGTCCACGTCTGACCCTGGGTCAGCTGCTGCCCTCCTCCGGGTAATCCCGCCGCCCAGACTGTGTACCCGCACTGGTTCCGTATATCAAACTTAACTGCTCCCGCCTCTGCGACAAATCTCACACACATACTATTATTGTTAGCCTTGGAAATGTATATACTATTCTACTACTTGCAACACCCATTATGTTACTATGACAGCTTACCTTGAATATAAAGAGATATGGCCATTCCAGCCACAAGAAGAAGCGCAAGATCTGATACTTTTGCCATTATAACTAGTATCTATATCGCTTACAGCAAAGACTGAATGAAGATACAAGGAAGGGTATGTCACTTATATAGAGAGCTCCACCTCCTACGAAGGTAAGGAGGAAGCAAAGAAGCAAAGACCCGACTTTAAGAGCCCTCTTGTCCCTTTTTAATTTTTCTTTTCCCAATTTGTCTTTTTTAATTTGTCTAGGTTTTATATGAAGATGCGACCAGATCAACTACAAGAAGTGCAAGATCTGAAACTGTTGGCATTATACAGCCTGGATTGAATGAAGATCAATACATTGTATATATGAGGAGGGATTTACCATTTACTGTTACCAACGAAGCCTTGAGAAGCGATGTATGTCACATTCAAGCTTTTCTTTGAAAGCTTTTAGATTTTACTGTAGAAGCCTAGACATGACTTCAAGGCCGCCTATCGTATGAGAGCCCAAGTCTTTTTAAATTCGTAAGGTCATCAATAATCAAACTTCTGTTACCTCCGGTTTGACATTTTCTGCATCATCAAAATCTATTTATTTCTATTCAAAGCAGCGATCTCTGGTTTTCAATATCCTAAGGTTGCGTGAATTTCTAAAGCCTTGACTATGCATGTTAAATTTAGTTAATTATATTGACATGTTTTATAATGAAAGTTATGTAGGAGCGAGGATTCAAACACAGCCTGTTATTTTATAGATAATTACTAATAATATTTTAAATAATTAATAAATCTAGTCATAAATATTATATTTCGATTATATGGTTTTTTATATTTAGTTTAATTATTAAATAATTAAAAATATATTGTTTTTAAATATTTATCTAAAAGTTAATTATAGATATAAATTTGATTAAATGATTTTGTGAATTTATCTATATCATTATAATTTATTTTTTAATGTAAAAAAATTATGAATTTTTTAGAGATGAATCTATTTAATATTTTGATTCAAAATGGAATTTAAAAAGTAATGTATTATTTTAAAGTCATCTTCTTTCATTTATGATAGTAATAACACAGATGGTGGTAATGTCCATTGGCAGATAAAAAAAATAATGGTCACTGGGACAAGAAATTTCTATTAAATCCCGCAGTCCATTATTTATATTTGTAGATGTATTATTGGTGGTGCCATAATGTCACCTCTCTTCACATTATCTATATAATAGATGCCTTGCCTCCCATTTCACTAAGACAAATTGGGCATTTGCAAATTTGTTTGTGTTCTGGCCAAATTTGTTTGTGTTGTGACAAAAAAGTGAACAAATAGTGAGAAGATAGTAGTATACAAAGGTTTGGATTACGAAAAGTTAAAAAAAAAAAAAAATACTAGCATTGATAAAACCATCATAGAAGATAGTTGAATTTTCTACTGATTACATGGTAGATTAAAAGAATATACAAACAACAAGCAGACATGCATTAGCAGTTGAAGATAAATAGATGCATGAAATCAATAGGCTGAGCTTTAGATTAAAATAATATATAATGCAATTGTAAATGTAAACAGACTATATTGATTTTTAGACTAATCAGAATTCTGAGACAATGAATTTAACTATTATTGTTTGATTTAAAGAAATATAAAACCAATTTTATGACTTATTAGTTTGCCTCTGTAGATATGAAGACCAAGCAATTATCCCTTATGCCATTCACTACATGTATCGTGCTGTGTATTTTATTCAATAAAAGATGGAGGATATATACCACTAGTCTTCATTGGATTGTGCCTCCACATGGGGTCGCGACCCTATGTGGAACCACCTTATGCCATTCACTGCATGTATCGTGCTGTGTATTTTATTCAATAAAAGATGGAGGATATATACCACTAGTCTTCATTGGATTGTGCCTCCACATGGGGTCACGACCCTATGTGGAACCACGTGGTTCCACATAGGGTCGTGACCCCTATATGGAGCCACGATCCTTCTACACCGGCGGAATTACTTAACCAAATGTCACAATAGAAAATCTAGTATGTTAGTTTAATAAATCAATTAAATCTTAAGTCCAAACAAAATCTTATTTCTGGGCGCTAATAGACAAATAATGATTTTGTTTAGAGTTACGACTAAGGCTAATTTTAACACTCCCTCTTAGTCTTAGGAGTATAGACCTAAAACTTAATTTAGTTCAACACTAATCTCATGATAATTACATCATCTAGGTGTGAAGAATCAGCCTATGATTCTAAGGATATACTCACTTTGATATCCAATTTTAAGTATCAGCCTGTGATACTAAGGATATGCTCACTTTGATATCCCTGTTATAGTATGTGCACTTACATTAATCCACTTACATAATGTCTACTATAATTTATCATATTACTGATAGTCAAATTGTCTAATTTTTAGTTTATATGATCTTAAAAAACATTTATAAGATCGTCACCTTACAATGTTAAAATACAAGAGTTTATTAACTAAAGAATCGTCATCCTTTAGGAATGAACACAGGGAAAGGTTACATACTTCATATACTCAAATATATGACCAAGAAGTTTACATAATTTTAGATATCAATTACATTTTAACCATACCAAGATACCCTCTGAAGTGATCAATTTTCACTCTTGCTAGGGGTTTGGTGAGAATGTCAGCTGTTTGATCTCCTGTATTGACATATTCTAGTCTTATTACCTTTCTCTCTATCATGTCTCTTACATAGTGATATGGGATCTCAATGTGCTTGGATCTATCATGGAAAACTGGATTCATTGAAAGTTTAATGTAGCTTTGATTGTCACAATGAATGATAGTAGGCTTCAGACTTTCACCAAACAGTCCTACTATCAATTTTCTCAACCATACGGCTTCCTTAGCTGCCATGGATACAACTATATATTTAGCTTTTGTGGAGCTCTAAGCTATGGATGATTGTTTTTTGTAGATCCAAGATACCATAGTTGATCCTAAGCTGAAACAACATTCTGAAGTGCTCTTCCTATCTATCACGCTTCTAGCCCAGTCAGAATCAAAGTATCCATGTAGGTTCAATGTAGTGTGTTCATAATGCAGTCCATAGTCCAAGGTACCTTGTAGATATCTCAATATATGCTTTACTGCAATCAAATGTATTTCTTTGGGTTCAACCATGTGTTGGCTGAGTGCATTTATTGCATAACATATATCAAATTTGGTATTGACTAGGTACATTAATGATCCAATAATCTATCTGTATAATGTTGAATCTGCAAATTTGGGATCTGCTATAGCTTCTTTTAGTTTATGTAGGTTTGTTTCCATAGGAGATGACATTGGCTTACAATTCATCATTCCAAATCTCTTCAGAATGTCAATGGTATATTTACCTTGATTTACATAAATACCATCTGGTTTTTGCCATACTTCTAATCCAAGGAAATAATGGAGTAGACATAAATCCTTCATCTCAAACTCTGAAGCTAGTTCCTGTTTGTATTTTGCAATGCAATGATCTTTTCTTGTAATTAATAAGTCATCTACATATAATATGAGTATCAACATTTCACCTTTGATTATTTTGAAATACAGATTTGGATCAACAATGTTTTTAGAGAAACCTATCTCTAATAAGTAACTGTCAATTCTTTCATACCATGCTCTGGGAGCTTGTTTTAATCCATATAGTGCTTTATCTAACTTGCATACATGTGTTTTAGCATTATTTACCTCAAATCCCTCAGGTTTCTCTAGATATACTTCTTCTTCAATTGTTCCATTAAAAAATGTAGTTTTTATATCCATTTGATGAACTTTCCATCCTTTAGATGCTGCTATAGCCAGGATTGTTCTAATAGAAGTGTATCGTGCAACAGGTGCAAATGTTTCTTCATAGTCAATTCCTTCCTTCTATGAGAAGCCTCGAGCAACAAATCTTACCTTATATTTTTCTATACTGCCATCAGCAGCATGCTTAATTTTAAAGAGCCATTTAGAAGATACAACAGATTTTCCTTTAGGTCTACGCACAATTTTCCACACATCATTCTTTAAGATAGATTGATATTCCTCTATCATGGCATCCTTCCATACTTACTATTTAAGAGCCTCTCTGGCACTTGAAGGTTCAACATTTATGAGGTATGTCATTAGAGTAACATAGCTAGAAAACTTTAAAGGTCTTTTGCTTTCTCTAAATGTTCCTCTAGGTGCTACAAAGGATTCTGCTTCCTGTACTGTTTTTGTGGCCCATAGTGGCCTCTTCCTGGGATTCTCTGTTGTAGTGTTCTCAAGTTCCAAGGTGTTATCCTCAGGATGCTCCCTCTGAGTTTTAGAAAGAGAATCTTCTTCCAAATTAATGGAATTAGTTGGGATTTCAGGTGTGATGGAACTCCTTCTTTTGTTAATAGCTATATCTTCCTCAAATATGACATCTCTGCTTAATTCTATTTGTCTTTGACCAGGGATGAATATTTGGTAGGCTTTAGATGTTTCACTATATCCTACAAAAATCCCTTTCTGTCCAGTAGGTTCTAATTTAGTTCTTTTCTCTTTAGGTACATGAATATAAAAAAGACATCCAAATATTTTGAGATGGCTAATATCAGATTTAATTCTAGTAAAGACTTCTTCGGGAGTTTTGTCACCAATATGAGAGTGAGGACATCTTTTTTGAATGTATACAACGGTATTAGTGTTTTCTCCCCAAAGTGCAGTTTCTAGGTTCTGATCTAACAACATAGCCCTTGCCGCTTCTACTATTGTTCTATTTTTTCTTTCAGCAACCCCGTTTTGTTGAGGATTGTAGGGTACAGTGAACTCCCTCTTAATCCCAGCATCTTTGCAAAACTCTTTAAATACTTCTAATGTGTATTCCCTACCATTGTCAGTCTTAAGAGTTTTGATTTTCCTACCAGGGTGATTTTCTGTAATAGATTTGAACTCTTTAAATTTCCTAAGAATATATTCAGATTCTTTACTTTTAAGGAAATAAATCCAAGTTTTCCTAGAAAAATCATCTACAAAGATTACATAGTATAATGTGTTTCCTAGTGATAGTTCAGACATGGGCCCACATAAGTCAGAGTGAACTAGTTCTAGTACTCCTTTAGTTTTTCTAGAACTACAGGGAAAAGAGCTTTTAGTGTTTTTCCCTAGTGCACAGCCTTTACAAACATCTGAATGAATTGGCTTTAGTTTAGGTAGTCATGTGACTAATTTCTCCATAGAGGGTAGAGCACGAAAATGTAAGTCCCCTAGTCCTCTATGCCAAATTTCTTCTTGATCTATGACTTCATGAAGTAAGGTTTGATTTTGCTCATTACACAATTCATAGAGGTGTCTTTGTCTGTAACCAATCACTTGTGCTCTTTTAAAGGTGGTTGTTTTTGGCCATGCCATTACCTTTCCTTCTATGAATGAGACTCTATATCCATCATCCTCAAGTGCAGAGATAGAGACTAAGTTCCTTTTGATGCCTGGTACAAATATTACCCCGGTGAGTTGGATTGAGATTCCAAACTTCAGTCTGATTGTACATGTCCTAACACCCTTTACAGGATGTGCAGAGTCATCCCCTATTGTTATCTCTTCATTTGATCCCTGTTCCATTAAGTCTAGTAATTCTCTGAATCTGGTGACATGTCTTGACGATCCACTATCTATCACCCAAGTGTTAGACTTGTTTGAAGCTTGACTTGATAGTGCTGAATATAATACAAACTTCTTAGATTCAAGTTCTATATTCCTCTCTACTTTGGTGAACGATACCTACTTTTTTACTTTATCAGGATAGTTAAATGACATATGTCTATACTAATCACATCTATGACATTGGATTTTTGACATGTCTTTCTTATGAAAGATTTTCCCATTATGGGATTTTCTCTTCTTGAAGTTTCTCTTCTTTCTTTCCTTTCGAGAGTCGGTATTTAGAATGTGGAGGTCTTCATCTTTAGTTTTGTTATTTCCCCCTTTCATTTGCCTTGATTCTTCAAGGAGACAGTCATCCCTTAGTTGATCAAATTCTGTGAATTTATCCCTTGCATTTATGCCTTGTTTGAATGATTCCCAGGATTCAAGTAATCCGTCTAGGGTAATCATTGATAGTTCTTGCTTCTCGACATGATAATCAAGTTTTTACAGTTGATCTCTGAGTGAACCTATCCTCATGAAGTATGAGTTTATTGTTTGACCTTTATTTATACTTATGTGGTTCAACTTTCTTTTTAGAGCTAGAGTTTTTCTTAGATTGTTTATTTCATACGTCCTTTCAAGGGTTTTGAACATTTCATATGCATTGTCATGTTTTAATATAAGTGGTATTATGTGATCCCTTACTGCATCTATCATGATTTTAACAACTTTATCATTTCCTCCATTCCATACAGTTTTCTCACGTTCGTCTACAGGTTCGGGCTTGTCTTCTTTTATGAATTTGATTACTTTGTTCTCTTTTAACACTATCATAATTCTAACTTTCCAAGCCAAAAAATTTGCTGCTCCTTCGAGTCTATCCTCGAATCTGATTGTGTTTGCCATTTTAGAACTCTTCAATTTTGTAAACTTCCTTTTCAGTCTATTCAGATCTTTAAGTAGTTAGGCTCTGATACCATGTAAATGTAAACAAATTGTGTCGATTTTTAGAATAATCAAAATTCTGAGACAATGAATTTAACTGTTATTGTTTGATTTAAAGAAATATAAAACTGATTTTATGACTTATCAGTTTGCCTTTGTAGATACGAAGACCAAGCAATTATCCCTTATGCCATTCACCACATGTATCATGTTGTGTATTTTATTCAATAAAAGATGGAGGATATATACCACTAGTCTTCATTGGATCATGCCTCCACAAGGGGTCGCGATCCTATGTGGAACCATGTGGTTCCACATAGGGTTGCGACCCCTATGCGGAGCCACAATCCTTCTACACTGGCGGAATTACTTAACCAAATGTCACAATAGCGAAACTAGTATGTTAGTTTAATAAATCAATTAAATCGCAAGTCAAAACAAAATCATATTTTTGAGCACTAATAGACAAATAATGATTTTGTTTAGAGTTACGACTGGGACTAATTTTAACAGCAATGGGAAAGATAATCCTCACGGGAGGTACCTAATTGTACTGCAAACAAGGCATACATACCTTACCCCTTATGGGATTTGAACTTGTGACAACTCTTTCAAGAACACACACACTCCACTACTAGGCCAACTTACACTATATAGATGTGAAGAGTGGGAAGATTTAAGGTGTATGAAATAGAGAAAGATAGAAGCGACCATGTGAGAAGAATAATTGAGGGGTGCCAATAAAATATTTGAAGATGTGTGTGTGTGTGTGTGTGTGAGTGTTCCTACACACACATCTGCATGCGTGTGCATGTGCATGTGTTTGTGTATATGCATGTCTATATATATAGGGTTTTTTTGGCATAGATTGTCACAAGAGGAGTGCATGGAAGGGATGTCAAATGTGTGAGGGAGGAAAATAATAGAAAGGTGCATATTGCATAATTTAAAGACTTCTTATTTAAAATGTTGTATATTTAAGGAGGTTGCTAAAAGAGATAATCCAAAAAGGGGCATATAGAAAGAATAGAGGAAAGATTAATATCATTAAAAATAAAATAAACATGAAGAATTTGTAAGAAAATGTGCAGTGGATAGTTTGTGTTACATATTAAATAAAAGAACAAAATACCAAAGTAATATAGAGGATGGTAGGGGCATAGAAAAATTTAATTGTAGATAGAAAGAAAATTTTGGATTAGTATGTGTGGGTTTTGAGGAAAGTACACCAACCAATATTTATTTTATAGAGATGTAGATTTAAATTTATTATTCATAAGCAAGTACTAGACTTGGTGTATCTATTATTTTTTATTAAGGAAAAAGTTGGTTTTGAGGGGTTCCAAAATCCCGAATAACAAGTTTTGAATGGATCCAAAACCCTCAAGTTTTGTAATGATTTGTGACCCACTCACAGAAGAACATTCCAACTAAATAATACTCAAGCAACTAGTGGCCAACCCATAGCCATACAACACAAGCTAAGGATTAAAGAACTAGTTGTAAAATCAGAAGGCCAAAGTGATTAGATTAAACTTCTTAGACAAACATGAGCAAAGAGTTTTTTTAGGCTCCCTTAGTTCCATAACAATGGGTTTTAGCAAGGTTCCCATCACCTTAAAATCCAGTATCCTAGAGATATTACATAGAATTAAAACTAGAAAAAATCAAACCTCCCAAACCACCAAAAGCATGAAGTGGAATAGACTTTTTTGATAGGCTTCCCAAACCTTCACATTGGATTTTAAAATGGCTCCCAACACTAGCTTACATTAGTCAACATAGGCCTCTAACCAACAAGTCCAAACCACTCCACCAAAATTCCTCTCCACCTCAATAGAAAAGGATCCCATGTAAATAGTTGTAGTAGAGGAAGAAACCTCTAGGATGAAGAGACACACATGATATAACCCCACACTGAAGTAGAAAAAGACAAGAGAATTCCTCATAGAGCCACTTCCAACCTCTCCCACAAGGCCAATCACCATCTCTCTAGGGGAACCACCACCTCAATAGGAACTGTGAAATAGGAAGAATGAAGCAGTGAGAGTCAAACCCAATTCAAAGTCATAACTATAAGAAATAACACCACCTGAAAAGGGAAAGAATCCACTTTCATAGGAGACACATGAAGGAAGATCAAAATAAAAGCAATACAAGCCCATTTAGGAACAAACAAATATTGAAAGCATCAAACTTTAATGAAGATGAGAAAGGTATAAGGAAAGATCAGACTTTGAGAAATATTGAAAGCATTAGACTTTAAGATATACTGAAAGTATTAGATTTTACCTCTCAGAGAATTAGGGTGAGCTTCTTCCCTAGGGTTAGGCGAAGGTTGAGAAAATGGTATTATATCAAGATTTGGTATATTTAGGGAAGAAGTATTTTGAGAAGCAAGTTCACGAGACTTAGCATGATGTCTCCATCGACATTCTCTCACACAAATATTTCGTTTAGTTTTATTTGATGGTTGTAAAGGTTTAGGAGTAATAGGCATAGGGTTATTTTCTTCTTTTAAAGTTGGATGCATGGAAGAAGGCTTTTTAGGTTGAAAAATAGGAGATGTTGGGCGTTTTTCTTTGTAAAAGACATAGAAGATAGAACCACAACATATAAAGGAGAAATAAGTGTGGGAAGAAGACTGGGTCCATCATGAGGAGGAGGAATAGGTCTATCCTTAGGAGGAATAATATGTTTATCCTTAGAAAGAGGAATAGTTTGACCCTTAGGAGGAAGAGCTTTTCTTATCCTTGGGAGGAAGAATAGACTCATCCTTAAGATAAGGAATAGATTATTCCTTACGAGAAAGAATAGACTCATCCTTAAGAAGAGACATATGATCATTAGTTAGAGGAAGACTAATTGTTGGATTTTTAGGTTTACTAAAGGATAAAATCATCTCAATTTTTCATTTTTGATATGATTTAAGGAGAGCATCACTTCTAGGTTGAAGAGGTTGGAATTGTTCAAAGAAAAACTAATCAAGACAAACATTTCCATGCCTCACCATAGGTTGATACATGCTATTATTAATAGTTATGATTTTACCATCATGAGAAAATTTCAAACACTTATGAACAGTAGAAGCAATCACTTTTAGGAAAGAGAGCCAAGGATGTTCCAACTTCGCATGAAATTGATCGGATGTAGGAATTATATCAAAGACAACATCTAAGCATTTAGACATAACATCAATAGGAAGTGTAATAGAATCAATAGAAGGACAAGAGAAACCATCAAAGACTTTAACTATCACATCAGATTTATCATATGTTACTTGATTCAATTATAAAGTATAAAGATATTCTTCAATTATAACATTAACCATATGTGTAGGATCAATAAAAAATTGTGAGAGAATGTTGTTTATTTTCACAATGATATATAATGGACCATCAGGTTTTTCAATAGTTTCACTAGCATCAAATGCAATGCATCTGTCTTTAGGAGATTGAGTTTTATCAATAAGATTCACCACATTATTAGACTGAAGGCCCAACTTCATTAGGAGAGATAGCAAGACGATCAATCTCAATCACAATAGTGGAATGGGAAGGTAAAGGATTAGTTAAGATTTAAATATTTTGATTAGGAGGAGCTACAAATTTGTTTCCTTTATCATTCACACTAGCTACAAACATGGTATTATTATCAATCAAGTCTTGAATCTCACTTCTCAAGGAATAACACTTTTCAGTGTCATGACCGGGTTGACAATGGTATTGGTAGAAAGATTTGGCATCATAAGAAGGCAAAAAAGGCTTTGATGTATCAAGTGGCGTAATATTGGGTAGGTTTAATACATTTCTTTATAATAACTATGATATAATACTATGCAAAGATTCATTGAGAGGAGTGAATTCTTTTCTAAAGTATTTGGACAAAGGAGGCACATCTGTTGTTGTAGTTACTACTCGATTGTTGTTGTTGTCATTGAATTTGATGAATCCCTTATTCGGTTTGAACTTCTCAAAAGGGTTGCTGAACACTTTCACTTTTATCAATCAGAGTCATTGAAGAGGATTGTTCCAATTGACTCACGGTAAGGTGATAGTTGTGAAGTAATGTGCATAACTATGTAAATGAAATAAAATCAAAAAAGTGAAGTTTGTCTCTAATTTCTTTTTGAAAATTAGAAATGAAAACTCTTTAAATATCTTGGTCAGACACAAAAGCAATTTGCGAATACAAATGTTCATATCTACCAATCTGATCAGTCACTTTTTCTTTAACACTTTTCTTACAATGCATAAAATTAGTCAATGTAATATTAGGACCAATGTTATTGTGAAATTTTTGAATGAAAGAATTAGTCAATTGTTGAAATGAAGTAATAGAATAAGGATGCAAAGAACAATACCATTGCAAAGCCTTATCTCTAAGTGTTCTAGTAAACAATTTAGTTAAAAGCCTTTGATCACAAGAAAAGTCACTACACAAAGTTTGAAAAGTTTTCACATGAGTCAAAGGATCACCTTTTCCATTATAAAGCTCCAATTGAGGGACTTCTACATGTTTAGTGGGGACAACTTAAAAAATGTGATTTGATAATGAGCTTGTTACATCAAATGTGGGCACATTATACTTAGATTGACTCATAAAAGCGATTTGTTGTTGCAAAGGAGACATTGTTTGAGCTAATTTATTGATGGTAGCTTCGGTGGATGGATTGAAATCAGACATGTTGGATTGAGGATTGACATTGTTGTATGAAGGAAGGGGTTGAGAATAAGGAGGTATATTGTTACATGAAGGCAGGGGTTGAGAATAAGGAGGGATATTGTTATATAAAGGAAAGGTTTGAGAATAAGGAGGTGGAACATTATTGTAGGTAGGTATTGGAGAAGATTGGGTAACAAATGGAAGGTTTGTAGGAGGTGTAAAAGAATTTTTATTATTATAGTTTCTCCCTTGACTAACATATGTAGCCATGAAATTTTGTGTGGAAGTAGGCATGATATTAGATGTAAAAGTGGGAACACTAGCCATAGGTAAAGTCATAGGAACGATTTGGTTGTCTTGACTAGGAGGTTGTGTATAACTAAGGACTTCAACACAACTCTTCATACACACAATATTAGTATCAACAATATGAGAAATACCACACAACAAATCGACACCAACTTTAACACTTTGAACCATTATTTTTAATCCTTCAATTAGTGGTAGGGCCTCACTTTCGGGGTATTGATGACTCATCCATTGTTGAAGATTTTCAAATTGATTGTAAATCTTGCCCAATTGGTCAACATAAACCCTATTTAGTGATTCATCCACATCATGAGAATTATGTAAATAATGAGGATAAATGACATCATTTGTAGGATTGGAAGAATCACCCACATCCTCATGAAATAAAGTTTCCAAATTAGGCTCCATGCTCTCGGTAATTAAACCTTGGGAAGCCTTAATTCTACAACTTCTTCTCGTTGGGATACTATAGGTTGGACTAATAGTAGTAAAACTCATGCACAAAGCAAAGAAAATTGAAATTTGAAATTTGAAACTTGAGATTTGGAAATTGAATTTAAAATAATTAAACAATACAAAATTTTGTAAAAATGATCAATTAAACAACCAAATTGATTTGTGATTTTGAAAAGATAAAGAACAATTGTGAAATATTATGCAACCCACTAATAAATTTAAATTTTAAAAATTAGAGTTTTGTGAAAATAACCTCTTAATTTTAAAATTTAAATTTCACATTAGATCTAATATTGAAATTTTGAATTTGAATCAACTCTAAAATGGTAAATTCAAAATTTAAAAAAACCCCAAGCTCAATTTTAATTTTTTTTTTAAATTAGGGTTTTAGAATTTAACCACTTAATTTTAGAATTAAAATTTGTAATTGAACTTGTAAATGAAATTTTGAATTTTGAAATATGAAAAGCACTCAGATCTAAAATAGTTAATCCAAATTAAAAAAATCGCAAGCTTAATTTTAAATTTAAAAATTAGGGTTTTAGTGAAATTAACCTCTAAATTTTTTAAATTTGCAAGAAAGTCAAACTTGTAAATGAAAACTTAAATTTTAAATTGGATAAGAACTTAAATATGAGAACATAAATTAGAATTAAAGGTGTAAGGAGTCAGGTTCACAAAAAATATAATGGTGAAAAATTAGGGTTTCCACCATTAGAGGGAGGAAACCACTAAGTTTTGCTTGGGATGACCATTACATTTAAAAGAGGAGGAATCCAATAGATTCAATCATAAATGAACAAAGATTAAAAATGAATACTAATTGGATTGATTAATTTCGGGGTCCTCTTTTGTAAATTAATTTGCTGAATTAAGATCAAGTGTTGGAAATGAAGGTAAAAACATGAAAATAGTGGGCTACATATGTGAAATTGCGTTGTGCACTTGGATCTAAGAAATGTATGAAAACTCAGATTTGATCTTTGAAAGAGCACCTAAAATTTTAGGACTATGGTGGTGGTTGCCATAGTCCTCCGAAATTTTTGTATATCGAAGGGGGATTGATTCGTCTCTGCAAATAATCTCGATTCTGAAGATCGCAACTTTGTAAATGTTTCCTCCTTATGAAGTTTTGTTTGTGTCCACACGGGATTAGGGTTTTATGAAGTCTTAAATAAAATAGGATGGAAATTTTTACTTCAATGCTTGAATCTTGACTTTGTTGTTGCTCCAAGGCTTGAAGGAAAACCTATTACTACTCAATTTCTTGAATTCTTGAATGGTTGATGTCATATGTGTGATTTTTCTCATTGATGGATGTGATATGAAAAAATGAGGGTAAATCCTCCTTTTTTGCTTTCCCATCGAGAATTATAATTAATTTTCTAACATGAGCTAACACGGAGCTAGGAATCCTACTTAATTTTAAATTCTAAATTAGGTTTTTGAGGGCCCCAAAATGAGGAGGACCATGGTGGCCCTAGTCCTACCATATTTTGGGGCTAGGACAAAGTACCAAATTGATGTAAAGTTAAAAAATGCAACAATACTTGAGTGGTATGAGTATAATCAGGTCTAGATCAAGCCTAGGGGCATAAACACTAAGGTGGAGACCCAAATGTGGTCAAAATTGCAAAGGGGTACAATTATAGGATGCTATAGTGTTGAGTGTAGGGTTGAAATTTAAGGGTATATGGTATAGGATTGATGATATAGCGTTTATGATTGAGTGTATAGGGTTTAAGGTTCATCCTATAGACTCTAGGGACTAGGGTTGAGAGATATGGTTTAGGGTTGAGGGTATATGATAAAAATTTTAGGGTTGAGGGGGATAGATTTTAGGGTTGAGCGTATAGGTTCTAGGGTTGAGAGTATGGCATAGGGGCTTCACTTAGTGAACCTAGGATATAGCACGTGCATTCATGATATACTAAAGAATCCCCATATTTTTATAAAATATTATCCTAAACTCAATTTTTGTCACCCCCTCCCCATACACAACCCAAATTAAACCTCCTTATTTTCACCAAATATTGTATTTCTCATAGCCTAAATTAAAACCCCCTATTTTCACCAAATTGGCAATATATTTTTAAAGAACTTTGGGATATTAAACCCTCCAATATGAATGCATGTGATATAATATTGTCTAACTAGTGAAGCCCTCGTGGAATATGGTTAAAGTTTTAACCTATTGACTTTAGGTCCTAGCGTTGAGGGATATGGTTTAGGGTTGACAATACATGGTATAGGGTTATGGCTATAGAGTTTAGGGTTAAGAGTATACATTTAGCGTGTACAATTTAGAACCTAGGGTTGAGGGAAACAATTTAGGGTTGAGGTTATAGGGTGTAGTGTATAGGGTTGAGAGTTTGGCTTATAGGCTTTAGGACCTAGGGTTGAGAGATAGGGTTTATGATTGAGGGTATTGGGTTTAGGGTTGTGTATGTAGGGTTGAGGGTTTAGCGTATAAGCTTTTGGACCTATCATTGAGGGATAGGGCTAGCGTTGATTACATAGGGTTGAGCTTTTAGGGTTGAGGGTATAAGATATAAGTTTTAGGGTTGAGTGTATAGGGTTGAGGGTTTAGTCTATAGAATTTTGGGCCTAATACCTCTCTAGGATTTAATTTTGAGCTTGTATGTGGTATAGGGTTTAGGATTGGGGGTATAATAATGGAAGTTTGGAGTTATATGGTCAAGGGTGGAGGGATAAGATTTTGGGTTGATAATATAGAGTTTATGGTTTAGATTTGAGGGTATATGGTTGAGTGTATACATGGTCGAGGGTTTATTATATGGGAATTAGGGTCTTGGGTTGAGGGATAGGGTTTAGGGTATAAG
Source organism: Cryptomeria japonica (assembly GCF_030272615.1). Lineage (NCBI taxonomy): Eukaryota > Viridiplantae > Streptophyta > Pinopsida > Cupressales > Cupressaceae > Cryptomeria > Cryptomeria japonica. The sequence goes on from NC_081412.1 coordinate 564,518,716, forward strand.
GTATATTGTTTATGGTTTATCCTATATAGAGTTTAGGATTGAGTATATATGGTTATAAGATTAGGGGTTGTAGGTATAGAATATAGGGTTAATGCATAATGTTGAATGTTTATCATATAACCTTTAGAATTGAGGGTTGAGGGTATATGGTATAAAGTTTACTATATAGGGTTGAGGGATCAGGTTGGGGGTTAGGGTTGTGTTAAACTTGTGTGAATATTTTCATTGATGTCAAACCTGGTTATCTGGTTAGGACTGGATGTGGTATGTTGTTGGAAGCGGTTTTGGTATTGTTGGTCGAGCATCAATGGAATAAAAGTATGTGATATGAAGCAGTAAGGCATAGATAATCTACTGGTGTTATTTCCAAAAAATCCTCATCTCTGGAATCCTGAGTTGTGTGTATCTTTGTTGGTATCTTGTTCTGATATGAGCTATGTGAGGTTCAATACTAGTGGTAGTAGTCATATCAGGTGTGTATCTATTGCGATTTATGTTCTAGTATTTGTATCTTAGATTTAGGAGTTGTTGTGCTCGGAGTTTTGTGCTTATGGGTCTGTATCTATGGGTTAGGTAGAACCCTATTTTGTTCCAATAATTAAGGTGTATGCATTGAAAAATGAAATGTGAAGGAAGTGTGTAAGAGATACTATTATTGTTTGAACTTAAATAATTTTTCATTCAACTTTTATTACATATATGAATTACCCCTATATGCAATATCAACAAGAAGACATCAATTTTTTCAATTGATAGTAAGTGGTGAGACTCGAGCATCTATTCTCTTACACCAATGATGCAAATACAAGACTCCAATACTTAATACTAGTACTTGCAGTGAAAAAATAGTTACCTTGATAGTAAAATATGCTTTATTATAATTTAAAAAACAAATGTTTATATATTAGACTATTACAAAATTAACATCTTCCAGAAACAACTATGTTTATAATATTAGCCTATTACATTAATTAGTAAGTTTAGTTTTAGTTTAAACCAATAAACAACCACTTGGTTGGTTTGTACCGTGCAGTTTTGTAACAGTTTCGGTTTTGTATTGCCTATTTAGAGACATCCCGTTTGAATCAATCACAATCGAATTTTCACCATTATGCATGCACTTTCATATGGTATCACAGTGGGTGACCATGGTGTTTACTATGCGATACAGAGTGTGATGATGGATTATTCTTTGGCATTGTTTTAGGCATGTTGTTTGTAGGGAGCGTTGTTCTAAATTATTTTTCCTCTTGATGAATTTCTACTAGGATTCGTTTTGATGCGAGGTGAATGGAAGAGTGGATCAGTATAAAGTTTGTTTGAGTGCTATAATCGTGGACTATTATTTGCAGCCAGCTATTGACCTCCTTTAAATGGCGCGATCTTGATCTTTGGACGTTGTGAAAAATCATCCAGACGTAAGGCATTTAAAGCTAAGGGATAGTAATAAAGTGGAGCTTTCCTACTACTTGGAATTTTATTGGAAATTTTTCAAAGCCACAGTGAGCCGGCAATGAGAATGGCATGAGTCGAAAGCAAAGACCAAGTCTGAGTTATGACAGAATGCTGGACGATGCTGTGGTCAGTTGAATTTGAGGATCTTTCTACATATGTTGAGGTTAGATTTTATTTCGATATTGCCATTGGGGCAAGAGGAAAAATATGAATTTGATCTGTCAATCAATATGGCTTAAATTTTCTTTAGTTGTTTCTTATGTTCCGTGTTGGCTGATATAATCAATGAGGCGAATAGGAGAGCACAGTTTGACGGACTAACTGAAAGAGGCACTATTTTCGGGTATGACAGTTACTGTTTTTGAGAGTTTTGTGATCGTGAGCAAATTACAAGAGACTGATCGATGGTGGTTCTTTTATGCCTCTAGAGTGGAGAAGGATCTTTAAGATGATAAATTTACTTTCTTTAAATTTATATATTCTTGAGGTATTTAAGATTTTGTAGATTTCTATATGCTTAAAATGCAAATCTTAGTAAAAAAAAGTTATCTAGAGTTGATTTTTGTAACATTAGAGATATTTTATATCTCTCTAGCGAAATAGGGGCATTGCAATTGAGTACAATATCAAATAAATCCAACATCCAATTCTTTTTTTTGATTACGGCTACACATGTACCAAAAAATGTTTTTACTTTTAGGGCCATTATACTACATCCAGTAGGGATTTCAATGCTTTCACAGGTTCACATGTGGAATCAAGTGAATAAGTTGTAAGAAGGTCAATATTAAATGATGGAGGCCATGGAGGTAGGAGATTTTTTATTATCCCAAGCTAGCTTCTGGTTTAGGGGTGATTTAAGAAAACAGGGGGCTTGGCATTATGTGTCATTTCAAGGAGCAAGGGGAGGCAAGATTTTTTGTGGATGCATTTGGTGTATTCATTGTTTGGTTGGTGATTTGTACAACAGAGGAGGGATTGTTTCTGCAACACTTGATAAGGAGGTGTTAGACACATTTAGAAGAGATGTGGACTTTCGGAGGAAAAGCATCTCATGTGCAGCACTAGAAGAGGCATTAGACACACTCGAAAGAGATGTAGAATTTCAGAAAAAATTTGTCTCATTATAGATGGAGGGTGGGAACATTTGTCTCAAAATAAAAAATGAACAATATTTCTATGTAGCAAGTTCTTCATAAGAATACATTTATAAGATGAATCCAATAATGGATAAGAGTAGCATTTCAATGTATTACAAAAGAATGTTCTTTGGTTCTATTTGCCGCCTTCCCATGTCAAACCTGTGTCATTGGCAGGAATCATGTCGTGTCATTAGCAGGATTCATGTAGTGCTACTAGTTTGAGATAAACTTTGCATTTCTACATTTTATGTTATCAAGTAGATAAGTAGTAATAATGCCATGGACAACCAAAACGTTGGGATCGTTTCTCTTTTTGTGTAAACTATTCATTTAAACTTATTGATGCTCCATTCCACCGGGAGTCGTGCAATGATAATAATTGATTCTCCCAAATCTAGAGATTCTTTATCAATGCTTAAGAGTAGCTATGCTGGCAATAAGCATTCAAGTGTTATAGCTATTCTGGAATTGTGCAGGGTAGTAACTCATGCGTTCAATAACTTTGAATATATTCACACATTTGCATATATATCTATCATAGGGTTTCAAATATTACACCTGATAAAAATATCTCTGATGATAGGTTGCTGAGTGCAATCTTAAAATCTTGACACAAAAAACATATATAATTTTTTCATAAGAATTCTTGTAAAATATCCCTTCTATTATGTCTAACAGAAGGGATCTCCATGCTCTGCATGATAGCTCTCTTTTGGTCTCAGGTGGCAAGAATGGTCACAAAGGTGTGGAATTTGGATTCAAGCCTGAGAATTGCATTGTTGGAATGTTTAAAGGAGTCAGGCACCAATTTATTTGGAATGGATAGAGGATACTGCAATTGCTGCAGAATTTTACTTTATACTTGCCAATTGCATTTCTTCGACTCTCTTCAACCTTCTTTCCCATGTTTACTTCATTTCTGGCTCTCTAGTTGGAATTTCCTCTTTGAAACAGATGCAGATAGTAATGTCTTTTGGCAATTCCAACCCTAACAGTTTAAATATGTTTGAGTGCCTCAACTCTTCTATATTTTTGAATAAGGAAAAGCCATCTGTTTTTGTACACTGTAGTGTTTTTGGAGCTAATTTGCTTCAATTTCTGATCATGGATTGAAGCACTGATCGTATGAGAATGGACTTGGTTCAGATCAATTTATGTTATATTTCTTTTCATTCTAAAACAACTCTCTTTCTATTATTATTTGTTAAATAATTCCGCTTACATGCGATCATTACTTAGGCTTTAATATGTCATATGCAGAGTCCACAATGGTACTTTGAAATTTACAAATAACCAAACTATGTTATATCCGATTATCATTCTCCACCTCATACACATAAGAGGACAACAGAATGGAGAATTGTCATTCTCCATCTCATACATAGAAGAGGACAATTGAATGGGGATGGGGATGAATCTTTGGGTATAGAAAATTTTTACCTGAA